>NC_081817.1:19554642-19887857 GCF_030704535.1 Vitis vinifera | reverse complement strand
CTCCACTGAGACACATCTAAAATTTCAATTTCTGAAGTTTGAAGAGCTGTGAAGTCACAACCTGCCATTTGCAACTGCAGTTTACCAAAATCCATCATCCTCAATCGACAAATTGCAGGAACTGTGAGTGAAGCCATAAGCAGTTGCGGACATCCATCAATTTGAAATTCCACCAATGAAAGAAGTTGTTCTGGTAATTTCCCAGAGAGTTTGGGACACCTTCGTATAAAAAGCTTCTGGAGACGAGGGAATTCTCCACGACATAACCATTTCTCCCAGTTCTGCATATCCTCAAATGATAGTGTTTCTAGGAATTGAAAGGAAGCATTCCCATAGAACTCATCACCCACACACTCTACTCCATTCATCCTTGAGATTTGCAGATATTTAAGGTGGGTTAGCTGTCCAAGTGGTGGCAATGTTGAGCAATTGCCACAACCCCGAAGCTCAAGGGACACGACATTCAACACTGAAGGATCTCCAAGCCAATTTGGAAATCCTTCACCAGGATAGTTTGTGATGGAGAGTTGTTTTAAATTTGGATGAGGTTGTAACTTGTTGAGTATATCATGCGTTGTTGCACCACTTTGTGTAACACCATTGGTACACTTGTCACCCCAACCAAAGATTAACTCATCAAGATAACTTTTATCCTTCATATTAGCCCTTGATGCATCATTAACACTCACCACATTCTCCATGTTTGAAATATAAAGTTTTCCTCGAAGCTCTGACAGCTCCCCCAATTCTCCAATTCTTAATCCATTGTTTTGGCTCACAATAAATCGAGTCAACCTTTGTAAATTTTTTAATCGACCAATTCCATGACTTGATATTTCTCTCAATGAACCACATCCATCAATATCAAGATAGCGCAAATTAATCAATTTTCCCATCTTTGAAGGCAATTCATTAAGTTTTGAACATTTTCTTAGCATCATCGTTTGTAAATTGCATAAACAACATACTGATTCAGGTAATTTTTGAATCAATGT
Source organism: Vitis vinifera (assembly GCF_030704535.1). Taxonomy (NCBI): domain Eukaryota; kingdom Viridiplantae; phylum Streptophyta; class Magnoliopsida; order Vitales; family Vitaceae; genus Vitis; species Vitis vinifera. The sequence goes on along the minus strand of NC_081817.1, from coordinate 19,886,862 downwards.
TAAAGACAAATCCAAGTAACGTAAATGTTTCAAATTACCTATCGATTTAGGCAAATCAGTTATTCTATATGCACATAATGATAACACACGTAAACACCACATTTTTGGTAATATATCTTGCAAAACTCTTTTACTCAAATCATAACGATAAAAGTCTTCTTCTGTCTTCACTTCTAAGAATGTCCGAAGAGATTCAGCTTTAGTCATAGCCTCAAAATTCTTAAATGCAACCAACGAGGTATAATCATCACTTTTAAAGTACAAAAAGTGGTGAGCCTTCTCAGATACTTTTGGTAACTTATCATCATCTTCCACTCGAGCACAAAAATCTCCAGACACGTGTTGAGCCAATTCATGTATTAGATCATGCATTACAAAGCATGATCCTTTTATTCCAACAGATTTTTGAAAGAAAGACTTGGCAAGAAGCTCATCAAAATATGACTCACCGATCCCTTCCATTCTCCTTCCTTCGTTTTGTCGTGGATGTAAAAGACCTTCTGCCATCCATAATAAAATCAGCTTCTCTTTGTTGAATTGGTGGTCCTGGGGAAAAATAGAACAATAAGCAAAACAATGCTTCAGAGGTAAAGAAAGATGATGGTAGCTTAATATCAAAGACGGAAGAATTTCGGAGCCACTATGCGGATGCCATATATCACTTTTCAACACATCGTCCCATTCCCTTTTTTCAACCTTAGAATACAAGAGACAGCCGAGTGCTTTCACAGCCAAAGGCAATCCTTGGCACTTGTCCACAATCTGTCTGCCTATGCGTTCAAGCTCAAGGTATGCGTTGGGGTCTTCATCTTCAAATGCATGCTTTTTAAACAGGGACCAACTATCTTCAGAGCTTAATTTCCAAGATGATGAGTAGGGACTGCTCGCATGGTTGTTGCAACAGATTGATCACGACTGGTCACGACAATCTTGCTTCCCTCTGCTGCAGCGAGGAGTGGAGTTTGTAGAATATTCCAACCTTCACGATCGCTAAGCTCCATATAACCTTCATCACGAGGCTTTAAATTCCAGACGTCATCAAGGACAAGCAGAAATTTCTTGTTACTAAGTTGCTTTTTGAGTTGAAGCTGAAGCAAATTTAGGTTGTCAGCGGAAGTAGGTGGAGAACGAATTTCCTCAAGAATTGTTTTGGTGAGTTTGATAAGGAGAAACTCAGTGGAAACACAGACCCATGCTTGCAAGTCGAAGTGTTTCTTCACTTCCTCATCGTTATAGAGACGCCGAGCAAGCGTGGTCTTGCCGCTGCCGCCCATGCCCACTATGGACATCACCCCCATTTTGTCGCCTGTTGTATTGTCAGAAAGCAACCACTCCATCATCTCCTTCTGAATTTCATCCCTGCCGACAACAATGGAGTCATCCTCCAAAGAAGTGGATATTGGTGATCTTGGTCTTGGTGACCGTTTCTCGCCCCCACCTTCTGCCAGCCCCAACCCAACTTTTTCTAGTGCGATTTTTTCCAGTAGATCAATCATGCCCCTGACCCTGGACTCCATGCTTTTGATAGCAAATGGAGTCTTCACAGAAGCAGAGAACTTGTTCCATTTCCACGCCTTAAGAGTTCCGCCGGTTTGGGAGTCAGCAGCTTCCATCTTGCAACGCAAAGCGTCGGTAGCGATCTCGTCCAACAGGTCTTCCGCATCATACACAGCACCCTTGACATGGACGAGCCACTCTTTGACATTTGGGTTTGAAAATTGCTTCACCTCCGCATCATCGAGCACATTGAGAACAACCACGAGTTTCCTCTTCAACTCGCTGAGGAGTTCATCGCTAAGGTTCCGTCGCCGAATGAAGTTTATGAGCTCTGGAGAAGCCAACCTTTGGAATAGAACTTGAAGCGAAGCTGAGAGGAGGGCATCCGCCATATCTGTGTCGACTGTTGCTTTGCAATAGGAATTCAGAGGATTGGTTTCTGTTACCGCGATACCACCAAAGTGCAAAAGACTGGGTTTGGATTACCACACTGCAGAATGATTGAAGGAATCATTGTTGGTGGTGGACCCAGCTGCCAGATATTGGTGGTGGACGCAGCTACACTGCAGAATGCTTGAAGGAATCATTATTGGTGGTGGACCCAGCTGCCAATATTTGTCAAACACCATAATTGAGTGGTGAGAAAAAGAACAGGAAAAGCAAGTGGGAGGTAGATGGGCTTTCCCCAAGGCGAAAGCAAGTGGAAGCTGGATGGCGCTTTCCCAACAACAACAACATTCGGGATTTTTCTTTTTCATCTACGCATTTCTTCTTTCTTTAATTTCTTCTAGTATTATTATTAGTAGACATATACACACAAATATTTGTTTATAACATTATCATTCATAATATTATAAAATTTATTATTAATAATATTTATACTAATATTATTTTTTAATAATTATATTAGTATCATGATTTTATAATTAGTATCCTTACTTTTATTGTTTATAATAATAATAATTATTATTATATTATATTAAGTATTTTCACATAAACAATGATATATGCATAAGACATATTAAAATTTTGAATATTATGGTTATTATTATTTAATAATAATATTATTATTTGATTCAAAAAAGTTTATAATATAATAATAACAAAAATAAATTTTTTTTAATAAAATAAATTATAAAAATATAATAATTTTATTATTTATAAAATATATTTATTTTAATGTAATTAAAAAAATTAAAATAATTTTAAAAAATTTAAAAATTTTCAAAAAAAGTTAAATGGGATAGGATTAGGATGGAATTGATCCATCTCAATGTCGTCTTGTTGTCATCCCTAACTCACCTAGTGGTAATTAAGGCCATTTTTTATCATTGTTTTTTTAAAATGGTCTTTTATCCTTAATATATATATATATATATATATAATAATTAGAAAATAAAACATAATTTTTGTTTTTTAAAATAAAAAATAAGGCATTTTTAGATCATACCCTTTTAGTTACTTTTACTTATTTTTAAAAAATTATTTTAAAAAGTAATTATATAAATATAAAAAATAAAATAATTTAAATAAAAATTATTTTTAAAATATAGAAAATTAGTTAATAACACTTTATCTTCTCAAGCTCTTGTTTTATAAAATATCATAAAATAATTTTCTTTTGTTTTCACTATTTTGACAACCGCAACCGGAATAATGCACAACAAACATAAATAAATAAAAATAAAAAGGTCCAAAGAAAGACAAACGTGTTGCAGTAATGCACTTAAATTTAATGAACCTAAAAGCCAAATGTGCAGTGTTGACTTTTCAACCGAGAGCTCACACATGCCCATTTTTTTAATTAAAGCACTATTAATATAAAATATATATTTAAATAAAAATTAGACTTTTAAAAAAATTAAAATATATTTTTAAAATGTTAAAAAAATATTTACAATATCTCCTTAAAAAAAACATCTTCCAAAAACATTTCTTTAAAAAATACTTCCACAGATAACAATTCAGACACACTTGTGATTTAATCGTTAAATATTCTTTCCAAAAGGAATTCAACTATCGGTTTGTATTACCACGATACCACCAAACTACGAAAGACTAATTTTGGATTACCAAAATGCAGAAGAGCTGAAGGAATCATCGATGGTGGACGACCCAGATGTCCACATTATTTGTCAGACACCATAATTGAGTGATGAGGAAATGAAAAAAAAAGCAAATAAAAAACAAAAAAGGTGATGTCAAACATGGTCTTATAAGGTGGGTGGAGAGAAAGCAACAAAGGAAACTAGCAGGATTTTTCATTGCTATTCCATGCCTCAAAGGACAAAATTTGAATTACCAAAATACAAAAGACTTGAAGGAATCATTGATGGTGGTGGACCCAGACGTCCACATTATTTGCCAAACACCATAATTGAGTGATGAGAAAACAAAAGAAAAAGCAAAAAAGGTGATGCCAAACATGGTCTTGTAAGGTGGGTGGAGCAAAAGCAACAAAACAAACTAGTACGATTTTTCATTGCTATTCCATATCTCAAAGGACTAATTTTGAATTACCAAAATATAGAAGACAAAGGAATCATTGATGGTGGTGGACCAAGATGTTCACATTATTTGCCAAACACCATAATTGAGTGATGAGAAAATGAAAAAAAAGAAAAAAGAAAATGAAAAACAAAAAAGTTGATGCCAAACATGGTCTTGTAAGGTGGGTGGACCGAAAGCAACAAAGTAAACTAGCAAGACTTTTCGTTGCTATTCCATACCTCAAAGGATTGATTTTGAATTATCAAAATACAGAATACTTGAAGGAATCATTGATGGTGGTGGACCCCGATGTCCACATTATTTGCCAAACACCATAATTGAGTGATGAGAAAATGAAAAAAAGAGTTAAGAAAAAACAAAGAAGTGATGCCAAACATGGTGTTGTGAGGTGGGTGGAGCAAAAACAACAAAACAAACTAGTAGGATTTTTTGTTGTTATTCCATACTGAGAAAATAAAAGGCTACTCTAAATAGATAAAAACACCCAAGAGAGGAAGTGAATATAAGTTAAAAAATTTCTTTTTAAACACAATAAAATTAAGCACAAGAAGTACAAATATAAAGAAGTAAAGTTATAGAAAGTAAACTTAAATTTATAGTGGTTCGACACTTTCTTACTTACATCCACTCTCCTTAAGCTCCTAATCGAGTGAGGGTTCCACTTATACTTGAAGTTTCAACCAAACTTCTAATCACTTTTTACACTTGGATTCCAGCTCCAATGGACTCTTACACAATCTCTTCAAGTCTTTACTCACTTGAAGGTTTTAACACTCAATTAACAAGTTTGAATCTCTCAACCTAGCTCAACAATGACTCAAATACAACTCAAGGCTAGGATGAATCACTAAGGTGCACTAAAGAATATGTAAATGAAAATTTAATGCACTAAGAAAATAATGAGAGCTTTTATGACAATAATAAGTAGGTAAACAAATAAATGCAAGTGTTCTCTTACTCATAAATGAGGTAGACCTCTCAATTTATAGGTTTCTAACCTCAGGAGCTAAAAAGCCAAAAAACAGTCTCGATTGATTGAGTTGGGGTTGACTAGTTCACTAGCCGTTGAAACATTAAATGCTTGGTAGGTGACCGTTACCCTCGACCAAACCTTAACCGAGAAGGCAAATCCATCAACCAGGAAAGAAAGGCTACTAGAAGAGAGAGAATGTTTTTTACATCTCTCGACCGGACCTCGATATAGAAGGAGTAATCGGTAGATCGATACCCTAGCTGATTGGCAAGGAATTTAGATAAATTAATATGTCAATTTTGAAATGTTTTGCATAAGGTTCGTTTGATAGAACTCGGATTTTGATGGAAATGTAACTTTAATGCATAAACCGAGTTTTAAAGATGTATGAAATGATATGAATATCCTAAGTACACTCATGCATTCATCTTACGTATGTTTCCTATGATTAAAAGGTCTTTCAAAAGTCTTGATCTTGCATTCATTAGGTCTTTTAATGAATTTCCAAATTAACACCTGAAATTCTTTATAATTCAAATCAATTAATAACTTAACCATGATTTGTTATCATCAAAACATAATTAGGAGAATCATTGGGCTAACACATACCTCAAAGGACTAATTTTGAATTACCAAAATATAGAAGACTTGAAGGAATCATTAATGGTGGTGGACCAAGATGTCTACATTATTTGCCAGACACCATACTTGAGTGATGTGAAAACGAAAGAAAAGCAAAGGAATAACAAAAAAAGGTGATGACAAACATGGTCTTGTGAGGTGGGTGGAGCGAAAGCAACAAAACAAACTAGCCCATACCTCAAATGATTGATTTTGAATTACCAAAATATAGAAGACCTGAAGGAATCATTAATGGTGGATGACCCAGATGTCCACATTATTTGTCAAACACCATAATTGAGTGATGAGAAAATGAAAGAAAAGCAAAGGAAAGGAAAAAAAATGTGATGCCAAACATGGTCTTGTAAGGTGGATGGAGTGAAAGCAACAAAGCAAACTAACAAGATTTTTTGTTGCTATTTCATACCTCTAATGACTGATTTTGAATTACCAAAATACAGAAGACCTGAAGGAATCATTGATGGTGGACAACCCAGATGTCCACATTATTTGTCAGACACCATAATTGAGTGATGAGAAAACGAAAGAAAAGCAAAGGAAAAGCAAAAAAGGTGATGTCAAACATTGTCTTGTAAGGTGGATGGAGCGAAAGCAACAAAGAAAACTAATAGGATTTTTCGTTGCTTTTCCATACCTCTAAATCACCATAATAATAATAATAATAATAATAATAATAATAATAACACCAAATTTTAAGGTTATTTTTTGTTATAAAAAAAATACTAGGAAAATAAAAAAAATAATTAAGGAAAATGATTTTTTCATATTTGGTTTCACTATAGAAAATATAAAAGAAAATCAAATATAATTAAAATTAATTTGAAATTTATATATTTTAACAGTATTTAATCTTTTTATAATTTAGAAAAATAAGTAAAACGAGTTTGAAGAAATGTATAAAAATAATTTTTTAAATTTAAATTTATTTCTTATTTTCCTTCATTTTTTCTTTTTTTCTACTTTTTCTCTCTATTTTCTTTCCTTCTCATTTTCCCTCAAATTTTCCAAGAGCCAAACATAGCTTAAAGGTTTAGAATCTTATGCACAAGACTTTCAATTTTTTTTACAATATTATTTTATTAGTTAAGAATTAAAATTTAATGTACCATATCTAACACTAACAAAAAAATTTATAACAACCAGTCTTATCTTTTAAGAATGTATTGTTTAAATGAGATTAAAAATTAAAAATAAATTTTAATTCATTTAACAACTAAATTAAAATGAAATTTATATATATATATCATAAATTTATACAATTTTGAATCATTTTATATGGAGGATTGAGAATGGAGAGATTGAAGAATTGTTTGGTGACGAGGAGATTGATTGAAGATTTTATAGTCTTAAGGTTCTATGGGATGAAATTTTTTGTAAAGAGTTTAAATTTTTGTAAAAAATAAAATTAGTTTTATGTTATCTGATTTCATGGAAATATAAAGTTTTAATTCAAAGATTATGTTTTAAAAATATTATTTTTAAAATATATTTAGCAAAGATTTATAAAAATTTAAAATTAAAATTAATTAATCTATCAACTAAATTAAAATAAGATTTATATGTGTAAAATCTTTAAAATGCCTCAACTTAAAATATCCTTACAAAATTTCATTAATCTACTAGCAATCCGCATATTGTCTCTACATAGAGTCGATTTGCATTAGGATGAATACCATCATAATAATAATTACGCTCCACATATGACGTATCTTAACATCCACTTGGAGGTTAAAAAATAATTAAAGTAAGGGAAACTAATATATTTAAAATTTAAAAATCATTATGAAGATTTGGACAATAATTCAAGTAGGCATCTTTGAAATTTGACTTCCAAATCCCTTTGTCAATTTACACCACCCTATGACAATTAAATAAATTAGAAGAAGGAAAAAAAATGTTAAAGGAATGACATAAGAATTATTTATGTATGACTAGATTTAAAGTTTAATTATATGAGGAATCCTTCGTTATGAAAACATAGGGAACAATTATATTTAAGGAGTGGATGGAGTTGATAATGACTAAAGGGTACAAATTTTGCATAATTGAACTAAAAAGGTAGAAAAGGTTTGTAGATTGTTGTGGAAGATATAAACCCACTTTGTGAGTCAAAAATGCTCAAAATACCCTTAAGAGTGTTTTTAAAAAAAAGGACAATTAAGTACTCATCATAATTAATATATTAAGATTTCAAGAAAAATTAATAATAAATAAAATCTTCTTCTAAATCTATTTAACAATCATATAGTTTTTATTTTATTTTATTTTTTCAAGTTGCAACTATTATCTTAATTTATTTTTCATTTTAAGGTTCAATTATTATTATTCTTTATTTTGATTAATTAAATGAAACTGTATAAGACATGTTTATATTAATTAGCTCAAAAGGATAGATTTTTTTAGCAATACGATTAAAATAAATAAAAACAAGGAATTTGATTTTCTTTATAAAATAGATTGGGAAAAGCATATTTCGATACATTCGTATGAAAAAAAAAATCATAAAATGGGAACTCAAGTTTATAAAATACAAATTTTAAGCATCCATCTAAAAATAATTATCATTTCATGCATTTTTTTGGTTAAATATATTATATTTGACAATTTAGGTATTATCTTTTAATAATATAGGTACTACCTTCGACCTGCATAAAACTTGAATTATTTTTAGATAGTATCTATTGTATAATTAGTTAATCCTTTGATATGAATATCAAATAATTTAAAAATATATCTTTTTTTTTAAGAATTTTAATTATATTTGGCTTTCTTTTGTATTTTCTATGGTGTAAACCACATATAAGAAAATCATTTTCTTTAACATTTTTTTTTTCTTTCCTTAATAATTTTCGAGAACCAAACATGGCTTGTAGGTTTGGATTATAGGGTATAGATGCCATAAATACCGGAATGAGTTCGGGTTTTCCATGCTAAATGTCTTTATTATTATTTGGTAGCGCTTTTCCAAAATTGTTCCACTCCCAAAACCACTTAATTTGCTTAAATATTTTTACCTCACGATATCATAACATTATAATGGAATAGATTTTGTTGGTGTTCAAATCATGTCAACTCAATTTCCAAACCATTTGGATTGTCATTTGGTGAAAAATAGAAAGAAATTTTACTTTATTGAAAAGCATTTCATTTTGATTTGAATATGGTGCAATGAAATAGTTACTAAACCATGGGGTAGCAGAAGAAGTAATCGAGAAAATGAAGAAGGATGTTCAAGAATTCTTTATGCCATTGGAGGAGAAGAATGCTTACACACAGCTACCAAATAGCATTGAAGGTTATCACAAAGAATTACTCATTTTATCAATTTTTTAGAGTTTTCTTTTCAATATTTTTATGAGTTTTGATAATTTTCAACATTTTAATCCTTACTTGATGGCACTTTACTCGAGTTTCCACCTTGTATATCAGGGCAATCTTAGATGAGTATTGATCAGAGCTCCAAAAGGTTTCAATTTGCCTATTAAAGTTGATGGCCAAGAACCTTAAGATCAATTGATTCGACTCATGGTAGCTTAGCTGTAAAGGCGTATCAACAAAATTTATACCTTAAATACTATTACTAAAGTAGCCAAGCTACTATAGCATAGTGGTTCTAGGATCGTTCACTGGGAAGGGTTTTCGCAAACACAAGTGATATTCAAATTAGGAAAATAGGTGATTTTCTTATGGATGTTAGCTTTAAAAGAAGATGTAAATGTTTTAGAAAGATTTAAACTAATCTAAGCTAACATTAAAGACTAAAATGAAAGGGTGTAAAAACAAGTTTCTCAAAGATAGGATAGTTATGCTCTAGCTCTTATGCAAATTGGAAATCTCAGGATAGGCTCCTCGCGTTGGGGTTGCAACTATGGTGATGCTTGCTTCCCGAACCGGTATGGATTTAGCAAATCAAGTTTTAATCCTTTAAAATGGCAAAACAAATGATAGTGAATTTCATCAATGGTTATTCACCTTAGACTTCCTTTGAATGGCTTGTAAGAGATAACTAATGGTCTAAAGCCAAAAGCTTACCAAATATTGGCACCTCAAAGTCATTCCAGGTGATAAACTCACCTTTCAATGGCCATTGAAATTGGTTCTAACGGATTAATACAAAACTTGGAATTGAAAACCTCACCTTCCAATAGCTCATAGGTTTGCAAATAAAGAAAAATGGTAAATGGATAATAATTAAGCCTGTTCCTGTTGCTTTCATTTATGAGCAGATAGTAAAAAATGGGGAATATACAAGCATAGAGCATAGAGCATAGAAAACCTTACCAAGGAGAATGGAGCAATCTATAAACCTATGAGCAATGAGGAGTTTTCAAGATTTCTCCTGAGTAGAAAACTTAATGGTAAGAGTACAATAAGTCATATGAAATTGGAGAACTGAAAGAGCATAAGAACCATGTTTTATTAAAAGACCTGTGAAAGTTTAATCAGTCATGGAACTATTAAGAGGGGATGAATTAACAGTTTTCTTAAATTTTGTCCAAAGTTTATGAATTTTTATTTTTTTTAATTTTTTTTTACTTAAATTGAAACTTATTAATCAAGGTAAGATTTCAGCCACATCGAGAAACAATTTACGTGAAAAGGGACTGATAAAATCTTGAGTTTACAGATGTAAAAGCCATAAGGCCAAAGACTGTAGAACTCCAACCCACTGAATCAAGAATAGAAACACAAATTTATCTACCAACCTACACTAATCTCATATCTACAATGCAACACCATCGTACTCTTAAGTGACTTGAAAGGATGTGAATATTTCTCACAAACTTCATAATGAAATTCAAATTAGCTCTGAGAGTTTTGGGTTAGGCACAAAGAGTAATAATGCATAGCTTTTGTGTGTGAGTTTTTAAGTGAACTTAAGACTCAATTTAAAGCATGTATTTTACAAAAAATAAAAAAATAAATTTAAGAAACTTCAAGAATTTTGGAAAGATAAATTTTAAAAAAAAAATTCAAAGAGAGTCAGAAAATGTTTCCTTTTTAAATTCTCAATTTAATTTATTTTCAAATTTATTAAGAGTTTAAGAAATATTTTCTTTTTAAATTATCAATTTAAAACTCTCTTTTAAATTAATTTTATTATTAATTTTCATGCAAGTCTACTCTATACATTTTACATCGTTATTCTCAATTAACTCAACAATATTAGAGTGTAACATCCCCAATTGATTTTGCACCAACCTTAAGTCTTCAAAGACAATGATTGAGGCATTTCTTCTCCTATTTTCTCCGATGTAGAAAAAAAACTTGAATAAGGTTAAAGCTGGTCTATAGCAAAAAGTCTTAATTTGAGTTAGCCTCTTTTTTTTTTTTCCAAATGATATGCAGGTCCATCTAGCCTTCAACTCAAATTTTTTATTCAAAATCACATGTGGATATGTGAACAAGTAAAAGTTGAGTTTTACCTAACATATCATTTTGAAAATTAGGAAATTTAAAAGGTATTAGTTTGTTAAACTCACCACCCCTATCTATTCTACAAAACAAGAAGATTAGCAAAGAAAAAGTATTCATATTTGTACTACAAAATAAAAAGATTAGCAAAGAGAGAAATTGTACCCATGAGTGCAGAGTTTTGGGTTAAAACAACCCTTTTGATGGGAAAAATATTAAATTTAACCACTTTGTCAAACTAATGTGTAAAATGATCCTTTTATAATCACATAGGAGTCATATCACTAATATATATATATATATATATATATATATATATATATATATTTAATTTAAGTTGAAGTCTCAATTGTCAATTAAGGCTTCAATTATCAATTACAACTTTATTTTTTAACCCGAAATCTTACTTGCCAATTGAGGTTTCAACTAAAAAAAAAAACCTCAATCGTCAACTAAGACTTAATTTTTTAATTGAAGCCTCAATTGACAATTGCGGTTTTATTTTTAAACTGAAATCTCAATTGTCAATTGAGGCTTTATTTTTGTGGAAGGATTATGTGACACTCACGTTACTAGAAAAAAGCCATACTGAATATAAGTTTCAAAAGTGGCTTAAAAGGTATAAATTTTATGATCAAAGATGCCATTTTGACCCAAAATCCCATGGGTGCATGAGACTCTAGTTAATCATAGATTTCATAGATAAAAATCAGAGTTAGGATGATTCAACCCCTAAGCATCGAGAATTCTCAACCCCTAAGCGTCGAGAATTCTTTAACATAATGTTAGAACATTTTCCAATTTAAATTCGAGAGTTGACTTTATTTGAATATGCTTTTGATTTTTTTTTTTTTTTAAATAAGCTTCAGTGTTTTTTTTAAAAAAGAAATAAAAATAAATAAAAATAGGGGCTTCTATATAGAAAGTAAAAATTTTATCCAACAAATATAAGGCTCACCTTATATCCTTATAAAATAAAAAATTTAAAATTTTTTAATACCTTAAAATTTTTAATCAATATTTAAATATCATTATATTTTCAATATGATCCTTTAAAAGTTAAAATTACTTATATTTTTTATTTTCAAAAAAAAAAAAAAAAGAATGAATTTTTATGTTTTTTAATTATTAAGATGGATGAAATAATCCCAAATTTGCAAAAATAACTTCTTCCATGTTTGAATTTGAAAAATAACTTATTTCCAACATAAATACTCTTCAATATTTGGATTATTTTAATATAAATTTTAGAAGAAATGTTATTTTGACTGGAAAACATGAAAGACATTTTTGTTAAAAATTGATCTTTTTTTAAGGCTAAAATATATATAGGTTTATATTTACAAATTTGAGACTATTTCGTCCTCTTAATCAAATAACTTAAAAAAGAAAAGAGTTAATTCCACAAGTGGGTTTAAAATACTCACAAAATTGCAATATATATATATATATATATATATGAAATTACAAATTTACCCTCGTGTGTTGAGCACATGACACTTCCATTCATTAAAGCTAACATTGTTAAATAACAAATGTACATTGCAACTATTTAAGAAGTATGAAGGGCACATTGCTTGATTTTAGTACATGGTGAGAAACTTGTTGAACAAGTTATGTGTAAAGTTTTATGGTTCATGTATGATAGAAAATACAGATCTACTACAACATTGGATTTGCAATTTGGGTTAGTATTTAAAGAAAAGACCATAGGACAAAAAGAATTAAACTTTTGGTGGAAAACAATAAAGAAAGGACTACATGGAAAAAGGGAAGAGATCATTATAAAGGAAGATTATTGAATAGAAATAATTCCAAGAACCTAAGGCAAGACATAGAGTATCACTACTACTATCACAAAAAGGGGTATATCATAAAATTTATGAAATTTTGAAAAAGACCTAAAAAATGAAGAAAAAAAAAAAAAAAACAAATCAAAGAAGCCTACAAGTGTAACTAGTGTTCTTAAAGTTGCGAAATGAAGGTAATAAATCAAAAGTAGATTTGTTAATAGTTTTTAAAATGCTTGAATTAGGAATTGTCTACTTGTACCATACAAGCCCTTGTAGAGACTGGTTTGACATGTAAATTGTTTGTAAAATCATTTTAATGGGCAATAATGCACCAAGTTGCTCCACGAGAAGGGGAGGGGTTTGTGAAACCATCACTTGTCGTGGCAAACATCGTCGGGTAATCACGGATGAGGGCATCCACGGGAGGCCAATGTCTACCCTCGCTCCACACCCCTCTAGTACAAGGCTCTAGGAGGGAGAGAGGCAACAAGTGTGTGACACCAAGGTAAATATGCTTGACCTTATGGCTTTGGGAGCAACTTGCATTTAAAGACTTGATGATTCACAAGATTCTACAATTCATACCAAGTATTGCATTTTGCGACGTTCTTCATCAATGAGAGAGCCTAGATATCCATTGTCAAGAATTATTTATGTATGAAAACAAAGGCGCCTAACCGACATGCCCAAGATCAAGGCAACTGGAGCGTGTTGCTTCGCCCAAGTTACTTAGCGCGTTTTGTGCCAAAGTTTGTTGTTCGCTCAAGAGGGCTTTTGTGAATCTTTGTAATAAAGGGATAATACAAAGTGGGCCGTAATTTAGCATCTTACACGCTTAGTTTCTTCCATTGGTGGCATATATTATTTTGTCTGTCATTGGTGATTATTTAATAAAACTATGAGAGTATTTCATGAAATATAAATAAGAGGTTTTTAGGATATTTAATCGATGGTAAACAAAAGTTGAAAACTAAGTAGGGAGGAAGATAAAATATTTTAGATTTGATAGTGGACTTGAGCATTAGAACAAGAAGTTCACAAAGTATTGCGAGAATTCTTATATTACTTAACATCACATGTAAAGAAATTACAAAGCAAAATGGAGTGGTTGAAAAGATGAATAGAACACCATTGGAATAACTAGGTGGCTAAGATTAATCATTGGGTTACTTAAGAATTTAAGGGCTAAAGCTATCAACATAACTTCTCATGTAATTACTTAGTTGTCAAGTTTTACAATTATTTTCAATATTCCAAAAGAAGTGTCAAGTAAATCAATTGACTTTTCATCTATTGAAATATTTGATTGTTGCACTTATCTTCATATATAGGTGAAAAAAAAATTCAATCCAAAATAAAAAAGGTATATATTCCTTGGGTTTGAAAAAAGGATTGATTAAAGACTATAGACTTTGGGATCCAACAATTAAAGAAAAAAAAGTCGTGAGTAGAGATGTATTCGATGAAAAACATATGTTAAAGAAAGATCAAGGACAAATGAAATTGTTATTGAAAAAAAATTCAACTACATGACAAATCATCGAGATGAAATTTGAGAAAAATGTCATTAAATATGAAATCCCTCCTAATTGATGTCCCTATTAGAACTTTATATGGGCATCTTTCTCTATTGCTCTAAAGAATCATCGTATTGGGTAAGGACATCAATTTTAAGATTTTAATTTTTTTTTCATTATTTATTGGAATAGGAGATCTTTAATTTTTTTTGGGGTGCAATTAGGAAGGATGATAGTTATCAATGTCTTGGTGCTATGTCAAATGAGAATCCAATGCACATGTTGACTAAAGTTGTTCTTAAGGATAAGTTCAAGCATTGGTTGAATGTCATTAATTTTTCATTTTGTAGAACATGGAAGGTCAATTTTATCGAAAAGCCAGGTCAGTCAACTTCTATTAGGACTTCTATTGATTCTTGATTTGACTAGAGGGACTCCTAGCAGTAAACTTGTATGAAGGGGCCCTATGGAGATGCAAGAGATGCAAGAGCTGCCAATCGGATCAACCAATAAATGATAGGCCCATGCAGAGATGTCCCTGAAATAGGGGATTGGTTGATTGGAAAGCTTAGGCAGAGTATAAAGGAGAACAATTTAGCATTTTGGGAAAAGCACATATGAAGATGTTTACAAGTTTGGAAATTTGAGTTAAAGAAGAAATGGTCTAAAAATGTTTCAAATTTCAATTTTATGTTTTTCTAAGTTTGATATATCCTATTTGGATATTTGGGAAGTCTTCTCTTGTTACATAAGATAGTCATATGATGAGATTTGTTATGAAAATAGGTTCTTCCTCGTGTGAAATATTCCTATGAAATTAAGAAGGAATATAGGAAGAGTTTTGATTGAAATTATGAATCTTTTTTTATGTAATTAGAACTAAAATATGAGAGTTTTAGAATTGTAATTACACCTTTGAATATAAATAATTGATAATAGTGAATTAATTTACCTTCTCCCTCTAGATGTAGGTAAATGCTAAATTATGTTAAATTTTGTATTCTCATATGATTTTTTTTTTCATTTATTTTTCATTTTCTTGCCCATTTCTAACTTGCTACTACATAATAACAGGTGGTATCAAGCTTTTTGTGTTTGCACAACAAATGGTCTCAGTTTTTCCAGAACCACAAAAATGATATTTTACTTAATTGCTCCTCAGTGGAAAAGTTGGAAAGAAAAATTAAATCATCGACTATACATTTTTTTTTTTTTCAAAACTTTTCTTGTCTTTGGCAAGAAAATTAGTATATTTTCTCTTTAGTATTTGGTTCTCTTTTATATATATATATATATATATATATATATATATATATATATATATATATATATATATTCAAATGGAACCTTAATCATCTTTTATATGAAGTATAAAAGAATTAGAAAATATTCAAATTTTAAATGATTTTTATTATACTTTATCCACTTCCTATTTCATATATCAAATTACAATAGAATTTAAAATTCTTTTATACGTTTTTTCTCCCTTTGCTACCACATAAATGCAAAGACATTATGTGAGTTAAATACCTTAAAAGAAAAAGAAATTAAAATGTGATAGAAAACAAAAGTAACCTCTTTAAATTCAAGGAAACAAAACACTAAACTTTTTCATGTATTTTATTCCATTTATAAATGCAACATGACAAAAACAGACAAAAATATAAATGGAAGCCCTTTGGGTCCTTCATTTTATATTTTATCAACTTCGACCAATTCTATTTCTATAGCACAACCGATACTATAAAGTTCAATGAGTACATAATATATAAAGATACTAATCAATACGAATTATTCTTTCTTTCAAATGGCTACTTGTATTAAAAATTAAATGTAATTCCTCCTAAACAATAAAATATGTTGACACGATTTCAATGAATATACAGTACATAAAGATATGACCAATTAGTACGAATTATTCTTTCTTTTAAATAGCTACTTATACTAAAATATAAGTAAACATAATTCCTCCTAGATAATAAAATATGTTGACACAAGGAGGAATATATTTACTAATTATATCATTTGCAATAGCCTCAATCTCGTGACGTTCTTCGAACCAACCATAGACTTTATTGAGATAGGTTAACCAAGGGAGCTTCCACTCTCATAACTCGTATATGAAAATTTCATCTTGTACAACTCAAATAGAAACCCATAAATACCAGTTGAAACCAAAATGTAGTAAATAAATAAAAACATATTTCAATGGATCCAATTAGTATTTTTCCGATCTCGGATAAACAAACAAATTTTTCTTCATTTTGTTTTTTTTTTTTCATTAATCTTTGTAAGTAAATTATATTTTAATTTAACAAAGCACTAAACTTTACTTTAATTTTCATGCAGGATCAACTAGCTTATCATAATAAAATTTATCAATATAGCTGAGCAGAGATTTGATGTAATAATACCATACAAAATTCAAGTAAAATTAAATTAATCAAATAGGACACTACGGTTATATTTGGATACATATTCTATTTTTTATTTTTAAAATTAAAATTTTGATATAAAATATGACAACCCTTTGTATAAAAAATAAAAATTTATCCTATAATCTTAAAACTACTTTTCAATATTAAAAAAAAAATGAGGACGTGTCCTAAAATTTTAAACAAATTTAAAAATATTTTTAAATACCAAGATATCCACTTTTTTCTTTTTTAATAAAAATTCCTATATTTGATATAAAACTCTATTTTAAAAAATGAAAAATAAAAAATGTATCCAAACATAAGCAAAATTGTTAGATTTCATTGTGAGATTTCTTAGATTCTACAATTCATAGTGAAATGAAGACGAGAGATAACTGACTGAATTATGAAAAAAAAAATTAACATGGATGAGATTCAAAAATGCTAGTTAATGAAAGAGTTTCTCCGCCAGGATGACTAAGAAAAATGCTGAAAAATGTGTCATGCCCAAAGCAATGTTACAATGAAGAATAGAATGAGAGCTAACCCGAAACAAAATCCGACAATCGCCATGAAAGGCTGGATGCAGAGGAAATGTAACTAGAGACATGTAAGGAATCATTAAGCAAGTGAGAACAATATCAAAATCTCATGTACGACTTACTTACCTTTCCCTGAGATTCAAACTTGAATTTTACTGTAAACCATGACAATCCTCTATCTACAATAGGTGCAAGTGCAAGGGCCCTGCATGAGAAGCACCTCTACAAAAATCACAGAAAACCCAAGGGAAAATAAAAAAAGAGTAAAAATATAGAAACTAGTCTACCAGAAACCAGGAGGCTGCAGCAAATAATCTCCAAATGTCAGATTTAATATTTATTTACGAATGCCGCTAAAAGGCCTTTTCATCAGAGAAATCTAGAATAAAAAAGGATAAGGAGCCATTTGGATTACAGAGGTCAAAGATTGGGTTGGATAGGAGCAAGTTTAACTTCCTCAGTAAAAATGAAAATGCAAGGCCCATCATCAAAGCTAGGTTCAAAAATTGACACCATTTCTTGAAGACTTTCTTTTTTCATTCTTCAATTGTCATTTTGATTCAAAGAAGCAGCAGCATGATAGACTAAATAATCATCATAAACCCAGTTGAAAGTTACAAGGATAAGAAAGAAAATGAACAGAAAACATATTTGAGAGAATTGATAGGCCTAAAAACTCATTGTCGAAGGAATCGAGCATAAATCTCTGAACTAGGGAAATTCACTGATTTTGGGTTATTTTGTGTTGAGAGCATTGCAATATCCCAATAAACTGTTACGCTAACTAAAGATTTAAAACAGAATTTAGCTGCTTACCCTCCAGCTCTGACAAGTTTAGTGACCTGGCTGCCTGCCCACACCATAGCCATGATTTTGACAAATCTGCCAATTGGATTCCATATGTCAAGATATTTTCAAAAACTTGTGCAAAAAGAAACTTTTTGGAATAAGTTTTTACCTTTCAACTGCCGCCAAATAACCCATCCTTCCTGGTGCTGGAGCAATATAAAACCTAGAAGCAGCATAGTGAATTCAGAGTTATACTGGTTATTTGAAATCTACTCTGAACACCTATGATAGAGACTGCAGGATGTGGTAAAACACCAAGGCATATTTCAAACTACATTATAAGGTATTTGATTAGAAAATTAAATAAATAAATAAAATAACATAACATAAAATACAAAGAAGAAAAAAAAAATAGCAAACTGAATTTGCCCATATGCAACAATATGCAATTGTTAGCCATGAATCCCAGTTATGTCGGTTTCCAGTATTAATAATTAAGCATGATTTTTATGAACTAGACCAGCATTCTAATAACTCTAGATTGAGGGGCATGGATGTCACATTTGTATTCCATCATGTGCAACTAACATCACATTGAAATAATATCCACTAAAGCAAGTTAAGACCCAGTATATCAGATTAAATTTTTTCTACCATGAATATAAGCTTGATAAAAATGCAGATGGAAATGAAATACTTCTTTATAATACATAATGAAGGGAACCAGATGGAAATGCAATATTCCAGATGCAGAAAGCCAAGTTAAAACCTTTGCCAAATAAAGAGATCCACCATAAGTTCATTTTTAGACATGCTATAGTTGAATATGCCATCAATAAGTGATCAAAAGCCAATTCAGATGGGAATAACAGCCAAAATGCTGGGAAGGTCAATAACAAAAGCATTGACTTGAATGTTGGCAGTGTCATTTACACTGGCCATAAGAACCAGAGGTAATGCATACAGTTGGTAAGGTGGGGAGGAGGGGATGAGAAATTGCAAAGTCTTGAATTTAATTGTTTCATGCAATTCCGTTTTTCAATACTCTATACGATAATATACATTGTACGGCACAAAAATAGGGTTGTTTTAAAATTTTGAACAAATAAAAATTTCATATCAATATCTAATATTTAATAAAAAAGAATGAAAGAAGAGTAAGTACATTCTCTTCTCCTTAACATGGTATTAAAGCAGTCTCCAAACTCTTAACTCCTAGTTGCAAACTTGATTTCCACTGGAAGTTGCAGTTTGCTCATTTTGTTATTCAAGTAAGTTACTTCAATCTATCATAGTTTAAATGACTTGGGATGGTAGTTGTCATGGGCACGAATTTTCCCACAAATTTTTCGCATCCACGCAGCGCTTAGAAGCCCTCTGAGCCAACATACTCAAACCCACATGAGATTGCAATCAAGAAAAAACTCACAGAGACACACAAGGCTATGGAGCTCAATCCCTAACTTGTATTTTATTTCTTCTCTAAATAACAATACAAGACATAGCTCAACAAGACTTCCACAATCTCTTTGGTGAGTTCATGCTCTCTCTCAAGCTATGTTTTAAGAAAGTTCTCCTTCTCAATATACCTCTGTATATTCTCTATGATCTCCAGATTGCACGATAATTCAAAGGGCACTCCAGTCCTCCTTTTATAGGTGTGACACCAACCACTCCCTATTTGATAAGGAGCAAGGAATCCTAATTCTACTCAAACTACAATTAAAATAAGAATCTGAACTCCTATTCAAACTCAAATTACAATCACAATTTGAATTCAACTCTGAACTTCCAAATGTCTTCGGCCCATTCCTCATTCATTTGAAACTCCTTGTGCTGCTACCTCTTGTATCAGACCACGTATCAGCCCTTCAATTCCCTGGTTTGTGGTGCAATACATCTTCCTTAAGCTTGTCCCAATGCCAAGACATCTTTGTTGTGTTCTGTCTGAAGTCTACCCACTCTTGTGCCTTGAGTCAGTCCATTCATGCATTTGAATCAGCTGATGCATCCGATCAGCTTGCTATAGAGTCTCTAGGCAGCCTACCACATGTGTCTCTATGCAACTAGTGTGCATGCCAAGCCCTCTCTTAGCCTACAGATCTAGCAATTTTCCTTGGTGCCAATCTTTCCTTTGGTTCTAGCTCCTTGTTGTTCCTTGAGCGTGTCAGTCATGCTCATATGTGTTCCCGCATCTGGATCACGTCCATGCCGAGGCAACCTGCCCATGTTTGCTCTGCCTAGTTGTTGCTATGGCATCATGCCATGCCCAAGCCCTCTTCTTGGTGCAGCAACGAGTCATGGCATTGCACCCATGACTCCTCATCTCTACGCACAAGGCATTGTGCCTTTGTGTTAAGCATTAGGCATCACATCTGAGTCGGCTTCCTTATCTCTGCACAAGCCTCAAGGCATTGTGCCCTTGTGCCAAGCCACCTCATTGCACAAGGCATTTCCCCCTCATGCTACCGTCGGGAAGGGAAGACTGCATAGCACCCCAAGTCGTTGCAACCATGAGTTGCACACCATCACATGTCATGGAGCCCATGTATGGCTGCTAGCAAGGCGTTGCCCATGTGCCTTGCTCATGTCTGAGGACTTGCACTGAAGCCCCTAAATGTGGCCATGCCCATGCCACCTCGTCTCCCTTGAGTCACCCCCACCCTCGCCCCCCTTAAAAGAGCATTTTAAGCCCTTTTAATTAATTCAGGAAAATCTAGAAAATTCCCTTCCACTTGGAGTCTCCCTTTTGAAGGTTCCTATAAATCTTTTATCTCTAAGCAAATTAACCAAGTCACTTAATTGTTTTGCAACATTCCTTCCCTTCCCATAGTGTATTTCAAGATCTCTTAATGAACAAGACAATAGGTGGAGGGCATGAAGTAAATGGAATTTATCACCATATCGGCCCACCTCTTACTCCAATTGCTCTACATACTTCCATTTCTTCTATGTAGTGGCACACCTTTCACTTCACATCTTTAGCATATGGGACTTCTAGTTATATTGGACTCCAAGTTAAAGCACCAAGTTTGCGAGTCAAGAAAATAGCATCATCATAGTGTTGTTCTAGTCCTTTTTGTGCTATAATCAATAAGAGGAGTACTACTCCTTTTCATCTTGTTCATTTAGACATTTACAGTTTATGTAGTGTTGTTCCTAATGTTGAACTAAACTTTTTTATTGCTATTTTATTAATTAGATCAATGAAAATGGTATGAGCATAAAGAGGCTGAATAATAGGTACTAATCTCTTAAAAAAAAATTAAAAAAATAATCTTATAGAAACATCATCAGGTGACTATGCACAAGTAAATGGTCTGACAAGGCGTGAGAAAAACATTCATTTTTGTGCAAGAACCAAGTATTTGCATCTTAATCAACCAAAGAATAAATGGCTGAAGACAATAAATGACTGAACAAAAAGAAAATCATAAGTTTTAGGCCAGACACTTTTTTCATCAATTATATACAACAACAATAAATCAAATAGTCCTAAATTTCAAGAGAATAATGCTCAGCAGCTATGCATACTCACAAGTCACAAATACCTCATCCTTAACTAATTTACATGAATGAATTATTTACTTACCATACCAAGAGAAACGTTGTAAGATAGTATGCAGTATTCAGGAGTCCATAGGATAATATTCCAGAAATTCCATATCTCTTCAGTTTCTTTAGAAGACTGAAAGGTTAAGCAAGAATGAGCTCTCAATGTGAGTAGACATGCATTTCAGCATACAAAGGGCAAAAGGATTGAGGTATCACTTCTTACAGATTGTTTGCATGAAATTCAGTAGTAGAAGAGAAATTAAAATGATTGGGACAAGATCACTCATCCAAACAATAGTTTATTTACTGAGAAAAGGTCTACAGCATACTCATGCAGTAGACAAAATGAATCTTTTGTGTCATGTTCCAATAATGTTAACAAACTACATTAAATTCATAAGGTTACATAGAAAAAGAAAGAAAAGACATTGTTGCAATAGTTTGGTTGTTACACTGCTAGCACCCAGACTACGACCAAATCCTTGCATTCAAATTGAATTTCAAACTCCCAATGTGAAAAAGGAAGATACAAAAAAGAAAAGAAAAAAAAAGAGAAAAAAAAAAAAAGTGGGAAAGAAAAGAGACATGGGATTTCCATGTATAATAAATACATATTATATGTATAGATAAATGCATGTATGTGCATATGTCATAGAGGCTGGTCAGACACATTTCAAGAAGTTTCACAACTTGCTTTGGAATGACAAACACCTGGATCAATAAATGGCTTGTCTCCATTATTGAGAAATTGCAGATAAATTTCATCCACTACGGGCATGGGGTGGCTGGACAAAGTTATGGCATTTGGTGGGATGTAGTGGACTTAAGACAGAAAATTCTCAATCATTCTTCTGTCCCTTGTGCAGTGTTGAAGCTGACAATATTATTGAGCATACAAGGAATGTGATGAAAAACATCATTGAGGAGCCATGAGCTGCGAATGCATGGAGAAATTAAGTTATGATTAAGTTTTGGTGAGGGATTTTCATATGCAGATCATATGGCAAATTATCAACTTCAGAGAATTGCATGTTTTTATTCATTTCCATACACATTGAATAATCATATTTAAAATCTCTCATTCACTTGTTTTGCTTCCATTAGTGCTCCTTCCACATGCCTATTAGCAGCACAGACCTCATGATAGTTTGGTAAAGGTAAGACAATAAAATTGAAAAATACAGCTAAATCCTAAAATATTGGCTAATAAAGAGAGAAACCATCCAAGTTCTATCTTAAATGACTCTCCAAGTTCTAAACAGGGAGACAAGGACTTCAACCTCGTCCATCAATGCATATAAATGGATAAACATTCCAAAAGCCATTACATTAGAAGTACACTAAAAGAAAATTATTAAACAATGTTGTTTCCAAAAAAATTCCATGTTAAAGAATAGAAGAACATACTGCTATAAATGAAATTCATTCAAAATCAGTTCAAACAGTAAAGTTAAGAATTGTGACTGCATTTTTTTTTAAAAGAGAAACAACAATTGTGACTGCATATCACCCACACTTGTTTTATTTACAATCCACACAATGTATTCTTCCCTAGCATGTTATCCCATTAAGTAACCTCCAGATAAAATTCCCTTTCTGACTCTGTCAATCAGTCAAAATTTTTTATGTAAAATGTAAAATACATGGGTACACAAAAACAACTATATAAACTGCAATCCCATCATTAACAGATCAGTTGTCTATAACATAGAATAATAGCATTGTAAGGCAAGTAGGAAGTACTCTTTTGATGTGTGCAGTTCTCCTTCACCATTTTCGCCCTTTGCACTTGAGTCTATAAAAATATGTATAAGTAGATTTTTAGAAATATCAAGTTTATCAAATGTAAAATATGGTATCGCAGAAAGCTACACCATTTTTCTAGTTATCATTTGAAAGATATTGATACCTTCATGGTTGGCAGAGTAGTCATGACCATTTGACATGCCAGAAGCCTAACCTACAACAAAGGCAATGTTGAAAAAGCAATATTCAAAATTCAATGAAAAAAAACAGAAGACAAACAAATGAACAAATAGCATATCATTACACTCAATTGGTTTCCACAAATGAAAAACTAAATGAAAGAAACAAGAAATATATTAAAAAAAAAAACCTATGATCAATGGATATGTAGTTGCATTCTAGCACATATATAGGATCAAACAAGTAACTAATCTAGACATAGCTGCAGCAAATTTGTGTACCTCTGAATGCGTGTCTGCTTTCTGTGGGGGGATATTTATTATGACATGTTCTTAGTGCAGACAAACCATCTGCATTTACTTGAAGGATTAGGTAAACATACTTTCCATTTAAAATGAGGCCTTGAACATCAAGCCCCGGTGAGTTTTCAAATAAGGAAAATGTAATAGCTTTACAATGAGTCCCATAGCAAGAAGGCATATAATTCCATTCATCAGCATGCCAGAATATAGAATAGTGTGGACATGTGGATACATGCCAAAATTAGCATTGGACACACTAACATGCCAATCATACATAGAAAGAATTTCCAAAGATATTAAAGTAAAACACTGGTAGTAAGCAAATTAGACCCAAAAAAACATGCAAGTATAGGCCAAGATCAAATCTTAATTTTAATTTCCAGAAAAAAAAAAAAATATATATATATATATATATATATATAAACCAATAGAAATGGTATCACCAGCAGTTAACACCAAAACACACCAACATATCTGAATGCATAACACGTGTACCCATCTCCAATCAGCACTACACCTGTACGAGTTAGCCTGTAGCAGGTCATAATAGGTTCAGACTATAAAACCTTCCAAATCTTCCTTTGCAGGGCTTAGAAACCATTTTCTAAGTAATTTACAATTTTAAAAGCCTGTGACAAGATTTTGGATGAAGAGCTTGAATTATATACTCACAAACCCACTCCAAAATTTCCTTAAGGTAATACACATTTTTTGAAGTCCTTTCCAATGTCTTCTCTTATTTGAGTTAGAAAAGCCAATGTTTTTATGAATTAACTACTACGTCAGTTGAGGTTTGAGGTGTATAACTAATTTCTTAATATATTATAATTTACATCGGTCATTAGAAATTAAGGTTCCATCCTTTTACACTAAGAAAATCCTGAGAGCAATTAAAAAATACCTTCTTTTATATTATTAAATTTAAGTTTCCTTTAGGTATTTGAGTCTAATAGAAATTAGTGTAAAAGGAGTTTTAATTTTCTTACACTAAGAAAATTAAAATAATAGGCAAAATAATTTTCAAATTTTGGAACTTTACAGGTAATGCTTATTAAAATAAAGCAATAAAGTTTGTCAATTGCCATTGAATGAACCAATTGTAGAAAACTATGCAAAAAATTTATTAGTATGGAATTTTTTCTTTTCTGCCGATAAATAGAATTCAATTTCAAACCTGCCCTTCCCAACCCACCACTTGCTGCTTGAGGCAAGCTTAGAGGCAGAAAACTATTTACAATTCTACATATGGATAGAAATTATTTCTTAGATTTTATGCCAAATTCCATATTTATAGGTATCAATTTATTATTCTACTGTTGTCAGAAGCTTCAATTTTGGGCTTCCTCATGGCCATGCCGCCCTTAAATGAGAAGAAATTTGGTCTTCTGTTTTTCTTTTTGAGCTCTTCAAATTTTTGCAAGCTACTTCTATCCAGGTTCTAGGAAACACCCATTTTTTTAAATCTCCAATAATTTAGTGTTCTGTGGCTGAGGGAATACACTTATTTTTGGTTGAAGAACATAAAATTCTTGGCTTTTTTTTTTTTTTTTTTTGGGCATCAGGTCCTTTTAGGTTGATTTTTCTACTTATTCTTCACCCACCAATTAACATTGCCCTAACGCTATTATCTAACCGAGCAAATGCTTATGAACTGGCAAATCATACTAAAATTTCTTACTAGTTGACATGTGCATCATCTCAGCATGTCATTCCAACACCAAACTACAACCATAATCTCACTAACATCCTAACTGCCTCAATGAGTATGGATTACAGAAATGCAATTAAAATATACTTCCCTTTTAATTTCATAATTTTTATAATAATATTTCAGCAATATTTCCACATAGTAGCTTATGTGAGAAATCCCCATTTCCGTATAAAATCGAAAAACCCTATAGCTTGCGCATGTAAATAGAAAAAAAAAAAAAGGACAGATTTTGCAGAATTGGGAGAGCAGACTCACACCAGCATGGCCATTGATTGAGCAGAAACGCAGATGACGATTATGGTGGTGGAATTGGGAGAAAATGTTGAGTTTGTGGAATGTGGGAACCCTAGGAATGCTGGGATTGAAACCCTGGATTGAAACAAGAGGATTGTGAGAGAGAATTGGAAATTGAAGAAACAAACACAAAAAATAAATCCAAGAAATAAATAAGAAGCGTAAAAATGAAATAGAGAAGAGTGTGTATGAAGCACCTGATGATGTGAAAGCAGCTTCAGCTGTTGAAGGCAAACTTTCGACGGGAGAGACATGAGGATACTGGTCTCCGACAACAATCGCTCCAAAATATTCTTTCTATACCATTTATTATTATTATTATTATTATTATTATTATTTTATTGTTATTATTATTTTCAGGTTATGTCCACGGTACACTCTTAAATGTCATCCATGATGACGCCTTAGAACTCTCCATGGAGCCCAAATATCGGGGTGTTAATCACGCTGCAACAACCAGCATAGAGTAAATTCAAAGTGTTATTAGTGACAAATTTTGAACTTATATGTAATTTACTGTGACCACACTTTTTAATGTTCAATGTTTTCAGAATCGGACTGGTGATCAAACCAGAAAAGTTACCGGTTCACAGTTCACTGATCGAACCGATAGTCGAACCACGGTCGAACCAGTGACGTCATAAATATATAATTTATATATTATTAAAATTAAAAATAATTATAAAAATTTAAAATATATATGAATAAATTAAAAATCAATAATATTATCAAATTAAATCATATTAATATATACAAGGGGGCCTTTAAAATGGTGGTTCATTAGAACTGTTTGGTTCGATTATAACTGTTCGGTTCCACCGGGTCATCGGTCCGATCGCCGGTTCAGGCGGTTCGTGATCGGTTTAATCCTTTAACGGTTCAATAGGGCAAACCAAATCGGAATTGCGACCGGTTGATGGTTGAACCGGTTGGACCGACCGATCTGGTCCGATTTTTAAAACATTGTTAATGTTTCTTTAACAATACACTCATATATACCAAATTACCCAATGACCTGCTCTTCCTATTTTCTCATTTTTAGAAATAAAAAGAAAAAAATAATAATAACTTCTATTTTTTAAAATTTATTTATTTTATACATGTCACTAAAAGTTTAAAAAATTTAAATTTGATAATAATTTTTTAAATAATTTAATGTGTTAATTGTTCTTAAAAACCGTAAATAACCTAAAAAAGAACAGTATGTTTGTAAATTGACCAAATTGTTATATGGTTTTAAATAGTCACCTTAACAATGTTACAAGTGAGTTGATTAATTTATGGTAAAGAAGAATTACAAATAGAACTCAATTAATTATCGCATTTGAAGTCTTTGATTATTTGTTGAATAATATGTTCAACCTATGCTAAACTCGATTCAAAGTTAGGTTGGTAGTTACTAAACTCATTGACAACTAAAGTTTAAAGAAATTTAAATTTGATAATAATTTTTTAAATAATTTAATGTGTTAATTGTTCTTAAAAACTGTAAATAACCTAGAAAAGAATAGTATGGTTGTAAATTGACCAAATTGTCATATGGTTTTAAATAGTCACCTTAACAATGTTACAAGTGAGTTGATTAATTTATGGTAGAGAAGAATTACAATAGAATTCAATTAGTTATCGCATTTGAAGTCTTTGATTATTTGTTGAATAATATTTGCAGCCAATTAACTAGGGTTGGCTAACCCAAGCCAAACCTACTTACTAATATGTCCAACCTATGCTAAACTCGATTCAAAGTTAGGTTGGTAGTTACTAAACTCATTGACAACTAAAGTTTCTATGGATTCCCACGAGTTTTCATGGATTATCAAATAAACCACATATAATGGAATCTCCTAATATATAAAAGACATATTTCAAAATTATAAATTAAACCATATTATAAAATAAAATTTTAACGAAGTCATAAATTATATTACTAGTGACTAATTTTAATGGTAAGATGAAACACAAGTGTGAATATTTAAAAATATTTTAATAATTAAACAAAAATGATAAACTTATAGTGTAATGTAATAAAACTAGCAAAAGTTATAGTTCCTTCATTATCCCTTTTATGAATTTCATATTTTAAATAAACTAATAAATAATATAATAGTAATGAATTTGCTTAGTCTTCATCATGTAGAACCAATTTGAAGAAATTTTTTTTAATAAGACTGATTAATGACTTAATTAAGGGTAGGTTACAGCTAAAATATTTAGTAGGACTGATTAGTGACTTAATTAAGGGTAAACTACAACTAAAATTTTCCTAGTAGTCTTCCACTATGGCAAATTGTGGGAACTAGTAGTGGCCTATCCAACCTATAGAGGAAACAAATAGGTGAGTGAGTTATTGAATATGTGGCTGAGAGTGACCAACCATTGAGGCCCACATGAAGTTGTAGTGGCTGAGAGGAAGGGATAAGAGACCAAAAACATGCTCAGGGAGATTCTTGTTAGGATCAAATTGGGGGCATAGATGTATCTCTTTGGTAAGAGTTCCCATAATTTAGGTATTAATGAAATAGGTATAAAAGAATTATATATCTTGATATGATCATGTTGTTAATGATGATCTAATGAGTTGAAATATTATGTTTTCAACTGTGTATATCTAATAAATACATCAAGTGCTTAAACTTTAATATAGAAATGGTCCACAATGGCTTGTATGACTCATCCTCTTATAAACATATTATTTAGATTAGGCTAAAGTGGTCAAAGTAAGAAGAAAACTTGATACTTGATTTGAAGTATGAAGAATTCTTCTTAGACTTTGTGTGTAGTGTTGTTAGCTTATTGTTGTGTTAAAGTCTATTTTGATATATTTTGGAAAGAATGACCAACTAGAACCGCTATAAGATGTTGCAAAACTTATTTAAACAAGGGCTTGTGAGCAAGATTTTTTTTTTCCCTTTCATGTACAAATAGTATGATGAATGAAAATTTGATTCTCGATTGTAATTAGTGTTTTCTTTAAGTTTTAAATCATGCAATGAATACTTAAAATTAGTTTAAGATGTCAAAGAATGTAAGTAAACAAGTTTTTACATGTTGGATATATAATAAATTCAAAACCTTTACCTTCCACATTGAATGATTACAGTTTTTCTTTAAGTGCCCTTTAATCATTATCATCTTGTTTAATCATTTTTATCTAATGTCTTGAGCATAGTAGATTTCTATAAATTTACATGAGCATTCCTTAACTCTTCTTGAGTGATCCTAAACTTAACATTGAAACAATCGTAATTTCGGCGAAGATGCTTACACGTCTTCATAATCATCCTTGGTTGCTAGCCATTTTTCCTTAATTACTTTAGGATGTTTAGTGAAGATGATTACAAATATTAACTAGTTGACTCACGCATTTTTGTATGAGTGTAGAACAATTGTGCATTCTTTCCACATCACTTATGCATGTTCATTCCAAGAAAGAAGATATAGAACTCTTATCTTTTGCTTACACCACTTGGTTTTCTAGCTCATTATGCTTATGCGTCATTTTTATATCACATATGCGACTTGTTTCTCATTAAGATATTTCACTTACATGTTCTTGTATATGCATAATTTAGGGAAAAACATTTATAAAAAGAAAAAAGAAAAAGCAAAATAGATGTTAATATATATATATTTGGAACAATTAAACTCAAACTATGCAAGTGACCTTGTCTACTATATAGGTGACTTTGTTTACTCCATAGGTAGAGTATATGATAGTGATAGTCAAGGAAGCTATGTGGTTGCATGGTTTAGTGGAGAATTTAATGTTGGAAACCGTTTTGTCTTTTTAATAAAATAAAAATATTTTTAAATTGTGGTCCATTTAACTATTATTTTCCCTAAAATAAATGAAACGTGGGGGCACATCTCTTATGGAGTAACCACCCATGTCTACAGACGTGGGACATATTACTCGGTTGAAAACTATCCGAAGTCTTCTTTGATGGGAAGAAAAGAAAATAAATAGATAGATACAAGATTAATTCCAAAAGATGGAAAAAGAGTCTCTGGTTTACAAGAATAAGTCTATGAGTTCCATCGGTGCATGGACATAAGGTCTTGTAAGGACTAGCTAACTAATCCCTATTTTGTGTGAATCTGATTGCCATGGCTGGAGGTACGATATTGGATTTTCATTTTATTACTTGTAATTATCAAAGATATTTATCTAACATTTAAGAGTAAAGCAAGATCACATTATGATTTATTATGATAATGGGAGTGCCCTACATTTATTTAAGAATAAAATTCATTACTCATTGGTAAGGCATGTTGATGTCTAATTTCATTTTATTTAAGGGATTCTAGAAGAAAGTCATATCTTATTTTAGAAAGATTGCTAATGTTAATGAGGTAGGTCATATTTTGAGAAAGATTTTTCCTAAAGTCAAGTTTAGCCATTATTTAAATGTGATCCATGTAGAAAGGATCAATGTACCTTTAGGTGTGTAGTAGCAAAATCCTTAAAGATTGTTTGGTTAGCTTCATTTAAATTACTTAGTTAAATATTACATAGTCAATTATATGTTTGACTTTTTGAACTAGAATATTTAGATTTTGGTTGTTGTAATTGTTATACTTACTATTTAGGTTTTTAAAAAGGTATAAATTTAGAATTGTAATTGGTTTTATTATTTTCATTTAAAATTCCCAAGAAACTTCATTGAGGGAAAACAAAGCAAGAGAGTTTTTGAGAATTGCTTGTAATTGTTGTTTATTATTTTGATATCTTTAGTGCATTCATCTTACCATTACCATAGATGAAGGCATATTGTCAAACCACATAAATTGTTTATCTTTGTCTATTGTTTTCTATTATTCTCTTTTACCATGTTTGGATATTTCATCATCATTTTCATAGATTTCTTTGTTTCTTTATAATGAGGAAAATGAAGAAGGTGAGAGATCAAAAATGAAAAAATACATTAGGATTAGGGTTTAAGCGGGAAGATAGACATAGAAGATGATAAAATTTATATAATTTCATATACTTATTTTTGTTTAAACATAAAAAAAAATTTTAAAAAAAAATTCTATTTGGACCTATGCTTTTCTCTTGGAACCTCAATTCTTAATTTTTTATTTAAAAAGTGGACATATCAAATTAAGACAATATCATAGTCCTTTATTATTATTTTTCATTCTTAGTTGGTTTTTGTCTTGAATTTAGAGTGAAGAAGATGTAATAAATGAGTAGGGAAAGAGGAAGAAAAATGAAGATAACATTAGAACTAGGAATTGGAGAAGTGGAAGAAGATGAGGACATTTCTAGCAATGTTGCATGTCAATTTTTTGTTTAATGATTTCCTTATAATAGTTTTCATATTTCATTATCTCTCTCTAAACTAAGCAACATATTTCTTAAATAGTTTGAATTCTAATTTACTTTTAAACTCTTTCATTCTCTACCCTTTCACCATTTTCACATACCTAAAATTTGCTCTCAATTTATTTCAATAATGTTGACATAAAAGTAAATAGCTAAAATAGATAAGTTAACCTTCAACCTATTTTTTTTTTTTTACAAACCAAAATCTAATATTTTTGTTTAGAAACTAAAATTGAACAAAAATGTATAAACTAAGAGAAAGAAAAAGTAAAAACTAGAGACTTGCAATTGTATAAATGTTAAGATCTCAAGTTAGTAATTTATGTCAGTATTTGTATTTTTTGCTTTTTTTTCCTGATTTTTATATACCATTTTAATTAATATTTTCAATTTTGTGATTGAAGTCTCAAATTTTTGAATTTGTGTTATGCTTATTTTATTGTTTCCATGTTAAAAACCAATATGAAATTAGTACGACATGTACACTTATTATTTTGAAGTGTAATGTTGATATCTTATTTTGTAAAGCCCATGGCAATCAATCATTGTCTCTCATGTGTCTCATTGATGATGTGTGAGTTTGACTAATTATATAGTGAGAAAACAAAGGCTATGTTTAGTTAAGAAAAACACCCAAAGGCGGGGGGGGGGGAGGGTGAATTGGGTTTTTAAAATCTTTTAAATCACAACAAATTTAAAAAAAATATAAGCAAAGTAAAGAGATAGAGTTTAGAGAATTCAAACTCGGGTTTATAGTGGTTCGACACTTCCTTGCCTACGTCCACTCTCCTCAACCTCCTAACCGAGTGAGGGTTCCACTAACTTGAAGCTTCAACCAAGCTTCCAATCTTCTTATACTTGGATTCCGACTCCAATGGGCTCTTACACAACTTCTTCAAGATTCAACCCTCTTGAAGGCTTTAACACTCAGATTGTTACAAGATATAATCACTCAACCTAGCTTAAAGATGACTCAAATACAAGACAAAGCTAGGATGACAAACAAGAGTGCATTAAAGGATATGCAAGTGGTGATTTAATGCACAATGAAAGAAATGAGAGCTTTTTTATCAAGAACAGGTAGGTAGGCTTTGAATGCAAGTGTTCTCCTATCAATAAATGAAGTGGAGCTCTCAATTTATAGGTTTCTAGGATCGGGAGTCAAAAATAGCAAAAGGCAACCTCGTCCGGTCGAGCTAGGGGTCGACCGGTTCACTAGCCGTTGGAGCATTTAATGCATGACAGGTTACCGTTGCCTCAATCGGACCTCGACCGGTACTCGATCGGTAAAAGAAACACCTCGACCGGGAAGAGAAGGCTACTGGGAGAGAGAGAAGATTTTTGACCTCCCTCGACCGGACGACCACAACCGGTCGACCGGTTCCTCAACCGGTTGACTGGTTGGCCATAGCCTCGACCGGTTGAGTCTTTTTAGCCCCGAAAAACCTATTTTTTGATTCTTTTCTTTCTAACACTTAGGCAAGGTCTTTAGGAAAATTATTAAGCCAATTTTGAAACATTTTGCCTAAGGTAAATTGGTTAAAAACTCGGGTTTTAATGAAATCGACGTTTTAAATAATAAACCGAGTTTTCTAAGATGCATGCAACGTATGAAAATCCTAAGTGCACTCATGCATTCATCTTATATTAGTTTTCTATT
This sequence comes from Vitis vinifera, assembly GCF_030704535.1. Lineage (NCBI taxonomy): Eukaryota > Viridiplantae > Streptophyta > Magnoliopsida > Vitales > Vitaceae > Vitis > Vitis vinifera. Next base: position 19,853,989 of record NC_081817.1, on the reverse strand, counting down.
ATCACAAGTCTTCCAAGCGTCTCGATCTTGTATCCATTTGATCATTTGATGAATTTTCGAGTTTATACCTAAGATTCTTAAACATTAAACCAATTAGTCACTTAACCATGGTTTGTTATCATCAAAACCCGATTAGGAGAACCCTTGGGTTAAGATATAGCATCATGCCTCAAAGATTAGTGTTACATATCGAAGACATCTCTCTAATAAACATGACATTCATTACACTTTTCTTGCCCTTAATCTTTGATACATGGATAGGTCCATGTTCTACCTTCATATCTCTTATGCCATAGTGATTCATTATTTGAAAATGAATATTTATCTTCAATAAGATCCTAAGTCACATGGATGCCTATGAAGCATGGATGTTGCCCATAGTGAATGCTAGGGAGGGGGGGTAGGGGTGTTTCTTACTCTATTCTTCCTTAAGATGGTATCATGTGCTTCTGATAATTGTTTTATTCTTATTCTAGAAAATACATGCTTCCTAAAAACTAATAGTTGTTACTGGTTTATGATCTTTTATACCTCCTTCTAATGTGTCATCCTTACTATAATGCCTCGATGTCAATAAATCTACCTAGTTCATGAGCAAAGCTCAAGGTTTTGGAATGGACTTTGTGTCCTTAGTGGTAAATCTAGTTTCCCTACCCATTAGCATTTCAAGATTAGTTTGAGCGTCTTGGTTTAGAAATTAGATCTTATACTTAACAAGGTCGGATTAACACACATTGATCTCATTTTAGCTGAAATGAAAGAGGTGACAAGTGTGTCTTCATTATAGGTGTCATATGAAGAAGTTTGTATATCCTTATAGAATGACTAATATTCAAAATACTATTTCAGAGCATTATAAAAAAACTTCATTTCTATTCAAATGAAAAAAAAAATGTGATATTGTTGTTCTCCTTGATCTTACTGCCACCATTTCTACCTAATCATCTACTCTTACTTTGCTTTGCTCTCATTTAAACTCTTGGGACATTTAAAACTTTCAAGTTTTAGTTGTAAACTTATAGATATTTTTTAGGAAAAAAAAATGGAAGTGAGATCTAAGATTTTGTTTTGAGAAAAGTATTGAAAAAGCCCGAGGCTTAGAAACTTTGATTTGCCTATGTCTAAATATGAACTTTTGAATGAAGAAAACAATGTTGTCAGCCTAAGGGTTCTCCTAATCAGATTTTGATGATAACAAACCATGGCTAAGTGACTAATTGATTTGAATGGTAAAGAATCTCAGGTATAAATTCGAAAATTCATCAAATGACCAAATGGATATAAGATCGAGACTTTTGGAAGACTTTTGATTATAGGAAACGAATGTAAGATGAATGCATGAGTGCACTTAGGATTTTCATACCTTTTCATGCATCTTTGAAAACTCGATTTATTCTTTAAAATTTCGATTTCATTAAAACCCGAGTTTTATTAAATGTACCTTAGGCAAAATGTTTTAAAATTGGCATATTAATTCACCTGAAGGCCTTGCCTAAGTGTTAGAAAAGAAAGGAATTGAAAAAGATAGGTTTTTGGGGCCAAAAGGCTCAACTGGTCGAGGCTCTGGCTAACCAGATCAACCGGTTGGGGAACCAGTCGACCGGTTGCCCTTGTCCGATCGAGGTCCGGTCTACCTCCGATCGAGGCAACGGTAACCTGCCAAAGCATTAAATGCTTCAACGGCTAGTGAACCAGTTGACCCCCAGCTCGACCAATCGAGGCTGCCTTTTGCTGTTTTTGGCTCCCAAGCTTAGAAATCTATAAATTGAGAGTTCCACTTCATTTATGATATAGAGAACACTTGCAATCAATTGTCTACCTACCTGTTCTTGGCCTAAAAGTTTTCATTTCTTTCTTAGTGCATTAAAACCATCACTTGCATATCTTTTAGTGCACCCTTGTGAGTCATCCTAGCTTTGTTTTGTATTTAAGCTATCTTTGAGCTAGGTTGAGGATTTCTTTCTTGTAAAACTTGAGTGTTAAAGACTTCAAGAGGTTTGAATCTTAAAGGGATTGTGTAAGAGCCCATTGGAGCCGGAATCCAAGTGTAAAGGATTGGAAGCTTGGTTGAAGCTTCAAGCTAGTGGAACCCTCATTCGGTTAGGAGATTGAGGAGAGTGGACGTAGGCAATGAAGTGCCGAACCACTATAAAATTCAAGTTTGAATTCTATAACTCTCTCTTTATTTCTTGTTTATAGTGTGCTTGAATTTTTTGTATTGAAAAAGTTTTTGAAAAACCCAATTCACCCCCCTCTTGGGTGTTTTTCTCCTTTAAACATAACTTTTATTTTCTTAATTAGTATCAGAGCTAGACCGCTTGTTTAAGACTTAATCGTTTAAGAGGAAATGACTATTCCATCAAGCTCATCTCAAATTGAAAATTTTACAAAACATAGAGCTCCATTTTTTACGGGAACCAACTATCCCTATTGGAAAACTAGAATGACTTGGTATTTATAATCAACCGATTTAGACGTATGGGACGTCATTGAAGATGACCCAACTTTTCCTACTAAACTAGTTGATGGAGTTTTGGTTCCAAAACCCAAGCAAGAATGGAATAAGCTTGATAGAAAAAAATTTCAATTATATGCTAAGGCTGTTTTTACTTTGCAATGTGTTATGGATAGAAATGAATATAATAGAATATGTCAATGCAAATTGGCTAAAGAAATTTGGAGATTACTTGAGATAACTCATGAAGGAACAAATCAAGTGAAAGAGTCAAAAATTAATTTACTTGTTCATAACTATGAATTGTTTTCAATGAAAGAAAATGAAACTATTGTTGAGATGATCACTAGGTTCACCGACATTGTCAATGGTCTTGAAGCTTTAGGAAAAACCTACAAGGAATCCGAGAAGGTGATGAAGATATTGAGGTCACTCCCATCAAAATGACATACTAAGGTTATCACAATTCAAGAAGCAAAAGACTTGACTAAGCTACCTATGGAAGAGCTCATAGGGTCATTGATGACATATGAGATTAACTTGGCAAAGAAGCTACAAAAGGGTGAAGACAAAAAGAAGAAGAGCATAGCTCTCAAAGCTACAACCAAGAAAGAAGAAAATGTTGAAGAAGAAAAACCAAGTGAGAAAGATGATGATTTAGTCCTTATCACAAGAAATCTTAACAAATACATGAGGAGTGAAAGGTTTAGAGGAAGAAAGTTCACCTCTAGAAGAGACCTTTCTAAAAAGGAATCATCATCTCATGGTGACAAGGAGAAATGGGAAGGTAAAAGAGATTTGGTGTGTTTCAAATGCAAAAAATCGAGACACATCAAATATGATTGTCCTCTCTACAAAAGTGAAGCCAAGAGAAGAATGAAAAAGACAATGATGGCCACTTGGAGTGAAAGTGAAGAATCCTTCGAAGAAGAAAAGGAAAAAGAAGTGGCAAACATGTTCTTCATGGCAATAGATGAACTTGATGAGGTAAACTCTAACTTTAGTGATGAAGATATGCATGATGTTTTAGAAGAATTATATGAGGATTTTGAAAAACTTAGTTTGAAAAATAATTCTCTTAAAAAAAAAATTCAAAAACTTGAAAAAGAACTTGAAGAAGTGAAAGAAAAAATTTCAATTGTTCAAATCTCTAAAACTCATCTTGAAAAAGAAAATGAGACTTTGAGAAGTGAAAATGAGATTTTGAAAAAGAAAAATGAATGGTTGACCTCCTCTCTTTCAATTTTTTCTCGTGGACAAAAATCTTTTGAAATGATCTTAGCTAGCCAAAAATGTGTTTTTGACAAATAAGGGTTAGGATTCAAATCCTCAAAAAGTCAAAAGTATTTTAAAAACTATTTTGTAAAAGAATCCTCAAGTGCAAGTCCTTCTACTACTTTCAACTTTTGTGGAAGAGGATGGCACATTAGTAGCACATGTTCCTTAAGAAATGGTTCTCAAAAGAATTCAAATGCTAAAGTTAAAAAGGTTTGGATTGAGAAATCCAAGGTCACTAACCCTCAAGGACCCAAAAAGAAGGATAAGTGGTTCTTGGATAGTGGATGCTCAAGACACATGACCGGGGATGAATCCAAGTTTGCTTTCCTTACAAAGAGAAAGGGAGGATACGTTACCTTTGGAGACAATGCAAAAGGAAGGATCATTGGTCAAGGCAACATTGGTAATGACACATCCTCTCTTATTGAAAGTGTTTTATTAGTGGATGGTTTAAAACATAATCTTTTAAGCGTTAGTCAACTTTGTGACAAAGGTTTTAAAGTGATTTTTGAAGCATCTCATTGCATCATCAAAGATATTCAAAATGATAAAACCATCTTCATAGGCTATAGATGTTATAATGTTTATGCTATAAATATTTCAAAATATGATAGCCATGATAGATACTTTTCAAGCATGCATGATCAAAGTTGGTTGTGGCATAGGAGGTTGGGACATGCTAACATGGACCTCATTTCCCAACTCAACAAAGATGAACTTGTTAGAGACCTTCCCAAAATAAATTTTCAAAAAGACAAGGTTTGTGAAGCTTGTCAAATGGGAAAGCAAATAAAAAACTCTTTTAAAAACAAAAATTTCATTTCAACAATTAGGCCTCTTGAGTTGTTGCATATGGATTTATTTGGTCCCTCTAGGAAACCAAGCCTTGGAGGAAAATCTTATGCATATGTTATTGTGGATGACTTCTCTAGATACACTTGGGTCTTGTTTTTAAGTCAAAAGAATGAAGTCTTTTATGAGTTTTCAAAGTTTTGCAACAAGGTTCAATAAAAAAGGTTTTACAATTGCTTGTATAAGAAGTGATCATGGGAGAGAATTTGAAAATATTGATTTTGAAGAGTATTGCAATGAGCATGGTATTAACCACAATTTTTCGGCTCCTAGAACTCCTCAACAAAATGGGGTAGTTGAAAGGAAAAATATAAATCTTCAAGAAATGGCTAAAACCATGCTAAATGAAAACAATTTACCAAAATATTTTTGGGCCGAAGCGGTTAATACTTCTTGTTATGTTTTAAATAGAATATTATTGAGGCCCATTCTTAAGAAAACTCCCTATAAGCTTTGGAAAAAAATAAACCCAACATTAGCTATTTCAAAGTCTTTGGGTGCAAATGCTTTATATTAAACACCAAAGACAATATTGGAAAATTTGATGCAAAATCGGATGTTGGAATTTTTTTTGGTTACTCAACTTCAAGTAAAGCCTTTAGAGTTTTTAACAAAAGAACCATGGTTGTAGAGGAGTCAATTCATGTTATTTTTTTATGAATCTAACAACTCTCTCCAAGAAAGAGAGAGTTTTGATGATGATTTAGGCTTGGAGACCTCCCTGGGAAAATTACAAATTGAAGATAGAAGACAACAAGAAGAAATTGGAAAGGATCCTAAGAAAGAAGAATCACCATTGGCACTACCCCCCACCCTCCTCAACAAGTGCAAGGTGAATCAAGGCAAGACCTTCCTAAAGATTGAAAGTTTGTCATCAACCACCCACAAGATCAAATTATAGGTAATCCATCTAGTGGGGTAAGAACTAGATCATCTCTTGGACATATTTGCAATAATATTGCTTTTATCTCTCAAATTGAACCTAAAAATATAAATGATGCTCTAGTTGATGAAAATTGGATGATTGCTATGCAAGAAGAGTTAAATCAATTTGAAAGAAGTGAAGTATGAGAATTAGTGTCAATACCCTCAAATCAAAGTGTTATTGGAACTAGATGGGTCTTTAGAAATAAAATGGATGAAAATGGCATAATTGTTATAAATAAAGCAAGATTGGTAGCCCAAGGTTTTAATCAAGAAGAAGGGATAGATTATGAAGAAACCTTTGCTCCCGTAGCTAGATTGGAAGCCATTGGGATGCTACTTGCCTTTGCATGTTTTAAAGACTTTGTTTTATATCAAATGGATGTGAAAAGTGCTTTCTTGAATGGCTTTATAAATGAAGAAGTATATGTTGAACAACCACCCAGTTTTCAAAGTTTTAACTTTCCTAATCATGTTTTTAAACTTAAAAAGATACTTTATGGTTTGAAACAAGCACCTAGAGCATGGTATGAAAGATTGAGTAAATTTATTTTGAAAAAGAGTTTTAAAATAGGAAAAATTGACACAACTTTTTTCATAAAGACCAAAGAAAATGACATGCTCTTAGTGCAAATATATGTTGATGATATCATTTTTGGAGCTACTAATGTCTCTCTTTGTGAAGAATTTTCTAAATGCATGCATAGTGAGTTCGAAATGAGCATGATGGGAGAACTCAACTTCTTCCTTGGACTTTAAATCAAGCAACTAAAGGAAAGAACCTTCATCAATTAAGCAAAGTATATAAGAGATCTTCTCAAAAGGTTCAACATGGAAGAAGCCAAAACAATGAAGACTCCAATGAGCTCATCCATCAAGCTTGATAAGGATGAGAAAGGTAAATCCATTGACTCAACTATGTATAAAGGCATGATTCTTTGCTATATTTGACCGCTAGTAGACCCGACATCATGTATAGTGTATGCTTGTGTGCTAGATTTCAATCTTCTCCTAAAGAATCTCATTTAAGTGCCATAAAACGAATCCTTAGATATTTGAAAGGGACAATGGACATAGGCTTATAGTATCCTAAGGGTGATAACTTTGAATTGATTGGATTCTAGGATGTCAACTTTGCCGATTGTAAAGTTGAAAGAAAAAGCACTAGTGGCACTTGTCATTTCCTAGGACACTCACTTGTTTCATGGCATAGTAAGAAACAAAATTTGGTAGCTTTGTCAACGGCGAAAGCCGAATACATAGCAGCCGGTTTGTGTTATGCACAAATGCTTTGGAAGAAACAAACACTTAGTGATTTTAATTTTTCTTTTGAGCATGTTCCTATTAAATGTGATAACACTAGTGCCATAAACATTTCAGAAAATCCCGTGCAACACTCTAGGACTAAGCATATAAAGATTAGACACCATTTTCTTAGAGACCATGCATAAAAGGGTGACATTACACTTGAATTTGTAAGCACAAAAGATCAACTTGCCGATATATTTACAAAACCTCTAAGTGTAGAACAATTTGTTGATATTCGAAGACAACTAGGGGTAATTTCTTTATGATCAAATGATTACTTGATGAATTCTTGTTGAATATACCTTATGATTGCATGAATTTCATATCATATGCATCATATAGAAATACACTTAGGAAAATGGTCAAATTTTGACCAAAAATCAAAATTCCCTTGGCATTGGACATAAAAAATTGAGGATTTCAACTGAAAAAGACAGGGAGGGATCACGAGATGAGAAAATGCACAAAAATCGAAGCATTGACCGTTGACCAGGAGGTCGACCAGATAGGGAACTAGTTGATCGGTTCGTCGGGGTGTCGTTTTAAATACTCCTCCCACGCCTCATTTTTTCGCCTGTTTCCTTTGGTTCTTCAAGGGTTGTGTCGTTTCAACTGCCCAGAAGTGATTTTTGATGCCATTGCAGCATTTTGAGGGGTTCAGATTGATTTTTAGAGGCTAGGGCTTTGGATTGGGGACCTAGGGCTTTGGATTTGGGACGAGTTCTTCTCTGTCCGCGCACCTCAGCCAGCTTTAGCTCCATTTTCGCGCGCTTAGGGCTTTTGATTGGGTTTGTTTTCTTTTGGTTATGTTCATTTCTCTCTCTACCAGCCTCGTCTCCTTATTTTATGTTCTTTTGATGGCTCCTAGGAGGGAGACGACAACCTCTAGGACTTAGGGCAAGCGCCTTGCTGAGCCATCTCAGCCTAATTAGATGGAGGCTCGTCGAAAGACGAGGTATGACACAATCCTCTTCAGTTCCGTAGAGGACTATCAGAGGTACAACTAGAAGTTCTCTCAGAGGAAAATAGTTCCAATGAGAAGTATTAATTTTTCCCAACTTCAGTATTTCGGGTTTGAGGGACTTTTTGGATGGATGGGATGACTACCAGTAGTGATGATTTCCGAGCCGATTTTCCCGACTCTGGTGCGTGCATTCTTTTCACAAGTGACCTATGGACTTGGTGGACCGATCATTTCCACCGTTAGAGATGTTGAAATCAGGCTGAGCTTAGAGAGTATTTGCCACATTTTCGACTTCCCTTCAGTTGGACTCAAGGGGTATGAGTCCAAAACTTGGCCCATTGTGCCGGGTTTTGAGCCTAGAGAGGCTATTCAAAGGATGTGCGGCCTTGCAGACTCTGAAGGGATGGGCAAACCATCGGCACATAGCCTGATCGTGATCAACCGAGTCCTTCAGCACATGATCTGCTCCATCCTATTGCCACAAGGCAGACACCGAGATGAGGTCTCTTACCTTGAGGCATTCTTCATAGACTCGATTTTGACAGGTAGACGGATTCATGTGGGGTATCTGATGATGATGCACATGATATCATGCTGCGAGAGCACGACCCGAGTTCTCCCTTACGACCGCTTCCTTACTAGAGTATTCAAGGATGCCAGGGTTGATTTGAGCAGAGAGACAGACTTCGACGCCCCTAACCTTTATGACACTTATGATGAGTAGTCCTTAGGGCGGATGAAGTTTGAGAAGACCCTCAATGGCTCCTGGATTAGGAGAGTTGAGCGACCACCAGCACAGAACCGGGGACAGGGACATATGCATCCCAAAGTAGAGGAGGAGGCCGAGATTCGAGAGATGGAGGATGGGTTAGATCCTCATAGAGTCTTTGAGAAGAGAGGGCCCAAGCTTGACATTCCTCCTCCACTCCAGTCAAAGGGTATTCAGTTTGAGGCCACATTCTCTGAGTTTATGATGTCTGAGTCGACTTACATAGCGGGACCATCTTCTCAGCCATCTTTCACCGAGCTTCCTCACACAGAGATACCATCTCAGGCACCTCATGCTCCTGATCATGCGTCTTGGATGGATTTATCTGCTCAGATCAGCTCACTTGGCACTCGTATGGAGGAGCTCACAGTAGTCACTGATACTCGATTCTATTCTATGGAGGATCGCATGGATTAGTATCAAACTGGCTTCACCTCTTAGTTTGAGCATTTGTAGCAGAGATTTGAGCGTATAGAGGAGAATATGGATCAGTAGCAGGCTATATTTGAGCATCTCCAGCAGAGGATTGAGCGCATTGAGAGTCGTCAGGAGAGTCAATATGAGGAGATGATGGCTTACCTCCGCTCCGTGTTTCCACCTCCTCAGCCTTGATTTCATCGAGACCCCCTTCGTTTCTTTTTTATGTTGCCAAAGGGGGAGAGATATTTAGGATCGATGAGACCTATACATGCATATCATTATCATATCATCTGTTTGGATTAGCTTTGTTTCGTGTACATTTGACTTTACTATATATGATATGCAATTTTCATGATTTACATTGTTTCCTATTGAAAATTCGCATGTCCTAATTATCTCGGTTTTAAATTCATAAATTTTGGATTAATTGATCCATGATTGGTTTGAGGGGGAGATTTCTTTTTCTCTTAGATAACCGAGGTTTGTCATCATAAAAAAAGAGGAGATTGTTAGCTCAAGGGTTCTCCTAATCGGATTTTGATTATAACAAACCATGGTTAAGTGACTAATTGATTTGAATGGTAAAGAATCTCAAGTATAAATTCGGAAATTCATCAAAGGACCAAATGGATACAAGATAGAGACTTTTGGAAGACTTTTGATTATAGGAAACGAATGTAAGATGAATGCATGGGTGCACTTAGGATTTTCATACATTTTCATGCATATTTGAAAACTCTGTTTATTTTTTTAAATTTTGATTTCATTAAAAACCCGAATTTTATCAAATGTACCTTAGGCAAAATGTTTTAAAATTGGCATATTAATTCACCTGAAGGCCTTGCCTAAGTGTTAGAAAAGAAAGGAATTGAAAAAGATAGGTTTTCGGGGCCAAAAGGCTTAACTGGTCGAGGTTTTGGCCAAACGGCTCAACCGGTTAGGGAATTGGTCGACCGGTTGCCCTTGTTCGATCGAGGTCCGGTCGAGGAGTGCTAAAAACACTTTCTTTCATCCAATAGCTACTTCTTCCCGGTTGAGGTCCGGTCAAGGCAACAATAACCTGCCAAAGCATTAAATGCTCTAACGGCTAGTGAACCGGTCGACCCCTAGCTCGACTGGTTGAGACTTCCTATTGTTGTTTTTGGCTCTCGAGTTTAGAAACCTATAAATTGAGAGCTCCACTTCATTTATGATATAAAGAACACTTGCAATCATTGTCTACCTACCTATTCTTGGCCTAAAAGCTCTGATTACTACCCAAAAAGTGCTATTTCATAACTTGTAATTAACTCTTTTAAACACTTTTGAGTAGTAGTTATCACCTTTTAACCCAATTAACATATTAAGGACCTTGCAATCAATTCTAATCAAATTGTGTTAAGTTTTAGTGTTTTGATAGCTTTGTGATCACCAAAGCAATCCGAGATTGAGGAGAGTTCTTTGGAATCCATGGCAAAGCAAATGGAAAGCTCAGAAACATGAAGAACCGAAGCTTTGAAGTCCTTTGCCATAAGCAAATCCGGAATGCAAGGAGGGGAAGCAAAGAGAAATCTACCATGAAGCATTCTTGATGACAGTAATTTCAGCCACTTTTGGAGCACTTCCTGAAGTCCAATTTATGCATGCTATATGTCGTTTCGAAGCTCAGGAAGTCAACAATCCAATGCTTTAAACGGTGTGTGATTCGGAGTTGAAATGAAGGAGTTACAGCCATTGCAAGCAGATCACTCCAAGCTGAAGGTAGAATGTTGCACGGCTGCGAAAATGTTGTCCTTTTGCTGCGAAAATTTCGCAGCCATTTTGCACAGTGCCACGGTGTTCTCTTGAAGCTTCCCGACCGACATTTTGAGATATTTTTCTTTAGATATTTGATGTCTAAATCCCCAAACTCTCCTTGTAACCCACCTATCATAAGATTCCTTAGTCTTTAAGTAAGAACAAAGGGTGAATAACCCCTTATATATAGTTTTGTAATTTTCATCAAAAACATATGTAATCGACTCGGGAGCTTGTTCTTGGAGACAACCTTTTGTATAAGTAAGAAATATATCTATAGAGCACTTGCTCTGTTTTTCCTATATATTTTTGTTTTCTCATTATTTTTTTTTTCTAGCCAAACAAGCTCTGAGGAAGTTTCCTCAGAGAATGAGTGGCTAGACTTTTAGTTCCTTAGAGCTAAGGTTACTGGGAAAGGTTCCAAATGCAAGAATTAGTAGCTTTGTGGTTTCAGCCATTAATGAAGAGAAAGTGTGATCCTTTAATGATTTTTATGTTTTTAGTTAACTTAAAACACCTTCAATTCACTTGAGCCAACACTTGGTAAAGCAAGTGATCTCCGTCCATGGAGATGCACTAGTTTACCTATTGCGAGCTTTTGGGAAGTGACTTGAAGGTAGGATTTTCTAGAATTGCCAACACTTGGTAAGCTTTTGGACTCCAAGGAGACATCCATTAGTTATCTCTTGCGAGCTTGAGAAGGGAAGTCCAAAGTTAATGATCACCTTGAATGGCAAATGCTAGGTGAGAGGCACGAGCCATTGCAAGTTGCATCAGTGAGAGGGAATTAGAGCTGAAATTCATTTAAGGGATGCATCTGTACAACACCGGTTAGAGAATTGACTATATGTTAATTCTCTAATGCGAGGAAATGAACCAAGTGACCGGAGCTCTGTTTTTGCATGAGGAACCTCCCCTGTGAACCTAAACCTCCAAGGAATGTTTTTCTTCATAAGTAATTTCCATTAATTTCTTTTTAGTTAGCTTGAAACAAAACTTTTTTTAACCAAAGTTTGTGTTTTCTTTCTTAAGCTAACCTTGAAATGAAAAATCACCAATTTAACTTTGAATTGGTATCAATTGTGGAGTGAAAACCCATCCCAGTGAACGACCCTAGAGCCACTATGCTATGCTAGCTAAGGCTATCCTAGTACATGGTGTAATAGGTTATAAATTTTGTTGATTACTCCCTTCTGAGGACCATAATCAAGGACCACCAGCTAGACACGTATCAAATGGCACCACTGTCAGGGACCATTGAGAGGACATGAATCAGCTGAGACACCAATTGGGAACGAATCAAGCTCTCATTTCTTTCTTAGTGCATTAAAACCATCACTTGCATATTTTTTAGTGCACCCTTGTGAGTCATCCTAGCTTTGTTTTGTATTTGAGCTATCTCTAAGCTAGGTTGAGGGTTTCTTTCTTGTAAAACTTGAGTGTTAAAGACTTCAAGAGGTTTGAATCTTGAAGGGATTGTGTAAGAGCCCATTGGAACTGGAATCCAAGTGTAAAAGATTGGAAGCTTGGTTGAAGCTTTAAGCTAGTGGAACCCTCACTCGATTAAGAGATTGAGGAGAGTGGACGTAGGCAAGGAAGTGTCGAACCATTATAAAATTCGAGTTTGAATTCTCTAACTCTATCTCTTTATTTCTTGTTTATAGTGTGCTTGAATTTTTTGTATTGAAAAAGTTTTTGAAAAACCCAATTCACACCCCTCTTGGGTGTTTTTCTCCTTTAAGCATAGTTTTTATTTTCTCAAATTTTATATAATTTAATACTTGAAAGGAGTTAGAAGGTTTTTGCTAATTTTGGAGCATGATGTACATTATGAGCCCAAATCATGACAACTTAAGTTGTTAGGAAGATCAGTTGCTTAACATGCCAATAGTGTCTTATTCAGTGGGGGGTTGTGTGTTTGAATCTCACCTCATTATTTCCATGATTTATTGAGCCTCAATGTAAGTCTAAAATGAGGTTAGTTGTATAGGAAAATTTTTCTCTTCATATGTGGATATGGGGTTGCAGTGAAAGAGAGTGTTAAAGAATGGGATCAAATCTTAATAGTTTAAGCTTTTAGAAAAATCAAAAGTTTGATATGGCATTAGAGTCTTATTTATTCGAAGGTTATCAGTTTGGACCTAAAGACATTATTTCCCTAATTTATTGAGTAAAAAGAAGGCTAGATATGAGGTTGCTGATGAGAAGTTAATGGGGGTCCTGAGTCCAAGTCCTCCCCTCATTATTTATCTATCTAATTATTTATGACCATAAAGTGCTCTCCATGGTAGGTATGGGCTCACATATGAGGGAAGGAGGGGTGTTGGACCATTATATATGTTATGTGCCCAAATTTTAACAGCTTAATTAAGCTTTTAGGAAAATTTATTATTTAACATTAATATTGTTTTGTAATCAAAGTAAAATCAACCCTAGTTATTCAACATAATAAAAAACATTAGTTTCGTGATTGAAAATGGTAAGGACTAAGTAAATTGATATAAAATAGAATATTTTTAGAGTTTATGAGGTGAAGTATTAGCATTATAAAGTTAAGTAACTAATTTGCTAAAATGACTAGCTAAAACTTGAAAAGTCTTATCTAAGTGAAAAATAAAATAAAATAAAACTCTCTATTTTACATAATAGCATATCTATATCCCCTTAAATTATGAAATTCATGTTGTTTTTTCAAAAAAAAAAAATAGAAAAAGAAAAAGAAAAAACCTAGAAATGCCTACTCAAAAAAAGTAGATTGATACACTCCCTAACCATAAAATTGAGTCGTAAATATAAATTATAGTTCATCCAAGTCTACATACGACTTTAAGAAATCAATAGCTAGTTTCATTTACACCATTGGTTCGCATTTTTTTATTCCATTGAAAAGAAAGCAATGAAAATGAATTGAGACAAAAATGATAAATCTTTAGATAAAAAAAAAAAAGCAATATAAAGAGGAAAAAAATTAGGAACTATCAAGTTAAAAAATAGAGTGTATGGTAAAAAATAAAAAATAAAAAGATAAAAAAAACAACATTTTAAAGTAAGGGTACAATAGTTATTAAAAAAAATCTCAATGAAAGTTTTCTAATAATTGAAAAGAGAGAGGAAAAGTTTTTGGTATGCTTTTATGGTTTAGGGGGTAAAAGTTCATAATACTCGTCATTTTATCATCTTTATAGGAAAAAAAATTTAGACTCAACTTTATAACAACTCATATAAGTTAAAAATCTCTTGAATGTATTTTCTCTCAAGTTTCTAATGGATACCCATTTATCAAAGGTATGGACATTGAGCTAAATTCACCATTAAAATTCATCAAGTTCCTTTTTTCCTTTTCCTAATTCATCAAGCTATATTTATGAAATATCCTCATTATTCACTAGTAATATCATATTGTCAAAAAATCCCTTAACAAATCTACACCTATCACTAGTTAAATAGATAACATTAAACCGTTATCATTCTCTAAGAAACATCAAGAACATATTGAGAGAACCATTACTTGACATAATAAATTGGTCTTGAAAGGAAAAGAAAATCATCAAAGCAATCATATTTGTGATGCATTCCTATTTGCATTAGGTTCCAATATTTGAAGCTCACAAATTCTTCACATTTGGATGAACCTTTTTGTTGCAAACATAGATCAACCTTGTGGTGCTTACCAATGGGAAAACAATTATAATAAGATATTAGGAATAAAAATGAAATATATTAGTTTAGTGTTACATTTGAAAAGCTAGAGATAAACTAGATTAATTTTGGCTTCAACTTAGGATAGCCAAATAATTCTAATGCCTCTTGATTTAGTACATCCATGTTTGCTTGTTCCTTCAAGTGTTTGTGCGCAAATTTTAATGATCTAAACATCTTTCCTCCATAAGGTTCATAGAAAAACTGCACAATCAAATTAATCTATGCATTTTAATTTGTCAAAGGAATGAAAGCAGTCAACAGTTAAATTGGTAAAAACAGTGTGTAGAGTATTGAATAAATTTTAAGCCAAACACATACACTTAGAGCCCATTAGTTTGAGAATGACTTTAGAAGGATTAGAAGCATTTCCTAATGTTTTTTTTACCCAATAGGATGGATTTTTAGACATTAAATCCCATTAATTGAACTTGCATAATTTTCTACTTTTCAAGTCTTTGAAAATCCTAGAATAAGCATACAATTTTAAAGAAATTGAGCATGGTCACCACGACTACTACTTTTTTAAGTTAAATTTTAGAAATCCAAAAGTTTGCATGTATAAGGTGAGAAGATGGAAATTAAGTCTATAATGCCTTATAGTGCAATAATTGCAATCTTCTAGTTAAAGAAACTTTCATACTTTTTTTAGACCTCTAAAGTCTGCATGTATAGGATTTGTGCATAACACACTAGTTTATCATTGTCTCCCTACTTGGTAAAATTTGTAAGTACTAGTTCAAAGAAACTTAAAAATATTTTATCTTGTGCTAAAGAGAAAACCCTTCTTAAACTACTATAATAAAACCTAAGGATGGGTTGTTTATTGGGAAAATTGAGTAAAGATAAATTGTTAAAGAAGAATGATGAATAAATAAGAGTCTAAGTATCACTTTACCACTCAAATGAACTAAAAAAAAAAAATCACTCATATGTGCATTTAAATGGTAATAACTAGAAAATTTCAAAATCATCATTGCTTATTTAGCCTACAAGTTCCCCAAAATTACTCTTATTGTTATTTTGCTTATAGACATATATAATTTTTTTTGTATAAGTTTCAATCTTAATAACTTTTTTTTTTTAAAGTAAATTTCCTTTTTCAAATTTCTTTTTTACCTCCAATAATTTACCACAAAATTTCAACTTTTTTTTCCGTTAGTTTTCATTTGCTTTGAGTGCTTTTTTATGAAGTTTGTTTTATATTATATATATAAGATTTTTTTTATTAAGAAGTTATATCCTACAACTCATTTCTTTTCTAAACATCAACTCCAATTTCTTTCTTCCTATGCAAGAAGGAAGCAAATATGATCATCATCTTTGTAATAGAAGTCATCATCTCTAAAGAAAAATAACTTCATATTTTGAATGCACTATCATTAGTAGATATATACAAACAATAATTTGTAGAGGTACTAGTTGTTATTATTTAATAATAAATACATATCAACAAAAATTAGCACTTATATTAGTCATTGTTCTTTCCCATACTATCCATATATTTTTTTTCTTTTTGGTACTAGCCAATATTATTTCACTTACTTCAATAGTGGATACATATTAACAATGGTCAGTATACAAGTCAACCATTATTCTTTAATATATTATATTAAGACATTTCATGTACTATCCAAATTTCATTTACGCACTACCAATAGTAGGAGTCAAAGCTTACTAAACACTGAAGATCAAAATGATGATTATGGACTTTAGAAGGTTTATATATGAAATGGAGCCAAAAACATAGTGTGAGTGTTTTCTCAAAATGGTGATCATGAGTTTGTTTTCTATGATTTTACTTTTTATTCAAATAAATAACCCTAAAGCAATAAAGGAATTCCCCTTAAATTCCAACTTGTGTTTGTAAAATATATATATATATATATATATATTATAAAACACTTGTTTTTTTTGGAACTTTCAATAACCATTTTACTTGAGAAAATATTTTTCAATTAACCAATCACTAGAAAATAAAGTCCATCTAATCAACATCTCATCATAACCTATTGATATTTTGAAAAAAAAAAAAGATGAGATTTTGTTAAAAGAAATTCGAAAAAAAAAATGGAGAAAAATTATAAATTTTTTATAGAACCAATTCTTCTCAAGACAACTAAAAAAAAATATTAATGAAAATTTTTATTATCAACTTGAGAAAAAAAAAGAGTTAATATTTTGTTTACAAATAAAAAGTAAAGAGAAAAAATTTTGAAATTTTGAAATTTCATTAAAACTAGTTTAAAAAAAAGTTACCTAGAAAGAAAAACCAAACAAAAAAATATATGGTCTAAATTTGAGAAAAAAAAATATTGAAATTTATGCTAAAATGATTATGTGGAGTTTTTAAGAAAAAAAAAAAGAGCAATAAAAGTAACTTAGTGGACTTTTGGACAAAATGAACTATATAAGTAATTTGATATTTTCCTAAAGTCATTATTTGAATGCTTGTTGGAGGGATTACTTTTTCATTATCTACTTGGATGGTAAAGATTTATTTTTCTCTTAACAATATACCATTATATAATTCTTCCTTTGTTGTATAAATCAAAGAACAATCTTGTAAAACATATCAAAACATACTATTAAGCCTTGTAAGGTTGATATATGGTTATTAACCAATATTATCTAAGCTTAGATTGTGTGTTTTTTTTTTTACTTAATTCTAAATAGAACTTAAGACTAAATAGTGCTTAATAGTGTGAAGTATTAAGTTGTGTTTTTTTAATATTTTATTTTTATTAAGTACTAAAAAGTAAAGAAAAATCAATATGTTACTTTTACTATATAGAAAAAGCTAAATATTTTGATTTTTTTTTTATTTAGTAAAAAAAATCTAAGAAATAAGTAAAAAGTTAATAAATAAATAAATGATATGAAATTTGAAAGCAACTTGTTTTCATCAAAAAGTTAAAAAAAACAAATAACACCTTAGTTAGATTCCCAACCTTCAATAATATTGGTCTAAGGTAAGGGTTTCTTTCATAAAAAATGATAGAATCAAATAATGGGAATAATAAAATTGACTAATGGTGATTTTATTCATAAAACTTCTCTAAGAATGAAACTATAGTAAGAAAAGGTAAATGTAATTATGACTGAATAAATGAAAAATACTTATAACTAAGAAATGTTTGAAGTGGTCTTGATTTTTGTATTCCATGTTTTTTATTTTTCATGATGGTAAATGCTATAGTTTGTTTACTTGAAAATATCTATCAATAATCAAAACTTAATAAATCTTTACGTATCTAAAAATCACTAACTTAATAAATCAAATTACAAAATAATATCAAGTAGAAAGGACTTCAATAATAAGAGAATATATAAAGAGAAAATCAAGTAAAAATTAACACTTAGAAAACTAGTAAAATTATAAAAAAGAACTAAGAAACATACCTGTAAAATAACAAAACAAAAAAATGTTATGTTAATCCTAAAGTCTTATTCTTCTTAAAATATCATATTATAGTGAAAAATTTAGGAATAAATGACACCATTTTAAATATATTTTAGATCCATATAAACCCTTAAAAGAATTAGATGAACATAATAAGTTAAGCATTGAAAATACTTGTCATATCTTTTCGTGTATTTGGGAAAAGATCTATATCTTTGTTCTATGATCCAATTAGTCGGTATATTGAAAGATATTGGATCTAATCTAATAATAATTGGGGCTTGTATTGGGGTTGAAGTTGGATTCCTTGATTGTAAGGGAATCACCATTTAGTGGTTGCAATGGAATATCGGATTCCATTTCCTTCTTCACAATAGTACTATTAGTGTTCATTTTTGATACGTTCACTTTCCTGATGTATAGAGAGGGCAAAGTTATCGAGGTGGTAGAGGTAGAGAAGGTAACAAATATATATCTAAAATGTATACCTAACATACCCAATTTTGTGCACATAGTATTAGGCACACAGTCTTGCGCACTGGTTTTGCACTCAAATAAAAGAACATTGACCCATTTTAGTTATATTTAAAGGATTAAACTATTATACAATTTAGGGTAAATTAAATCATACTCAAGGCCTTAATTGATGACATTATATCTCTTAAACTAAAAAGGAAAAAATATTTATATAAAAAAACCCAGATTTATGAAAATATACAAATTGACTTATACTTATTGATTTTTCTCTTTAATTGGTTATATTTTTTAAATTTTATTTCTTTCTTTTTATCAATTGCTCCTTAGTCTCAATCATTCAAACCTATCCAAATCTTTCCTATTTTATTTCAATACTCTCTTTCATTTTCTTAATCCCACATTTTAATTTCCATAAAGTTCATTATAAATCATTCAATTTCACTTATTGTTTTTCTTCAAACTTTTCTTCTAATCCTTCATATTCACTATTTTTCAATGTTTCAAATTCGTGTTTTTTCAATATCTAACATTCCTTCCTTTCAAATATTTCATACCCCGGTTTTAAAATTTAAAACAATTGATATGTACTAAAACAAGGTCTTTCTATATAATTAAAATAGATAAAAATAAAAATTAAGATTTGTGAATTTAAATCTTTCTAGACTTTAGAAGGTGGTGGAATTTTACTAGTATATTATTTTCCAATAATCCCTTATAGTTATTTAAGGGATTAAACCATTAAGGGGTAAGTCTATTAATTTGTAGTAAAAAATCTCTCTTAATATCCTCTAATTCTTTTATTTTTTAAAATAAAAATAGATATGTGAACTTACTAAATATACAATGTCCCACCTTTATATACCCAAACTAATTCCTATTTATAATTTTTTTTCTTTTCCTTACCTTCTTTGTCTTCCAAATTTATCATATTTTTCTCTTTATCTACATATTTAATTGAAAAGGCAAAGGAAGAAAAAGGAGGGAAGAGAAGCAACAATTTTGATGTAGTGAAAATATAATATAGAACCATAGTTATTGAGGAATGATTGGCAATAAGTAAACAATAAAAATATTATGATCAACAATCTTCCATATGTTTTTATAAATATTATAGAATACTTTTTTTCCTTTCTTGTTTAGAAATTAAATCTAAGATTTTTTTTTTTTTTTAGGATAAAATATTTAAAAACTTGGCCATTTGATTTACCCTCTTTTTATTATTATCTTTTGAATGGAGATGAGGTTAATATATCATATATTAATAGCATTGAATTGTTTTAATTAGGTACAATATTAGTTACTAAAGTGAAAGAGGATAAAAATTTCTTGAAAATTGAAAAAAAAAAAAAAGAAGAAGAAACAAATGTTCATAAGCAAATATTTAAGGTTTTTTGGTCCAACCATAAATTTATTTATTTATTTTGGGAAGGGGGGGAGGGGGTTAAATTTTCATGGTATTCATCATTTTTATCATATTTATTTTAAACAATAGTTGTATGTAATACATGAAAAGAAAATGAAAATTGTTAGAAGGGTCTAATAAAGATGAACTTATTTTATTTCACTTAATTGCATAGAAAAAAATAATATTTATTTATCTTCTCTAATATGTCATATGCTTCCAATCTATCAAAAAAATAGATGTAAATATACTTTATATTAGAATTGCAATGATATGCATGTCATGGTTTAGTAAAAGATTTTCTAAGTCATGTTTTTCTCCATTGATTTAGATTCAAAGTTAGGTCTTATCATAACTTATTATGTTAGTCTCATTAATTCATATTCAATGAAAACCAAACAAAATAAAATACAAAAAATGTTCTTGATTCCTTAAATAAAAGTGATAATCCAATAATAGATAATTTGGTTGAAAATAAGTTATCTATAAGATTTTTTGTAAACTTGTTCCATGTTTTGACTAATACCCTTATTTTTTTAAATTAACTAGTTAAAATTATTATTATTATTATTATTATTTTAATTAAAATTATGTCCATAATCACTTATGTTTATTTGATTGCCTACTATACTAGTTTCTAATTTGTTAATTGGTTTTTGTGTGTGTCTTTATTACACGGAGTAATAGATGTAAACATAATTAGATTAGTTTTAGAGAACTTAGAGCATTTGAGAGAAAAAGAGAGATCATATTGTTTAATCTTGTTATGGATTTAAAAGATCGGAAGGAGAAAATAATCTTTCATCTTTAATTTGAAAAGTTTCACATAAATAAATCTTTAAAAGAAAATTAGTAACTTTTCTTATGGTTCTTTCCAAATCATAAGAAGATAATTTTCGTTTCACATAAGACACTTACCTATCATTAATCAAAATATCTATTTCAACTTTTAGATCAATTTGATAGGTAAAGAAAAAGAAAGACTTGTATTTCTTTGTTGGTGTGTGTTTGTACGTGTAATGTGGAAAGAATATATATGCGAGTGTGTGCGTGTGTTGGTTTGTGTGTGTGTGTGTGTGTATATATCATAAATGTTTAGCTTAGTGAAAACTTATTTTGTCTCTCAACATCAGGCCAACACTTCGTTCTAACTCAATAACATAGTGTGTTTCTTTTTTTTAAGAAAAAAAAAAGTTAAAAGGAAGGCAAACAAATGCCCACTATGAACTTCATAGTAGACTTCACTTTTTTTTTTTGTCTTTATCTTTTTCTCCTCCTTTTGAGCCTAAATTAGCTCATTCTCTCTCTATCTATCTCCTTCCTCTTTGTCTTTCGAAATTTCAATTTGTTGGAAAATTTTACTTTTCAAAATTTTTTTTTATAAAGACAATCTTATTTTGGCAACTGCAAGGGGAAAAAATATAATCACAAAAGATTGAAATGGATAATTGGAATTTAAAATATTAGGTTTGTTTTTTTGTCATTCCATGCTTTGATAGAAATCAAAACCCCTCATATTCAAAATTTTGTTGATTATGCGTGCACGTATTTAATACAATCTTTAGTAATTTCATAGAAGTTCAATTTCCTATAAATGAAAAAGATGAATAATGATTGAAATGCTTAGACCATGAAGTCTTAATGATTTGGCAGTCAAAGTTTTAGTGAATCCTAAGTCGAAGTATCTAGTATAACTTTTTTCTTAAATACAATTATGTACTAATTATTTCTACGTAATTACAAAAATTTTACTAATTAATGACTAAATAGTAATCAAATTTATAAATGCTTGAGCTTATTAGATAGGAAGATAGACTTGAACTTGATGGCAACATAGTGCGTTAATTCTAGAGATAAAGATTCCATTTTTTTTAAACTTGTTTTAGCATCTAATAAGAGAAAAATGAACCTTTACACCCTTATTGGATTTCACATATTGGAATTTATATTTTGCATGTTTGACACATGGATAATGATTATGGAAGTATACTAATAAGCTTATTGATTAATACTTTTAGGCCTTTCAAGCTTCATTTAGAAAAAATTATAAGAAATCTATATCAAATTTTAACATATTATCTTTCTGAGGACTTTCAAAGTCATTGAAGACATTAAAACAAAGGTTTGAAGTATAATATGAGTTATTAATATTTGTAGGAACTTTTTTAGAGACTTTATATTCATCCTAATTTGTGTAAAACATTGATAAACTACTTTCCAAAATTTGATCATCAATAAATCCATCCCAAACTAGAGATATAATATTGTCTTATTGAAGTCTTTGAAGTGATCTCTCACATCTAATCAAATCCGTAAAGAACTTGACAAAGTTGAGTAGGAACATTGAATTAAGCAACCTTACTATAACCACCTTTTAGGTTGGTAAATAGACTTAAAGACCATTGATTGGTTTTGAGATATCACATTATAGTATAGTAAATATAGACCTAAAGGTCATTGATTGGTCCACCCTAGTACTTAGAAAGTAGTTAATCTATACGCTAGTTCTTAATGCATTTGAAAGAATCTAACACAGTTTTTTATCTTATGTTTGATTCTTTACTTAGGAGATACAAAATACATGTGAATAATTAATGTATATTTTATCATATAAATTTGTTCAATATGATAAAGCTTATTTGAACTATGATTTTGAAGCATGTGAAAAGATACACTTCATTTGATCTTTTTATTGTGTCAAGTTGCTTTACAACTATTGCTTCTATCTTGTCATTAATTATTTAGGAAATTTATATTTGTTAATTTTTTTTTTCAAAATCATTCTTTTTATCTTCTCTATTGCATAACCTAAGAAATTAGAGGGTGTTTGATAAAAGCTAATATTTTATTACTTAATGATTTAAATTGACTTTAAGTTAAATTGTTTTTTAGTTGTTGACTTAAAATCTATCACTTATTTTTTACTTTAAGTATCAAGGTTGTTTAGTGAAGTTAACTTAAATTTTATTATAAATCATCAAATTGACATATTTACCCTCGTTAATTTTAACAAATATTTATATTCATTAATCTTGAGCAGTAATTTATTTGTTAAACATTCGTATTTGAAGTATTGTAGAAACATGACATAACTACAAAATATTTACTATAAAAGATGAATTGTGATTATAAAGTCATAGTTGTGCAATATACTCTCACTAAAATATGGATAAATGAGGTAAAAGATATTTATGATTAAGAATAAGTTAACTATTTTGTCTTAATACTTGAAAGTTATTCTTGACTTTAAGTTATCATATTAAGTTATTTTAGAAAAAACCAAAAAAAAAATTCAATAGTTGAGCATGTAAAATGCAACCACCCTTAAAGAAAAAAAAATGAAGTAATTAATCCTAACTTTTTATTTAGGAAAATGGTTAAGTAGAGAATTCTAAAGACCAACATTTTTTTTCCTTTCTTATTTGGTGGGAACTAGAGTTCTTTTAGATTTCTAAAATAACAACTCCAATATTAGTTATTTCATGATAATATGCAAGCCTTTGGATATGACATGTTTGATGAAGACATTATGAATCCCTTTACTTCTCATTCGAGTTGAAATAGGATTAGTACATGTCAATCTACCTCAATGAGCCTTTAATTCTAGTCGCTAAATTAGGAACCAAGTCTTAAAGTACTTGATAGTGTTGAAGCCACTTCTACTGTCAAAGTCCACCAAATCCAATTCCACTTCCCTTAAGCTCTACTCCTAACTCAAACAATCTTATAAGCATCAACGCATTGTGTCAAAGGTGATACCTTCAAGAAGTTACAGGAGATCAACCAATTGTAACTATTTTCAAGGAAATCATACATGTTTTTCTCTAATAAAAATACATAGGATCACCTTTATCGAAAAGTAAGGTAGTAAGACTCTCTCAACATCCACTAAGAGAGATCATCCCTAGTTCTGGCCTATGAAAATTTCACCCAAAAGTATGTTATGTGCTTATCTTTCTAGCACACTTTTGAGTAATTGGAGGGCAACTTACATCCTTCGTGTGCAACATATATGGGGACACTAATAAAGACTTGTTGATTCTTTAAGGGACATATTTGTACATGTTCTCTTGACTTTGGGATTCATTTGGATGTTTGGTGAATCAAATTAATGACTTAATATGACTTGATGACTTAATTTAAGTCAATAAGTAGATTTTTAGGATATTATATCATTTTTCTAAAAAAAAAAAAAGAAAAAAAAAGGAGCTATTAATTTGTACCAAAAAATCTCTCTTCACAACCTTTAACTCTTTTGTTATTTTAAACAAAAACAAGAACTTAACTTACTAAAATACACTCATCTATCACATTCATCCAACCTAACCCAAGTCGTACTCATAACCTATTTTCACTCATTCACTTACACTTCATCTTCTTTTTCTTTTATTTTTGTAACATCCCATATTTTTAGGTAGGAAATTTTTTTAGTTTTTAATTGAAAATTTGTTAACGCAATAGAAAAAAAAAACTTACAAATAGAATATTTGAAAAGTACTACTAAATTAAAAATAATTAATGAAGTAAAAAAATTATAAATTAGCACCATCAATTTACCAATGATGACTAGTAAATAACAAGAATAACTTATATATATATATATATATATATATATATATATATATATATAAAATGGTCCAGTTGTTGGAGTGCTTGCTTTATATATCTATCTATATAACTATCTATCCATCTATCTATCTATATCTATATCTATATCTATATCTATATCTATATATATATTAAGGGGAAAGCAAGGGAATAGTGAGCTGACTTTGGTCTAGGGTTACTAACCCTTCCAAAGTGCTTTGTTTAAGCCATATTTTTACCCTATTTCCTTGCAAAACTCATACAAATTGATAAGACACCCTAAAACAAGATAACTTGAGTACTTTTATGGGTGAAATGTCATGAGTTTGTATGATTTAACTATAATAATAATGAGTAATTTTGTTCTAATCATAGCTCCCAACCAATGTGTTGCTAGTCCCTAGCAATGAAAGTGATGGAACTAAATCTAAATGTGAAATAATGAGAAAACATGCTTCAATTTATAAGAGTTAGCAAACCATATCAACTCATACTATTTAACAAGAGAGAATGAAATCATACCAAGTAGTAGAAATGAATCCAAAAGTATTACTGAAGCTCTCAATTCTTAGTTTCTTTCATAACATTTCAAAACTATCATTTGGTACTAATTTTGCTAACTTCCAATTCTATGTATTAGATTTAACAACCCCTACTAGTTCATTGCTACCCTCTCATCTCTATGGCTAAGAATACATTCTTTCATCTTTTCTTATTTTCTCAAGCGTTCCTTGCCACTCAAGCACCTCATGGGTTAGTTGGCTTGAGTGGTCAAGCTATTTCTATCGAGAATTTTTCATGCTAATTCAATTGAGAATTCTTCCAAAACCAAAACTCTTCAGCTTAGTGGCCTATAAATTCCTCATTATAACCCATTAAGGGTAAGAGATTGGCAAGATATCTCATATAATTTGAGAGGGTTTCATTGAGGAGAAAGCCTAAAGTGTCATACCATTCCTGATTTCTTATTCAAAGAATTCAAGTGTTGAATCTTGGGTTGAAAACCTTCATCCCGTCAGTGAGGCTAAAGTGATCCACTAGAGCAATCAAAGGTTGTTGCGTTGCGGACATGAATCAAATTGTAGGTACTGGAGAGTAAGTTTTTAGGGTAAAACGGATAAGTAAATATGTGTAATTTTATTTCATATAATGGATTTAGATTAGTAGGTCTTACACCTCGTGATTTTTTATCTCCACAGTTAGTGTGAGGGTTTTCCACATAAAAATCTCGTGCCCATTACATACCTTTTAATTTTATTATTATATCTTTGGATGCTTGATTATCATTGTTATCGCTAATATCTTGTAGGTTATCCCTAGGAGATAAAAATCATAATTTTATACTTAAAGATCTCCAAATATTATCCATTTGGTTATACAGGGTATCCCTATTATCTCTCAGGATAAACAAATTTGGGGATAATACATACAAACTTTTATTTTAAATTTAAAATCACCCATTCATCCCTTCTTCCCCTCTGAGTGTTCCCTATTGGACTTTCGGTTTTCCATCCAAGAGGATTACACAGATTATCATCAGAAGGTGCTTGTTGTTACAAATGCCAAGTTTTTTATGAAGACTATATGATAAGGAATGGGGCAAGAAATGATATAGATTATAATATACTATAATATAGTCTCACATTGCACAAGATACTATGAATTTAGAGGTTTAGAGATATATCATTCCTATAACTTCTAGTACACCAATACCTTATCATAGTGATAGGTTTGTGTCCCACGAATTATGATGATGCAATAAGCGATGTTGGTACTCATTTATGACAAGGAGTTATAAAAGATAGTAAAATCCATGTATTCTAACATAGTCCGGGTTTTTGTAGAAGCACCTGAAGGGATAAAACTCATAAATGTAGGTTGGTCTACAAGAAGAACAAAGGAATAAATGAAAAGTTTGAGTTTTATGTGGTTAGGCTATAGTTATAGGTTATAGTTTGAAACTTTGTTTCAACTATGGAAAACCTTTTCAACAGTAGTCATACTCAAATCCATTGATGTGCTCCTATCCATTACGGTACATCTCATTTATGAGATACAGTAACCAAACATTTTCATAGCAAAAGGCCTTGTGTGTACAAGAAGGTGTAAGGAAGCATGGTAGTGCTCTTAGATCTTGTAAGTGGATAACAATCTACTCATTTTGAATGAGGTAGGGATATTGTCATCAGTCATGATTTGTTTGTCTACTCAGTTCTAGATGAAAATCTAGAAGGGGTGCAATATATCCTTAGGTTTAAGTTCCTTTGGGACTTCAAGAATAGAAAAATTATGCTATATCACCTACGTTGATGAGCATTTGGTTAAGTGCATGATGTAGAACTCTAAGAAAGGTTTGCTACCCTTTAAATTTGGAGTTGTCTTTCTTAGGATCAATGTCCTTGGACATTTGAGGAGAGAAATTGCATTAAGGTTATGCATTTGCAATGGGTAGCCTTATGTATGCGATACTATGTGATAGATCAGATATTTGCTTTGTTGCAGGAATAGTGAGTAGATATTAGTCCAATCCAAGATTGGAGATTTGGGTGGATGTTAAGCATATACTCAAGTATGTTAGTAAAATGAGGGAACATATGCTTGTGAGTCTTTACATTGAGTTGGTACTCCTTAGGTACTAAGAATTAGACTTTCAATCTAATGAGGACTCTCATGAGATTACCTTTGGGTATATGTACACTCTAAATGGTTTTTGTTGCTTATGAAGCAATAAAGGAAGCTTTTTTAGCAGCAATTGTTTTGTTCAAGATGTTGTTATGTGATAACAATGGGGCAGTGGCACAATCGAAAGAACCAAGGTACCACTAGAAGAGAAAAACATATAGAGAGGAAATACTTATTTTGTGAGATAGTTAAGAGTGGTGATGTGACTGTAGAGTAGATTCTTATTGCA
Source organism: Vitis vinifera (assembly GCF_030704535.1). Taxonomy (NCBI): domain Eukaryota; kingdom Viridiplantae; phylum Streptophyta; class Magnoliopsida; order Vitales; family Vitaceae; genus Vitis; species Vitis vinifera. The sequence continues at coordinate 19,826,764 of NC_081817.1, read as the reverse complement.
ATGCCCAATCTACTTTTGGGGCTAATGGGAGTTTGTTGGGATTGAGCCTCTAAAAGCAAGATATGATGTAACAAAGTTAAACTTGACTATTCCATAGTTATTCCTTTTATGCATTGACATTAATTTGATCATTCATCTCATATTACCTTCATTGTATATGACTTGGGTGCATTAGGAGTTGCATAAAGGATACAAATAATGGGTTTCTTGCAAAATGATAAGTTATTCACGGATTTGGGCAATTTGGTAAAGACTATAGTGCACTACCTCCTAATTAGCAGGATGGTTTATCTTGACTATCGAGATAGGTTTCCTTTTGTGAGTGCATTAGTGTGTATGGTAATACGATGAGGCCTATAGTAAATCATGACATATGGCTATCAGATTGTCATGATTCACTAAGCTACTATGTTGTATAGACACTCAACCTTGAGGGAATATTGAGTTTGTGTTGAAATCAACATAAGAGTTTAACCTATAAGTGAGCCCCTAAAGTGACTATATATTCCTACGAATTGGGTCACTATTGATAAAGACTGGTGGCAATAGGTGTTCTCAATAGAGGCACCATGATATTTCATGGGATTAAGATAGTGTGTCTCCTTAAATGATTTAAAGGACATGTGATCATGAAAGGAGAATTTAACATTTGCTCCTTAGAGTTAGAGTATGTCAATTAGTCACATAATAAGTGAGATCTATAACTCAAGGATTGGAGAGATAATCTTAATAGGTGATAGCACTACCTTGCTAGATTACAAACACTAATCCATAGGGAGTCTGAATGTAATGAATAGTAGGTCATAGACCTGAGCTTTGTCTTGTAATTTCATTGGATACTGGAGTGTAATTAACTCTTTTTGGTGGAGTGTTGAGTCAACTTATTCAAGAGAGCTAGTATTTTCTTATGGGTCCCAATGGTCCCCACTCGAGCTCTTATTTCATGGTGGCATACTTTGAGGGTATTTTGGCTCCATAATTCATAAGTGTGCATAAAGGCATTTTAGTAAAAATGCAATGTTGCAATAGATCTTATGAATGATTTTTCTAGAATGGGGTAATTAATTAATTGGAGTCCATTAGGGTTAATCAATTAGGGAGAATTGTGTTTTAGGCCCAGCTGGGCCCAAAAATTAACATTTAGTCCATATAGCATGCATATTTAAGCCCAAAACCCAAACAAAGTATGAAAATTAAGATGAAGGATATTGTCTTTCATTAATCCCTAAAATACTCTTAACCCTTTTAAAGAGTTTGAATTTCAATTTTTTTTTTTTATGTTTTTTTTTTTCCTTTTCTATTCCCTATTAAGTATTACTTATTTCTAACTTTTTTTTTTCTTTTTCTTCCAATCCATATTTCTATTTTATGTCAAATAAAAAACAATAATGTTTTTTTGTTTTTCACTTTTAAAGATATTGAATCTTTTTTATCTTATTATAAGCAATGACAAAAATTTTGGGATTTTTCTTTTAGTTTAATTTTCATTTTTATTTTAAATTTATATTACCCTTTCATTTATATTTTTCTCTTATTTTTAATTATTTTTTATATTTTCTACATTAACCATATTTTAAAATTTTAAAAAATTGACTATCACTTCACTTTATTATATATATATATAAATCCTTTTAGCTTTTTTACTTTTTAATGTTTTTATTTTAAAATTTTTAAAAAGATAAATTTATTGAAAAAAATAACTAAGATATGAAGTTCTAATATTATATTAATAATTTTTCTTATCTAGATAGACTAATGCAAAGTATTTTGACTCACAACAAGAAAATTGTCAATACAATTTTTTTAGTTAAACTTTAAAAATTAAATTTCAAATAAAATATATTATATAAAATTTTATCTAAAAATTATTGAAAGTGGTATTTAATTTTTTTTTTTATTGACTTTCAAACTTATCTAATTTTTTGCTTGAAAGGTAATAGAACATGTTTACAAAAAAAAATAAAAAAAAATTAGTTTTTCATTTTTTAAATAAATGAGTATAAATATATTAAAAGAATTAAAGATAATCTTAGTAAAAAATTTGATAAATATGATTATAATTTTAAATATAAATTCATTTGGATAAAATTTCACCAAAAAAAAAATAGTGGAAAGAAAGAACATTGCTAAAACTACAAGAACAAAATATGCAATTACAAAATTTTGATGATAAAATTTAAAAATAAAATTGAAACAATTCTTGAGTGATAGAATTTGAGTGGAAAAAAAATATTTGAGTGGAAAAAAATGGGAAAGTTTTTCAAAATCACTTGAAATCCTTAACAAAAAGTAGTCTTGTACACCCTTAATAAATTTGTCTTGTACAATTAGTGTAATACCCTTGTACAATAACTCAAATTTCATACATCATCTCATGAATATCCAAAAATAGGTCGGTTAACCATGTTTGCATTGGTTTGGTTTTAAAAAAGAAGAAAAATTGTTGTATAATTTTGTTTTACAATCATCATAAATGAGGTACCTATTCAAATGACCATATACAAGTTAGATAAAGTGCATGAGATGAATGTATGTTTAACCAATGTGTGTAAGGAATGTCATTTATCCTCAGTTAGGAGAAATAAACAAATAAGTTTTTCAGAATCACTTAAAATCTTTCACAAATAATAGTCTTGTACACCCTTGTACAGTTAGTATATTTGTCATGTACACTTAATGTAAATACCTTGTACAGTGACTCAAATTCCATATACCCCCTACTCAATGTGTAACCATAGGTAGGTTAACCATGTTTTCATTTGTTTGTTTCAAAAAATAGTGGAAGATGGAAAAACAAAATTTTCTCTCAAACATCATTAGTGGGATAAATATTCGAATTATCATGTACAAGTTAAATAAAGTGCATAAGATGAGTGTGTAATAGAGGAATGTGTACCTTAAGAGTGTGCAATCCTTAAATGACAAGACAAAAAAAAAAAAGTTTTCCAAAATTGATTAAAATCTTTCACAAAGGATAGCCTTGTATACCCCTTGTAAAGTTAGAACTTTTGTCTTGTACAGTTAGAACATTTGTCTTGTCCAATTGAACATTTACCTTGTACAGTTAGTATAACACCCTTGTACAATGGTGCAAATTTCATCCATATGCATACATTATGTGTCACATATGATGTGTGAACCATATTTTCAATGGTTTGATTTAAAAAATGATATAAAACGTAAAAACAAAATTTTTCTCTAAACATCATTATTAAGGTAAGTATTTGAATTGTTATATGCGAGTTAAATAAAGTACATGAAATAAAAGAATTTGTGGTAGGAGAACGTATAATCTTTAGATGACAAGAAAAAAAAAAAGTTGTTCAAAATGTACAGTTTTGTACACCCCTTGTACAATTAGTGTACTAGCCTTGTATAATGGTATAAATTTCATATATATATATGTATAAATTATATCCACATGAGTGTGTAAACTATGTTCCCAATAGTTTGACATTTAAAATAATTAAAACAAATAAAACATTATTTTATTTTATTTTCAATACAAAATGTAATTAAAAATAAGACAAAGAAATTACTTAAAAACTATTATTTAAGCCAAATTTATTCATTTATTTATTTCCTTTTATTTTTGGAAATAAAGAAAAAAGAATAAAAAAATTTATTTAACCATAAGAAATATGAATATAAGATCACTTAGAAAATACCAAATTTATTTATTTATTTCATTTTATTTTTGGAATTAAAGAAAAAAATTTATTTAACCATAAAAAATATTGATATAAGATATGTTAAAAAATATAAATAACCCCAAATTTATTTGCTTATTTCATTTTATTTATTTAAATTAGAAAGTAATTTATTTTAATAGATTAAAATGTGCACAATTGATTTATTACTTTGTTAATTATGGATATATTAAAATTTTCTATTAGACAAAAAATAAATAAAGAAAATAAAATTAAAAAGAGTAATAAATATATAATTTAGTTATTTAATTATTTTTCATGTAAAAGATAGTCCCACAAAAAATACATAATCGATCAATTTCTTTGTTTAATTGTAAACATACTATATTTTTTTTATTAAAATAACTAATGGAAAAAAATAAAAATGGATAATCAATGAATGAAATTTAATTCTTTTTATTATTTTCATATAAAAAATAGTACTAAACAAGGTTTTCAATTTTTATTTTTAAAAATAGTCTATTTTTTAATTAAATGTTTTTTCAAAAAGAAGATATAAAAAATATAAATCATATTACCATTTTTTTAGAAAGTATTTTCTAAAATAGTTTTTGAACATAATTTTTCTTTATTTATAATTTAAAATAGAAAATATTGCTGATTTTTAATTATTTATATAAAAAAAATTAAAAAAATGAAAAATTCAAATTGTTAAAATAGAATTATTACGGTTGCATGAATAATGGTACAATAAAGACAAAAAAAACTTATGTGAAAGGTCATTGGTTATTTTAGTCCATCACTATTTTATATCTTTAAAAGGTAATATATAGAAATTTGAAGGATATATTGGTCTTTTAACATCATATATCCTTTCTATCAATTATGGAAGTTATATAGACCAAATGTTAATTTTTGGGTCCAGTTGGACCTAAAACACAATTCTCCCAATCAATTAATTGGGACCTACGTGGACTACATTAGGTGACCTAAGTTCAAATTGGGCTTAAGTCACTTAAGCCCATAGGGAAGCTTATATAAACCCCTTTCAAGGGTTAGCGCTTCATTCTTTTTGCTCATATTTTTAAGATTCCAGAGAGAGCAACTCTAACCACCCTTTAGAAAGAGAGAGAAACCCACTCTGCTCTCATGTTGAAAACCATGAAGAAATAGATCGAATGAAAGACACTTGTATAGATGAGATCTATGATGACTAACACATTTTCAACATCTTCATCGGATGGGATTTGATCTAAGAATATCTAAACCACAAGTTTGAGTTTCTATCTCTAGTTCTAATATGTTTCTTTTGGCTTTTGAAACCATTCTTTTCCAATGTGTTAAATGTAGAGAGTCTTGGGTATAAATAGCATGCACTTTAATCCAAGGCCAAGGAACAGAGTAATCTAGGTTCCTAACAATTGCTTTTAAGGGCTTTATCCTTACAGCTCCATGTCAACCATTGACACTTGAAGAATCTTCTATTGTCACATAGTGGGATTTGTGAGAGACATGTGGCACAAGTTTGAAGACCCATCTTTCAGTTACTTGAGATGAAAACAACCAAGAATGGAGAATTGTGAGAGAAGATGATATGGTGAAATCTAGGGGAAAACAAGTATTATAATTTGGTGTGAAGTTGAGGCTATTAAAGGGCATAAGGATAAGCGAGTAATCGGGGAGAGGGATAAATACTTTTCTCGAACCTAAGGAGAGACTCTAGAGAAATTTCTCTAACTTGGTTTTAAAGAGGAGAACTAAAACTATGGATAAAGCAAAGAACGAGATCAAGGCACCACCAATTGCATTTCATTTTGCCGTTGATAATATCATATTTGAAATTTAGATACCATAGGACTTGCATCATTTTTGGTATCAAAATTTCTTATTTTAGTCATATTTTTATTCCTTTACACTACCTTTCTTCAAGTTTTTCTATGTACACACCATATCTTCTAATTTGAGTTCCGACCACTCACTCATCAATTTAATTTAATGTTGATTACAGTTGAAACCCTTGGGGAAAATAATTAAAAACATTTGTTGACTGATCTTAAGTCTTATCCATGTTATTCAATTATGTGATTCATAGATTTCTTTCTTTTCTATTGTGAAGTTGTAAATCACCATGGTATGCCATTGAGTATATGTTTCATTATTGTATTATATTTATTTCTTTTGGCATTATATTTTAACTATTGATTAATTAATTAAAGGTCAAGATCGTTTTAATTCACTTACTAGAGTCCAAGTTATTTTTGGTTCAATAGAGTGTCTAACACCCTTCTATTGGTCAACTTGGCCCTGACATATCCTTCACTCATAGATTTTGTATTTTCATTTTTAATGTCACTTAAGAGTTTTTTTTTTCTTATTTTGTTCCCTCTTTGAAAAATAAAATAAATGACAACTCCAAATTATATATATATAAAAAAATTGATTTTCAAAATAAACAATCCAATAAATGGTTCACTATCGAGTGGATGCACCAAAAATGTGGGTCCACACTACGATTCTTTACAAATAATTTTAGTAAGCCTAATTGGGTCCTCAATAATGATCAACAAAAGAAGTCCATTCCCCCAATAATCAAATTTCCCAAAAATCTTTAACCATATCACAAAAAATAATAAACCCCAAATTTTAAAACAAGCATTTGTGTGATTTATCACAAATTGAATTAAAAAAGAAAAAGAAAAACATGGCATCACATATATCAATTTCCATCCAAGCAACAAAAAATCACATTCATTAACACATAGATACTCAATTGCAGATATGGGAAAGAAGAACAACAGAATATAGAAGCACTGAGAGTTATGAAGTTTAAGACGAGGAAAAGACCCAAAAATTGAAGAAAATGGTTGGGTAGAGGAAAGAGGGAGCACCAGCAGTGGAGTGAGTGGCAATCATACAAAAGACTGATAGATGTGGCTTGTGAAGCCAAATTAGGGCAAACAAAGAGGAAATCTTGTTTTCTCAATTCCCTGAATCAGTCTATGAGGGTTTTTCATAGAAACCATTCTCCCTTATGAAGGAATGGATTTCCTCAGTCTCAAGTTGATTCTCACATGTAATATAATTCCCAAATTCATGCAAACAAACTTTTAACCTCATGGAATCAAGTGAATTAACAAGCTTTTGATTATGTTTGGTTCCGAAAAGTGCTAAGAAAAAAAAGTATTAAAGAAAATGATTGTCATTTTTGATTTTATTATAAAAAAATATAAAATCAAATCAAATATAATTAAAATCAATTAAAAATTTATACATTTTAAAATTATTTAATCTTAATATAATATAGGAAAATAAGTGAAATAATATTTAAAAATAATTTATTGATTTTGAATCTATTTTTTATTTTTTTTTCACTTTTTTTTTTCTCTTTATTTTCTTTCTCTCAAAGTTTCCAACAACCAAACATAACCTTAGAGAGGGGAAAAAAAGCCATTCATTTAGATTTCTTCGACAATAGTCCTCATGTACAAAATTTGCATTTGAACAGTAGCTCACTTATCTACATATACATTTTTTAAATCCTAGTCAAGTGAGCATTCATACATCCTAGCCAAGTAAGCTATTCATATTAAAACTTGTTTGGTATAGTGTTTAATTTTTAAATTTATTAATAAAATAAATTAGAAATAATTTCCACTTTGATATGATTAAATTTCATTTTTGGGAATTGTAGAAATAATTTTATTAAAACTAAAGACAATTATGATTTTAAAGGTTTTAATCTAAACCCTAAACCCTTTTTTAATAAACATTTTGATGGCCTATAAATAAAGTTATCTAAGAAGATCTATCCAAGAAGAAAATAAAATTTAATTATTTATATTTATCCACATAGTTATATGTTATGTTATTTTATTATCTTAAAAGTAATATACACCTATAAATATGTCCATTTTCCTACTACCCTATTCAGATATGGCATGGACAATAGTCCATTATTATTATTTTAAGGTAATTCTAGATGAATACTTTATTCAGACATGGTTCCCATTTAGTATCCCAGCTAGCTACGCATTTTTTCAGTCGAGAATTAGTAATCAAGGCAAAAATGATGTCCTCATTGTGGCCAATGGTTGAGAGGATGATTAAACTGCTTGCATTTTCAATTCCGTGTCAGCTCTAACTTGAGATATTATCTATCTAGAGATTATAATGGGTGGGTTTGGAATGGGTCGCTCACATCAACCTTACCCATTTATTCAAAATAATTTTTATCTTTATCCTATTAAAAAATTAAATGAGATGGAATGAGGCCGGTATGGGAAATTCTCATACTTGTCCAATCCCGTTTATTTATTTATTTGAAATTTTTAAAAATTTTTAAAGTTATTTTTATAAATTTTTAATTATATTAAAATAAATATATTTTATAAATAATTAAAATATTATAATTTTTTATGACTTATTTTTTTTAAAAGTGTTTTATTATTATTATTATTATTATTATATTTAAAACCTAAAAATAAAAATTACATTAAATTAATTTTTAAAGTTAACTTTACATATAATCAAGATTAGACGTCCAAATAAAGTAATACTTGAAAGCGTTTTTTAATGCTTGAAAGTATTTTTTTTTATAAAGATTAAGTGTACGTTTAATAGTGATTTTAAAAAATGTGTTTAACATTTTTAATATTTAAAAGATAAAAAATTTCAAATATTAGAAATATTAAAAATATTTCCAAAAATGACTATCAAACAAACTCTAAATGTTTTACAAACTTTTTAAAATCATTTGAAAAACATGGAGAATCACTTTAAGTGATTCATAGAAAATCACTTGGTGGATAATTCTTCCAAAAATCACCTTTTGAATTAGTTCTACAAACTAAAAGCATTTTAATCAAAATCACCCTCGATTGGGCTATTAGTCCCCTCCAAATGGAGCCATTTGGAAACATCTTAGGCACATAATTTTGGAGCAGAAGCCCCTCATCATGGTTTTAAGGTTTGATTACGAATCCCAACACTAACAACTAGAACTAATCAAAAGGTGGGTTGGAGCTCCAAAATTTCATGCTAGCACAACATGGTTTAGGTCCCCTTGGCCCTACAACAAGAGATTCCAATTTCCAACTGAAGGCATCCCTGGTTTTATAGGGTTCAACATAGTACTTAAACCCAAAAATTTCAGAGGACCTTGAACCCTATATTTACATAATAGTTATGTCACTGTTTCAGGTCTTTTAACACAACAAAACACTTGGTAAAGAACAGAGACAACCCACCAAATCAAACTCATTATAAACAGCCCAAACCAGGCTGGACTCCAAAGCTCATTGTCATGTCCAACCATGGTGAACAAAGTAGCTATCAGTTATCACAAAGAAACCAAGCAAGGAAGCAATAAAAAAAGGAAAACCCACTTACCCACAATGACAAACTTCTCAAAACATTGGTTCCTCAGCCTAATCTGCAGACAAAACAAAACAATGTACTTGGCCATGCCTTTTGGGCACCATAATGCAATATTCAACACAGAAAAGGAACTTGCAGGTTTCTTTATTGAATATATTGAGCTGCCAAGATCAGTTCCTTGTAATCCAATGGCTTATTTTGATTCCACGATGCTACAATGTATTGAATTAAGCATAGGGATTAACAATTCCAATCATAAACAATAAGAGATCCTCCCCAACAGCATAAAAAACTTGAGAGACCCGAGGCTCGCATCTCAGAATATGCTCTTGAACTAACACTAAAGATGCCTAGATTCACCACCACCCTTTCCACCCCAATGTTGTTAGAAGTAGAATCTAATCAAATGAAGAGTTCCTGATAGTTGCGAGTTCTTATGATTTTTTTCCATCATTTTCTGACTTTTTTTTCATCCATTACATACGTCCTTCTGAGTGGAGTTCTCCTTTCATGGTATCAGAAAATCATACTCAATGAATTCGTTATAACCAGACCATAACCAGAACCTCCATGGCGTGTTTTTCCTGTGTTTTTTCTCAAAATATAGCTACATTTATACATATTTTTAAGAATATTAAAGGCATTATCAAAGGAAGAAACCGAGAAAACTGATTGTATAGAAATCTATAAGTGTGCTTACTTTCAGTCCTAGTTACAAAGTTTCAACCAGATAAATCATGTCGAGAGAAGCCCAGAAAGTGGTGGTGGTCCAGGATGCATCCAGAGATGTTAGTTCAAGAGCAATCATTGGGATTCTCCATGACTTAACACTTAAGCCTGGAGATGACCTTACACTCCTCGGAGTTCTTCACCAGGTTAATAATCCTTGTACGTTTTCTTTCATGGGAGGTAGGAAAATACGTAAGAATTCATGCCTTTTTTTTCTTTTGAGTACAGAAGAAAAATCCAAGAAGAAAGAAATATTAAACATAGCACCAGGAAAATGATATATACCAAAAGGGAAATTGTGCAGGTTTATAGATCGATGAATGATGTGCTCTCTGATTGATTTCCCTTTTTCTTTTTTTTTTTCTTTTTCTTTTTTTACTTCAATCCCCACTTCACAATTGCGGCGATCCTCCCCTTTTCTTTTTCCAATTTTCCTTTGTTTTCAGTGGGATATAGGGTGAAGGTGGATTCTAGATCAATAGTTCGAGTGAACCAGAAAGTCCTTCAGGAAGAAATTGCCAAGAAAAAGGAAGAGTATTTGAACAATGCTGAGATTTTGCAAATCTGTAAGCACTGTGAAATGGAAAAGGTCAGTTTCTAAAACCCTCAAAGTCAAGAATCCTCACCTCATACTTCAATGTTTTACTGATTTTAGCTCTAACTTCTCCAATACTAATGGCTATAATTTTCTAGTATTTAGTCGATATTGTCTTAATTCCTATCCCTATGGAAATTTTCCAAAATATTAGGCCAATTTTGAACTATTTTTGAAACTGAAACTGAACTGAACTGAACTGATGCAGCAGGTTCCGGATCATCCAAACAACCATAGTGAAATCATTCATAATGTTGACTTTGGACATGAAAGAGATGAATTTCAAAATATATAGCAGAATTGTTGAGAAAGAAGTGTACCTTTTCATATTCAGTCAATGAAATGGCTAATTGAATAACTTTTTTGCATGAAAATTTCACAGATCGGGTTCCACATACGTGTGCTTGCAGGAGCTTCCCCAAAAGCAGTAGCTCTCAAAGCTGTGAAAAGTGCCAAGGCTACATGGGTGGTACTTGACAGGTTAGTTGTAAGGATGAAGAATGGAATGTACCTGTATTTCCCTGCACAATAGTTTCTGATAATTCACAGAACCTTACAAACTTCAAGAGCTATTCCAATACATATATCATGTTTTAGAGTTGACAAAGCCTTCACTTCTATCATTCTACATGCATCCTGTTTTAGCATTTACACGAGGGACTGTTTATGGGTTGAGAGGGAAGGTTTCCTACTACTTTTAGATGATAATCCCTCTCATGTTTCAGTTTGAATCAGTTGAAAAATGGCTTTCAATCTAGCATTAACATGTAAACTCAAATTTGAAATAGTCTGGTCCTCTGGACTGACCAAACTATGATCATATTCTTGTGGATCTAATTACTATTAATGTATCCTAATCACATAAAGAATGAAAAGTGTTTGACAGAGTTAAGCCCACCTGTTTCTGTAATAGAATTAGCCGTCTTACCAAATCTTAATCCTAATCCTAGACCCATAAAACACGAACACAAGCATTGGACATTGGGCATCCAGGTTCATGAGTCATATTCTCAAGCAGGGATATATATAGATATATCTAAAGTTCATATATACTGAACACAAGTATTCATCTTTTTTTCTTTCCTTTTTTCCCTTCTTCCTAAGAGAAAGCTAGTCATTTAGCCTTTTATCCTCACCCTTTTGTAAGCATTCAAACTGGTGTGGCACATTAATCATTTTGGCAAGTATCTGCCACTGAATTAAGTGTCCTATACAAAAAAAAGCCTTATTGAAAAGTGCTTTGTCTAATTCTATACAATGAAAAACATAAACAAGTATAACAACATATACATAAGAAATCATATTGCATACTACTGAAAAAGATGCCTATTCTTTTTATGTTCAAGGAATCAACTTTGGTTTAAAAGAAAGAATATATCCACCCAAAATCCGAAACACTTTCTGTTGAACATTTCTGAAGGATCCTAACCAAGACTACCACATAACAAATATTTCAAATTTAGTCATGTGACATGTTCATACTTCATACTTGTGGGGTCCCAAAGCAGCCAAAGATTCATGTATGGAAGGATTTGTTGTTTGTTACAGGCAGATGAAGAAAGACAAGAAGTACTTCATGGACAAACTCTCATGTGGAATATCGAGGATGAAACGTGACAACACCATTGAAGAGCTAAGAGGGCCAGTAACAACCTTTGTATCATATGGAGAAATGATGCATGGAAGCCTTGAGGAACTACTTTCTTGCAAGAGTAAGCAATTACCAATATGAAAAATATACTACATTCGAATAACCAAACAGTTCTAGATTGAAAACAGTTAGAATACCCTTTTCTATCGAAAACAGAAAAGGATGAAAAATATATAAGTTTCTTAAGAAACTCTCTTTAAAATTTGCTTTCATGATGTAGCTCACATCCTTTTTTCCCCCTCATTTTCAAGCAATTTCTGGAAAAACCAGAATGAGTGAAGTACCAGGCGGTGATGGCGGTGGAGAACCCCCATGGAATAACTCAAGAAAATCTACATTTTCTAAATCCTCATCGAGTGAACAGCTCATTCTGCAAAGTAGCGTATCCAGTTCTAGCCTTGCAAACACTGAATCCTCAAGTTCTAGCTTCAACGAGACAAGATATTCCCCCTTGGGTTACCAAGCAGAAGAAGCCACTACAAATACAGAACAAGAAACAGCAGAAGAGCAATCCGCATCAGATCAGATGAGTGAGTTCCAACCAGAAGAGATATTTAGAAACTCCAGTTGTACAGTTTGCAAAAACAGAAGGCCGAAGATTGGATGGAAAAAGGACTTCACTTATGCAGAGCTGCAAGCAGCCACAGAGGGATTTGCCTCAGAGAACTTCCTATCAGAAGGTGGATTTGGTCCTGTCTACGGAGGACAGCTGAAGAATGGGCTGAAGATTGCTGTTAAGCAACACAAACATGCAAGCTTTCAAGGAGAGAAGGAATTCAAATCTGAAGTAACTGTACTCAGCAAGGCCAGACATGAGAATGTGGTAATGCTATTGGGATCATGTTCAGAAGGAAATCATAGGCTGCTTGTTTATGAGTTTGTCTGCAATGGTTCATTGGACCAACATCTGTCAAGTAAGAACAAACCAAACACAGAAGACTAGTTTAATTTATACTCCTTTTGCATCACATTCAAGACGTTTTGTTCTATTTTACTGACAATTATAGAGAACTGAAGCCTATCCTAAGAGGGGATTTTGCTGAAATGACACAGAGCATAGCTGCAGTCCACTCGGTTGGAAAAAGAGGATCAAAATAGCTCTGGGAACTGCCAAAGGTTTAGAATATCTGCACAAAAACAACATCATTCACAGAGATATGAGACCAAACAACATTCTCGTAAACCATGATTACGAAGCACTGGTAAGAATCCAAATATATATGCTACAGAACCAACAGCACATTGATCCATTTCAATGGCCAGAATGGCTCAAATTAGGTCAACTGGTTTGATCCATTGGCTCATCCTGGATGCTGCCCTATGATCAACCTAGTACTTAAGCTTACATCATTGAGCCTTCATATCATTTATATTGAAAAAAAAAACTAATCACAAAACAAGTCTAATCATCATTACTTCAATTAATGTATTAGCTAGGAGATTTTGGTCTTGCAAGAACCCAACAAGAAGACTCAGATCATTCCTCAGAGACGAGAGTAGTTGGGACACTGGGATACGTTGCACCAGAATATGCAGAAAGTGGGAAAGCATCGAAAAGGACTGATGTTTATTCCTTCGGGGTGGTGCTGCTACAGCTGATCACTGGGCTGGAGACGACAGACAAGGAACTAAAAGGGAAAAGCCTAGTAGAATGGGTAACAACCATGTGACATGTTTATTACTTATTATTAAATTCCTGGTACCGAATTCCATACTGCAGAAAAGACCATTGCTCAAGCATAATAAATTTCAAGCAGATGAGAAGTTGAAAGTTAGTCATATGTTTTATAAAGTCCAGTCATATAACTAAAGTTGCTGAAGCATACCATTAAGTAACATCTAGATAAAGAAGGGAGCTTTCATAGCTAATTTACCTCATATTTCCTACTAATTTTCAAGAGGCTTATGCAGTTTTTTGCCACTTATTTTGCAGGCAAGGCCACTACTGAAAGAAGGGAACTACCCAGATTTAATTGACAAGAGGATTGTGGATTCCCATGATGTCCACCAACTCTTATGGATGGTTCGCGTGGCAGAAAAATGTCTTAGCAAGGATCCTCATAAGCGATTACCTATGGAAAATGTATGTGTAGCCTAGGATAAGTCTATTCACTCTATGCTTGTTCTTTCACCTGCATTAGCTTAATTTTGATGAGAAAGTGGATGCTTTAAGGGAAAAAAAAAAAAAAAAGAATGCACAAACAAATCCCTGTTGTTCATTTTGATTACAAAGAGAAAGGAAACTAGGAATCTTATTAAAGCTTTTTCACCTTTTCCTCCTATTTCTCACTAATCTAATATTATAGATAAACATATAGCAAATCTAGTACCAAGAAAAACCGAGGGGACTCACTAATCACCTGCTCTTCATTTTGTATCACCACAGGTGGTTGATGCTCTATGTTATATAATGGGCGGCAACACATGTTATAGCATCAAAGGCTTCTCCCCTGGACTATCAGATTCAGTTAGTAATCATCCAGAGTCCCCTGAATCACAAGGTGAATGTAGAGCAACTGAAAAAGAAAGCTTTAGTTCAGAAACTACAAGGCTCAGTAGCACAATTCAGATGAGTGGATCTCTTTCACCAACTTGGACAAATACCAGTCATCTATCATCATGGACAAATGCCAGTTCTTCAAGAAGATCAAGCACATCAACAAGTTCTGGACGATCCTCTTTGGCTACTAGCAGTAAAAAGAAGAAAGAAATATCACATGATGGAGTTGGATTACGTTATAAGGACATGGTCAATTAGTTTGATGTCTAAATTCAGGTTCTGTGACAGATAATGGTTGCTAATTATACATTTTATCTCCCCTTCCTGGCAGATTCTATAGGATACATAAGTTTCTCTAACTTCTAATAATTAGTTTAAAGAACATGTTCTCTGTAATTACTGTCAATAATGTCTTCTCCAAGGTATCAAATAGAGGAGCATTTCATAAGGAATTTGGTAACTGAGGTATGCTATTGCTGTTATGCTTTTTGATTTCATTGTTTAGAAGATATGTTTTCTAGGTTGTTTCCATGCTTTCTGGTGCAAAGTACTGTTCTTTTTTTTCCTTCTTCTCGTTCTAAATTTCTTTGTTTTTGTAGGCGTTAAGATTGAATGCACTCCCTCTCCTTAATTGCATGACTTGATCATGATTTATTCTCTTCTTGATATGTCAAAATCTTCATTTGAGCCCAACCGAGTCTTTGTTCAAAGCTTCTCTAAATTGGTGGTTTCTGATGATTTTAACTTGTATATATTTGCAACACAAGCACTTGCACTCACCAATGTCCAAATTGACTGTTTTGGTTCCAAGAAGCCCCATTCCTTGCCAAAGACTTTATGAAATAAAGGAATCATAGGCACCAAGAACTCTCATCTACCTCCTACATTCTAAGATCCATATTTTCACCTTCATTTATTCTTGAAGTCCAAACACTATTATTCACAGGGTTCTTGGAATGGAGTGTTGGCATCGATGCACCAGAACCAGATATAGCTGAAGATAACCTAGCCCATAAAAATGAATACTATTATGTACAGTCCTGAATATTGCACAATACACTCAGAACATTGTATGATATGATGATGGTTAAGAGGGAGACTGGGTTGATTTGAGGAAGCAAGTGGCTCATGAGCATGGCTTTGAATTCTTGGCATATCCTTGATTGTTTTTGAAAGCCATTGAGGATCCAGAAGGTTTCAAGGAGGGTCTCTAAAACCTCTTGGAACTTCAGGAAATGGGCCAATTCTGAACCTTTCCAAACTTTAGGAAGTAGGCCTTTTCTGAACCTATCTTGTTTCTGGATAACTTGAATTGAACATCTGAAGAAAGTATTGAGATGGGATCTTGTACAATTTAATCCCTATGCCAGTTTTGGAACCAAATGCATATCATCCGACCTCCACATACAATCATCTCATAAGAACATCTTTCATTTATACTATTTGTCTTCAGCAGTCATCAGCCAATTGAGGGATCATTTAAATACGTCCCCAGACAATGAAATTGTAAACGTTTTTGAGAATGATCAAAATCAAGAGGATCACATGTTTCTCTTAACCCTCATACCTGCTCAATACGGTTAATTTCAGCTTGATTTTGATTAGAATAACACTTTTCATTGTCAATACAACCAGTATTTTTATCAAAAAGCAATGCTAACATAATGGGGGACTCGACTCAACTATGTGGTTCAGTCACTCCCCATCAACTGGTCAGGTCTTCAAGCATAGTCCTGTTTCAGCAATGTTGTATGCAGCAGCACTATTCTTATGCTTCCCAATGGCCCTGAAATATTTGATAGAAAGGCCTAAAGAGGACACAGGACTTCCTAACAATTCCTGTAATAGTTTTCTCATGGCGATTCACAAACAAGGAAAAGAATTCAAGTAAAACATGCAGCACACCATGATGATATCAAGTGAAGGTGCTCGCAAAAGAATCTCTAGCAACAAACTATTTCCTGAATGTGAAAGCAAATTAACTAATCATGCGTCCTACAAGATTTTGTCAATTGAATATAAAGATAAAAGAAGAAAATGTAAGCAAATAAAGGTAATTGAATCAAACCCAGAAAATAACCGAAAATGATTTTACAACTACAATTGTTCAACATCAGAAATGCAAATTTATTCTACAATTATAACAAAAGTCTGCATGCATCAGCATACTGGCACAGAGTTCCATGTCCCAATACTGGCATTACACTAGTTTGAAATGCAAGGACACCAAAAGGCATAGACAGTATAGCAAACAAAATAACATTGACTCATACACATCGTACCATCAACCTCAACCCATCAGAACTTCTAAGAGTCCAAAAGGTAGAGCCCTAGATCCCAAATTAAACAAGTCTTCAACATGATTTAAGGGGATAGAAGTTTCAAGGAAGTTCATACAGTTGATGAGTGGAATTGAAAGAAACTCATACAGTTGGGCATTGGTTCAAGGAAGTTCAGACATTTGACAGACAGGAGGCAAGTTATTCCATGCACAACAACCAAGCCCCCAACCTTGATTTGATGTAGGAGTTCCAGAAGCCATGTTCTTGTAGTTGTTGCCGAAATCATCACTAAAAAGCGACGCTACAGCATCATTCATCATGGCTTGGTCCTTGGGACCACCAGTACTCTGGTCAATCCAATTTGAGCCAAGTAAAACATCAGGCCTGGAAAAATCCAACTGGGTCGATGTTTCTTTTTCTCCATCTGGAGTCCAAACTTGGTCAACTGGTTCCGCCTTAACATTGCATCCTGCAAAAAAAAACAAAAAAACAAAAACAAATCAAGTAAAACTTTAGAAACTTGAACAACAAGCAAAATTATAAAGTTTACGTGCAAGATCCTTCCACCTTTGAGGCAATATGAGAACTCACATGCTAGCTGGAAGAACTGAGAAAACTTGAGAGTAAACCAAAAGGCAGACATATGAGTCAGCCAAGCAATACATATTTGCATTCAATACCAGACATGTTATCAAACTATAATTAATAGGAAGAACTTGGAAATTCTAAAACAAATGGTAAATCATTAGTGAACTACAGGATATTCATGAATGACTTGGGAATTATCAAATCACAACAGATAAGCACATATTTCAATTGTTTGATGAAGTTAATAAATTTCATAATCTCAATAATAATTCAAAATTTTCATTCAAGTTGCTCCAATTGATATTAATTGTAAACATCATATCATGCTTCAGTACTATAGGAAAGAATAGGCTCACCAGGAAAGGTCTCAGAAGGGGGGTGCTCATCCAATGAACTTCCACTGGCACTGATTGGCGTACACTCACTGAAGATTGAAGTTGTAGAATGACCCAAAGGAGAAATAGGATCACCATAGTCTTCCCATTCTGTCTCACACATATTCAGGCAACTATCTGCTAAATCACCAGGAGTAACAGTAGAGGAATTTGCACTCTTATCTGACAAATGATTCTTCCCACTGCTTATCGTCTTTGCCTCATGGAGCAAAGCATCCAGCAGGCCACTATTACGCGGTGAAAGGCATTCTAACTGGACTGTCCCAGATGGTGGAGACTGAATAAAAGCATCAACAGACTCAAGTAAAGGTGGCGGTGAAGAAGATGTGCCCCAGCCACCTAAATCGGTTTCTAGATATTGGAGTGAAGGGAGCTCCAACTTCACAGGCCCAGAAATGGGCTTAGAAGCAGAGAAGTTGCCATTTAAAAGGGCATGGCTACCCTGCATGCCAGCAAAAGGCAATGGGTCCTTGTTGGTAGGGTCAGGATCAAATGGATAAGGCAACCCAAAGGACTGAGCAATTTTATCACCAGTATCATCCTGAATCTGGTCAAACAGGGGGATTCCATTTCTTTCATTGTAGCCAGGAAATAAGGCTGGTGATTCTCGAACACGCTTCTGGCGATGCATTGTTGGAGCCATGAAACCACAATATTGAGAAGAACCAAACCCTTTCATTAGCATGCTACTGGTAGAAAGATTAGGAAAATCAGGGACATAGGGAAAGGCATCCTGGTTAGCCTTAAAACCATCCAAGATGACATCTGGTATCTCATAACTGTTAGTTTGCAAGAGATCATGGTGCACTTTATCCCCACCATTAATTCCACCAGTATTCTGGATTTGTTGACTCTCCTGCAATGCTTGAAAACACACTTCAGGAGGATAAAGTGGTAAACCAGCTCGTTGCCTTCTCTTAATTCGGGTGTTCCAGTAGTTCTTTATCTCATTATCAGTCCGTCCAGGTAACTAAAAAGACAAAAGACACCATATTAGATTAAAAGATGGCAGAACTCATGAGTAGGGCTAATCATATATCCAAGAGATGAGTCATAATTACAATGATATCTTCGTTGATATCCCAAAATTACATAATCAAATATAGCAATCTTTAAGTACTGAAGGAAACTAAACATTCAATGATGGTAACAAATCCATTAGTATACACAGAATACGTGCTCAAAACCTGATAAATTAATACCAAAAGTTATTAATGAAACTTCTACACTGTCAACAGATCGGAATTTACTTCTATCCAAACATTAACATTAAATGAATTTGAATTAGTCCCTTCCTTTTTATTTCTTTAACTCTTCGTATAAAAAAAAGAAAAAAGAAAAAAGAAAAAAATAATGAATTAATTAGATCCCTAACTCCCAGATGATATCCTAAATTGGAAAGGCTAAGATCCAATCCATACACTATTTGTCACTGCTTCTATCAGTCATCAAGCATACTTTGAGAGAGTAAATATTTTCTTCTCAATTTACTAAGGTCTATTTAAAGACTGCAGTTCTAATATATACATATAGTAGGAAAAAAAACACAAGGACAAAATCCAAGGGAAATACATTGTTTTCACTCTTTCTCCGAGTCATGAAACATACATTGTGACAGTAATTAATTTCCTCTGAATTTACTAAGGTCTAGTGAGATACATAGACTGCAGTTTGATCCCTTAATCCATTATACCATAAACAGATATGCATGTATGTATGTATGTATGGTTAACCCTCACCTTGTTGAGGCTATACAGCGTTTTAGAAGGCTATTGAGGCTCACCTCAAGGCAAGCTATGGAAATTACAATTGAGGCTACAGCCTTAATATAGGGTAATCAAGACTTTAAGCCTCACCCTGTTGAAGCTTATAGCCTTGAGATTATAGCCTCAAGGTAATTGAGGCTTAAACCTCAAATATTTAAAAGGTATTGAAGGTTTTAGGACCTTAATGGGCTTTTGGTATACATTTTATAAGAGGTCCAAACCTCAATATTCATTGGTTTTAATGAGGTTGGGCAGAAGATATAAAGGAATTATTGGTCACTTAGTCATAGATGATAAAAACTTATGACATATGATATGATACAATTTTTTATGAAACTCAATATATATTGCAATCAGTACAGTATCTTAAGCAAATATTATGATACATGATAAGATATTAAATATACTAATAAACCCATACATACACTTTTAACTATTTTCATGATTTAAAAAAAATCAAATTATATTTTTTTTCTTAAAAGAATTATTATATTAATCATTTAAAGTGTACAGCAATGTTAGAAATGGATCATAAAAGAGAGAGGTAAAATTCTTATATGAAAATCTACATTCTTGCTGCCAAAAATCATGTTGGAAGTTAAGTAAATTTATTCTTATATTGAGTATTGGAAATTTTCCATTAGAATTTTGACATTGAAAATGATGGTAATTGATGAATGAAAACTTTTATTTAATATAAAAAAAGTTGGAACTTTGGGGATGGCATAAACACACACACACATATCAATAACACATGTAAGTGCACATGCTTGGTAAAATTTGGAACTAAAAATTATGTCTAAAAATTTTAAAAATTTATTTTGTGAATTTACACACACACGCACACACATATATCAATAACACATGTAAGTACATATGCTTGGTAAAATTTGGAACTAAAATTTATGTCTAAAAATTTTAAAAGTTTATTTTGTGAATTTTGTGATGAACTACATTAAACTTATATTTTGTTAAATTGAAATTTTCAAAGCTCTAGCATTCAATGTTTTCATATGGTATCATACGATTTAAAATCTTAAGATCTTAATATCTTTGACAAAATTGGTTAGATTATTCTATGTTTCGTGCTTTCAACATACATGTAAATGCATGCATAATTTTTCCATTTAATTTTTCACTAAATAAAAAAGCAACAATACAACACACAATACAAAAAAAAAATAGAAAAATGATACATGATACGTTTTACCAATTAACAACTATGACCGTAATGGCTGAACTTATAGATAATCATTATCTTATTATTGTAATATAAAGAAAAAAAATCATTGATTGTTATTAACATTGACGGAGAGGATAATAAAGCAATTGGATATAATCATGATTCATGAGATCCTACTAGTGATAATGAAGGTGGTTTTGACGATTATTTAATAAAGCCATGAGAACAGACAAAGAGGAACTAAATTATAAACTGATGAAAATGACATACAATTAATTTGCTTATTATGAATTGTATGGTTTTCTTATTATTTAATTTTCATATGATTCCATTAGTATTTCTCTAATTTCTGAGATTTTTTTCTTTTATTTTTATTTTTTATTTATTAAGTTAAGGCTTATGCCTTATACTTTGCCTCATTTAGGCAAAATGCCTCAATACCACCTTTAACCTTTTAAAACATTGTATACATACAAATTATTCTTGCCCCTTATGGCTTTTCAATAATTCTGAATCAAATAAGTTACTACCTCATCTAAGGAAAGTACACTCAATAATTATTAAGCATCAGTTGTAAGGGTTTCTATAAACTTCTCAAATATCTATCTAGGTTTAAGGGGTAGGTATAGTCTGTTGGTTGGTTAGGTTCGGGAAGAAGACAGGGAAGTTGACGTACAAAAGTGGCACCATTATCAAAACATGATCAAATATGGATTCTTAAAATCAGGACTTTATATTGCAAAGAATGGTAATGTCTTCTGTGACACTGAAATAGACCTTGAAAAAAATTCAGAAATACACTAGTAACTTATACCTGCAAACTAATCTACAGGAATGGAAAAATAAATAAAAAAATTCCTGCATCAAACCAAAAGCACTTATCTAAAGTCGACTTACTTTAGCAAACAAAAGAGAGAAAGGCAAATATCTAAACCTTAATGAGTGAAATAAAAACTTCCAAACCCCAACGAGTAACGTACTTATAATAGCAAAGGGTTATTAGCTATTGGAAGACACATGCTAGAACAACCATGACAAAGGTCGTGTACAACCTTGTCAAAGGTCACGTACAACCATGACAAAGGCCGTGTTCCCACCAAAGTGATCCAAGTCCGACAACATGTCGAAGTTCCTTTCGTAATTTGTTAACGGGTGCACATGATGACAAATCCACATAGAAAATTAATCCCACCATGGTATAATTTACTTCAGCAAAAGAATGGGGAGAGAGGGAAATGTCTAAACCTAAATGAGTGAAATAGAAACTTTCAAACCCCGACAACTAACATACTCATATGCACATGCTGGAACAGCCATAACAAGGTCAGGCTCCCGCTAAAGTGATCCAACTCCAACAACATGTCATTTTTTATTTCGTTAACTAGTGCATATGATGACAAAGCCATATAGAAAATTAATCCCACAACAGTATAATTGTTCTCATGCATATTTACTTTTTTTTCTTTTTTTAATCACAAACAAAAACTAAGACTGAAATTCCAGATGGCATGTTTCATATTTTTTTATACGACTATTCACATAAAATAAAAAATAATGAAAGGAAAAAGAGTATAACAACATAATACTCAAAGGAAGTGGATTATATACTTACATGTGCAGCCATCCGTGCCCACTTGTTGCCCATCTTCGCATGAAGTTCAATTATCAGCCTTTCTTCTTCTGCAGTGAATGCTCCCTTTTTCAGATTTGGTCTAAGGTGATTAGCCCACCTTAAACGGCAACTTTTCCCACACCGAAAAAGGCCAGAATGCTTCTGAACTGCATTCCAGTTTCCTTCACCATGTTTCTTCACATATTCCACCAAGATTGCGTCTTCCGAAGACGTCCATGGTCCTTTCTTCAGAACAATTCCCCCACCTGCACTTCCGCTGCTGTTGCCTTCATCAATCAATGGGGACCCTGTTTGGTCCTTTGAGAGCATTCCATCTTCGCTCTCATTTGTCAAGTGACTCATCTCTTTAACTGCAATCACACACCAAATCCCACTAATAGCTGATGACCATTCATCCAAAAGGCCGACACCCCGGCTACTAAAGGAATAAGAAACAAATTTAAACACAACAAACAGAACCGACAAATATAAGTCCAGCAACATTTGCACTTCACTTTCCAATACTTGCACTCTCTACCATAAATCCATAAACAACTTTTGCAGTGAAAAGGCCACCAACATTCACACTCCACTTTCAGATACTCACACTTCCTTCCCCCACCCCCCACACACACATCCATAAACTACCTTTGCAGCGCAAATAATGGCATGAAGCTAAAAGTACACTGCCAATACCATTATCTAAATGGCTTCATAACTTAAATCCAAACAAAACCCATAACCAATTAGAAATTATTAAATCTATAAATAGAAAGAAAATTAAATTGGGGATCATAAAAGCAAACCAACAAATAAAGACTTGGAAATGGACCACAAAAAGTAACAAATTCAGTGAGGTTTAAATTCACAAACCATGGAGGAATTATGACCTCCGAAAAAAACACTGTAGATTTCCTTCTAACCCAAAAAAGTTAAAAAAAAAAAAAAAAAAAAAATGGCATTCATCTCTTTTGAATCAAACCTTTTTACCTTGTTTGGAAGCAAATAAATAGATGAATTTCCCACACAATTTGAATATAAAATAGTCCCATCGCACAAAAGATAAAGCCAAAACATAATAATCATCAGCAATTAAGACTTCTTACTACCCACGAGCCAAAAAGTTTACAATAAACATGAGAATGCAAATCATAGCATTACAGAATCAACAACTGCAAAGATCAAAATGAAAGCAATACCCAGTTCAGGACAGGACAAGACAAGGGATTACCTGAATCACAAAAAGACGCTGCAGAAGCCAAATCAAAACACCGAACCCCGAACACCAGTCAGCGATCCACAAGAAAAAACTCAGACACAGCGCCTGAAACGACGAACTGCGATGAGCTCAAAACACGGAAAAAAAAATGGGAGACCTGGAGGGAGAGAGAAAAGAGAGAGAGAGAGAAAACAGAGTCAAATTATGGAATCAAAACGAATCCATCACCACTAAGATCGAAAAACAGCACGAAACCCTAGCAGAAACCAGATGAAACAACATTCAATAAATCCAGATTAGAATCACAAAAAAAAAAAAAAAAACAAAAACAAAAACAAAAAACGCAAACAAAAAAAAAGGAAAAAAGAAAAAGACGAGTGAAAAATAGAACAGAATTCAAAGGAAGTGAAACGAAACTCCAAACCCTAGTTCTCCCAGACCGCTCCGCAGAGGAAATCCAGAAAGAAAGGAAGAAGCCTTTTGGGCAGATCCAAATGATGAGAAACAGAAATGAGGAAGCCGCGAGAGAGATAGAGAGAATAAAAGAGCAAACCCTTAATTGAGAGCTGAAGAGGTGAGATCCAAAGAGAGAAAAATGGGGAGACGAAGGAAAGATATGAGAGAGAGAGAGAGAGAGAGAGAGAGTGGTGAGGAAATGGCGAGAGAAGAGGGAAAAGAGGAGAGAGAAGAGAGGAGAAAGTATAAGGTTTGGAGCTTATAAGAGAGCTTTGTCCTCACTTTGTGCCCCTGCACAATGCCTCGCGCCGTGATCATTCATTTCCATCTCTCCCCCCACCCCCACCCCCTCTCCCCCCACTTTCTAGATTTCTCAAATGACTCGATCAAACCTCCCCCTCCTCTCTATTCTCCTCTTCTCTCTCTCTCTCTCTCTCTCTCTCTCTCTCCTCTCTTCTCCCCCGATACTCTCACCCTTTTTTTCGCAATACTATATCATTCTCATACTTTTTTTTCTCAAAAAAAAAAAAAAAATACAAAAGTATCCCTTAAATTTTAAAGAAAAAAAACTGACAAAAGTCATGGATTTTACTCCACTTTTTATTCTCCTCACTAATTACTTTAAAACCCTTATATTTATTATTATTATTATTATTATTATTATTATTAAAATATTTTCCTTGTAATAAAATTTATTTAATGAATTTAAAAATATTGACCAACGAATAATTTTTTCTGTCTTTTCATACCCAAAACAAAATCATTTTATTTTTATTAGGATTTAAATAAATAATTTATTTAACTATAAAAAAAATACAATCAATATAAATTGAATAGATAAATAAATAAATAAAATATAATTTTATTATTTTACTATGGTAGTCAATTAATCAAGATAAACATTATAAAGTATAATATTTGTACATAGTTTTGGATTCGAATTCTATTATTAATGATATTTTGAATTTATTCAAAATTGATTGTTGTAGGACGGTCAACACTTCGAGATTTAGGTCCCAATAAAGAGAATTCTAAAGGTTTGATCATGAAAGTTGTTCGATTATAAAAATAAAAATATTACTTTATTATTTTTTTTTAATGATTCTAATTTTTCAAAAATAATGACTCCACCCTCCCATTGGATAAATACTATATATTATTATATAATATTATAATAGTTATAATAATAATAATAATAATAAATGTCTTCTTTTGTACTTATGTGACATGATATCTAATAAAAAAATGATAAAATGGAATATGAATGAATCAAAGTCAAGGTTGAAAAAGGGGGTGGGAGAGACCCTTCATTCACGAAAGCGAAAGTGAAAGGGAAACTCCTTGTGAGATTAGGATTACACCCAAAGGGAGGACTTGTGTGGGGCCCACCACTTCAACATGACCTCCTTTTATGGGATTGTGTTGTAGTTGTTGCTTTCAACACATCCCCACCCCCATATGTTCTAATCTTCTTTTAGATTTCATAATTTCACACTTTCTATGACACTCCAATTATAACCACACTTTCATTTGTTTTTAGTAATGGGTAATAAAATAGTTCTTTCTTTTAGGAGTGTTGTTAAATAATTGAGACCCATTTTTCTAAACTTACTAAAGTTTATTATTAGTCAATCATCCTCCCTCGTTCATGTTATCATAAAGTTCATTATTAGTCAATCATCCTCCCTTGTTCATGTTATCATATTAGTAAGCCCTTAAACATGATGATTGAGAGGTATAAAGCAAAATTAATAAAATTGGTTGATTCCATATTTGAATACAGTTGTGCTTTTTCTCTAATCATAAATAGTCAAGTGATTATCATCCCCGAGTTTCCTTCCTTAATTGTCTATTCATATGGTATACACAAGTCTATCTTTTTTAATTGATTTAGAGTCTGTTTATTAATAATTTTATAAAGTATTTCTAATTTTTTTAACATTTGAAAATTTTTATAATTCAAGTGTTCGAAAGTGTAAAAATGTTGTTTAAATTCAATGTCAAACGCACTTTTAATTTCATCACTTCCTTCCATGATGGAAATTATTATATTCAAATTTTTATCTTATTGGTAGTTATTCTTTATTTAACATGATAATAATATTTGTAATAGTTTAAATAAATTATCTATCTAGGGAGGTTAATTTAGTAAAATCTTTCTAAAATAATACTCTTGATACTAATAAAATTATTATCTTAATGTTATAATTTATTAATTTATGATAAATAAATATTCATTAATTTAGAAAACAAATATGATTTTTCTTATATAGAAGTTGTGCATGAAAATATATATATATATATATTAAAGGTAGTGTTTGCGTTTCAAAAAATTAAGGATGGGGTTGAGTTTAGTTTAGGTACAAAGAAGAGGTTGATAACTTTATATGCATTTTAGAAAGTAAAAGTTATTGAAAGTCTCAATATTGTCTTATGAATTTTTGCATGTGTAAAACAAAGTTTGGTTAATCTTGATTTTGATGAAAACAAAACAAGATTTGAAACTAATAATTTATTGTAAGTGTATTTAGGCAAGAAGATTTTCAAAGTGGCAATTATAAAAATAAATCAAACCAAGGGAAAACCAAAAAGAAGAAAAGGATCTTAAAGAGAAGACCAATCAAAACCGTTTTTCTAATATCTCTTTGTAAGGTTATTAGTGCATTAGATTCGTATTACATTTCATTTTTTACTCAAACACCTAAATCAATAGGTGCTAAACTTGTTTTAAATTCTTTTATAATTAAATGATTTCACATTTTCAATTAAATCCTTGAGCCAAATGATTTCTAAAATTACTTCAAAGGCTTAAAAAGCTATACAAAAGTTTTAGAGGTTCTAGACCTCAAACTGAGGTTTTTAAGTACTTTATAGTGCAATGGAATGAGGAGCCAAAGAAATAATTAAGAGGTTAGGGAACCGATTGAACCAGTTGGGCTCTCTGATTGAAGGGCATTTTGTGCATCGTTGACTTCTAGTAACTAGGCTATAGCCAGTTGAGATAGAGTCTTGACAAATTGAGGACCAATCAAACTAATTAAGCAATTAGTTAAGGGCCTGAACCTTAACAATCACTTTTTAGTATAATTAATGTACAACGGCTAGTGAATCAATCGAAATTATGCCTAATAATTAGTTTAGACTCTAAACCCCTATAAAAAGGTTTTAAACTTCATTAGTTTGTAAGCTTGACATTCTAAAATCTTTATTAAATTTATTTCAGTCTTGGGGAAGTGTTTTGTAGTGTACTTTGCTTTAAAATTGCATATCTATTTAGTGCACCTTAATTAGTTTATCTTATATTAATTTAAGCTTACATTTGTATTAGGATTTTGTGAGTTTAATTCTTAATTATTTCTTGTAACCTTTATGGTGTGAGCTCAAGTGTGGAGCATCACTTGAAGGAAAAATTTTAATGTGAGATATCACTTAGTTTGCTAAGTGTAGGGTATCACTTAGGAAGGTTAAGAATAATGTAACTCTTAAAGAAATTGTAAGTATCTATTTGATCCAATCAATCGAATTATAATTGTTAAAGGTTTGTATTGAAAACCTTGGATTAATGGAATCCTCATACGATTAGGTGCTTGAGAAGAGAGAATTTAGGTTGAGATGCGTTGAACCACTATAAAGATCTTGTGTTCATA
Organism: Vitis vinifera; assembly: GCF_030704535.1. NCBI lineage: Eukaryota > Viridiplantae > Streptophyta > Magnoliopsida > Vitales > Vitaceae > Vitis > Vitis vinifera. The sequence continues at coordinate 19,799,115 of NC_081817.1, read as the reverse complement.
TTCTCTATTCCTTACTTTCTTTATTTTATATGCAATTGGTTTTCTATTATATTTTTTTACAGAATTACATGTAGTCGTCACTTGTATTCATAAAGTTTAAACATCTAAAAATGGACCATTATCCTATTTAACCCTCCCTCTTTCTAAGATGATTAGCTTAGGTTGGTGCACTTAAAATCCTAATAGTTTACTATTTTTTATGCATGTCATCAATTAGTAATTTATATTTCTTTGGACCCTTAAGAATTTTTAAAAAATTATTATCTTATACATTTAGTGAGTTTATTAATTTATCGAGGTTTTATTGTAACCATATTAATAATTGTTTAGGAAAACTTTTACTCACCAAAATAACATCCAAATATTAAAAGAAACGATGAATTTACCAAAACCGAGTTGACTAAACTCATATATTTCACATGATCTATATATTATTTTGTCAAAAATCCTTTAGTCATGGAATCCACAACCATTAGCTCAATGACTATTGTTTAATGAACACATCTCACATCTTTTAACTATTTTTCTGACAATGAGGTCGTTTATGTTAATACTTTTGCTTTTAACTTCTACTTTTATTATTTTTGGAAATTGAAAGCTATAGTTGAATTATCACAATAAATTCTCATCATTCTCTTTATAAAATCAACTATATTGAGACCTTTATTAAGATTCCTTAACCATAATATTTGTATATTAACTTCATACCATGCCAAAAACTTTTCATGTATAGAAGACGAAACAATAATAGTTTACTTAGTGTTTCTACTTTCTTGTGTCTACACATCAAAAAAAAAAAAAAGAGTTTGAGTAATCAACCACTTGTTGACAGTTGATATGTTTGTAGGTCAACTTATAGTCCATGGTTCCTTATAAGTACATTATAACCTTTTTACTAGCTTTTTAGTTCTTTACACCAGGTTTACTTTGATATCTACCCTCTACACTTACTAAAAATTTGATATCAAGTCTTCTACAAACTTAGGCATATATTACATCACATCCTAAGATCTAAGACTATGGTTTAGTATAATGTCCAAGATTCACAAAAGAAAAAAAAAGGTTAAAAATTGAAATATGAATTAAGGAAAAATTTATAATGCTTGTGGTTCAATTTTATCATAGATGTCTTTGGGATATAGCTATTTGAGTTAGAAGACTTCAAGTCTATTCTATGTATTAACTTAGCTTTGTTGAAATTTCACTAAGTATGATAAATATGTCATTTTTAAAAGTTTTTCAATTTGAGATTCAAAGCAGTGAATTTGTTGTTTTCATGTTAATAGAACAAAAAAATAATTTTTAAAATATTTTTATCTTTGGTAACTTGGCTCATGCAAGCCAATTTCACAATTTTATTTTATTTTTTATAAAAATTGTTTCCAATTAGAAAATTGGATTTTAATTTAACTAGATTTTAACTTTTGAAAGTAGTTTTATTGAATTTAAAAGGGGGGTATTCCATTGTTCATATTTTTGACAAAATAGTAAACGGGGATATACACTTAGAAATATTTGAAAAAATGACAACTTCACTTAGATTTGCATAGGAAAGTTGCTTAGAGTTCCCTATGCAATGTCAAGTTGCTTAGGCTTTTAAGATAGTTCACACAAGAGAAAATGCTTAGGAATCTATGCAGACTCAACTTGTTCAAATGTTTGCATATGTGGATTCAACTTGCTTAGAGGTTTGCATATGTGGGCTCAACTTACATAGAGGTTTAGGTATATGGATTCAACTTGCTCAAAGGTTAACATATATGGATTAAACTTACTCAGAGGTTAGTATGCACAAATCTAAGCAAAATTTGTGAATAGTACACGTTCTTATTTACTTTTTAGTTTCAATCATTTTTGACATATTTTTCATACCTAAAACTACTAACATTTAGGTTTAAATATTTTAACTATGACAAACTCTGTTAACATCTAAAAACTTGATTTACATCAATGAAAACCAAATTTATAATACAAAAAGAAGAACCTTAATCCTAGGTTTTGTTACACAATAGTACAATATATAATTAAAGCTACAATTTTCATTCTCTTTCCATATACAACAATAGATAGCATGAAACACTCAAAATAGATAGGATGCCACACTAAACAAATGAAACACTCAAAATAGATAGGATGTCATACTAAACAAAACAATCTCCCATCTTGAGTTTCTTCAATTATGTCTAAAAAAACTTTTTAAAAAAATTAAAAAGAAAAAAGAAAATATGAGCAATAACTCAATAGAGAAGAATTTGTTTATAAAAATTGAATATATAAAACATTGTTTCAATGCTTTATAATAACACCAAACAATATTTCATTTAGAGAATGTAAAGTCACAAGGTATATATTTGTTTTCACAACTACCAATTTTTGGTTTACCATATATCTTCCATAAGGCTTTTATATACCTCTCTTGGTAGCTCATTAATTGCTCATGGTCTAGAATACTTATATTTTAGGGACCCTCACTTAGGGACATATATTTACACCTCCTCTTATATTCAAACATGGATATTTTTTAGGGTTATTTTAGGTTTTTCACCCTAAGATACTTTACCCTTTTTCCATTAGGAATTCTCACCCACAAACCATTTCCCCCTATTAATTCACAAAGCCACCATTTATGGTGCTTTTTCTCACTTGTTTAGTGCCTCAAGCACCTTTTTATGTTGCTCATGCTACAAAACAGGGTTACTTCCATATACAATCATTTATATATCAATGGTGAACATTTTTTTAAACATGAGCAACAAGTTTCAACACATCAATCAATATTACTAATGCACAATCATCATAAATAATTAAAGTTTTTCTTAGAAAGTATCAAACCAGTATGTTAACTTATTTCCACAAGCTATACATAATAACTTATTTCCACAAGTTATACATAATCCAAAATTATCATTAAATTACTTGTTTTATTTTAAAAAACCATCACAAATCTAAATTTCAAAACTATAACTTCTCTACCTATTAAAAAAATTAATTATTCTTCAACTTTTAGTTCTTCTACTTTGATTTCTTTTTACAATTGTAGCTCCAAGTTTAGAGAGAAATAGATAAAATTTTGGTACTTCATTTTTTTTGTATTTCAGTTTCTCTCTTGCATGTTTAAGACTACTCATCAAAGAAGTAATAGCTTCAATCTAAAAGTTGATTAATATCTTATTGTTGTTATTTGTCACTTTGCTAGTCATCCTAAGTGTCTTAAAATAACCCTTGTTGCACACCTATTCCAGCCTTTTTTTTTTTTATAAATGTTGAGATGACAAATGACTTTTACAACAACCAATAAAATGTGTTGGAATACCCTGGATAAATCTAGTCCAAGTCCTAGATCTCTAACATGTACATGCATTTAAGATCCTAGGTGCCGTGTGGTAGAAAACTAGATATTCTTTAGAACTTATTTTATGATGAAAAAAACAAGAATCCATACTTTAGATTTGGATATTCCCAAATCTTTTCCAATCAATGAAATATGGTCTTGAGGATCTAGAGATTTTTCACTTGATACTCTTCTTTGGATCTTGGATAGAGAAGTGTGGACTCTTTCTTTAGAGAGGTGGAGGCTAGGGTTATCTCTATCTCTCTTTAGAAGACAATGGTTAATTAAAGTGTCTAACTTTAAACCCTAACAGGGTTTATATAGACCTCCTTGAGGGCTTAAGTGACTTGAACCTATTTTAGTCTTAGACCACTTAATCTAAGGTCTTAATTAATCAATTAGCCTTATAAGACTCTAATCAATTAATTAGCTCAATCTAGAAAGATAATTCATAAGTTATTGCACAATCTTATATTTGTACCAAAACACCTTTTTGTACACATATGAATAAAAACTCAAATATATCTCAAAATAATATGTCACTACAGAATGTGAGCTCGAGCAGAAATCATTGAGATCCGTAATAAAATATTAACTCCCTCAAAATCTAATTCTAAATATGACTCAACATCCCACTATAGAAAGTCAATTATATTATGATATTCTATGAAATTAAATTGAGAAATAAATCAATTAAATCTAATTTAACCAATTTCTCTTGTATATGACCTACTAATCACTGCATGTAAGCTCTTTATCAATTAATGAGGTAAAAACTATCAACTTCTCAAGATTACCTTTACTATCCTTTAGTCACTCCTATTATGTCACCAACTGACATACTTTAGCTAGTAAGAACATATGTCAAATTGTACCAAAGGGATTACTATGGTGTTGTATATTTCATGATAAAAAGTTCTTAGGATCACCCAAGGAGGCACAATGTCTCAATTCCACGAGATATTATGATACCTTTATAAAAAATACTTTGTCACTTGCCTTAATCAATAGTGACCCAATCTATAAAGAATATATAACCACCTCAGTGTATCACTCATATGTCAAAGTCATTAAGACCTTACACTAGCTCAATATTCTTTCAAGGTTGAGAGCTAATTTAGTATTATGGCCTAGTGAAATCATGACTACCTAGTAGCTAATGTTATGATTCACCATAGGTTTTATCTAATGTGTCACCATATACACTAGTGCACTCACCATGAAAAACATATTTCGATGACTAAAACTAATCATCTTTCTAATTAATAGGTAGTGCACTACAACCTCATATGAATCCTCTAATTCCATAAACCAGTTATGAACAATTCATCAACTTGCAAGGAACCTATGATTTAAATCTTTTGTGTAACTTTTAATGCTTCCAAGTCATGTACAATGTAAGTTATGCCGGCCTAAATGCCCAAATCAATCATAATGCATAAACAAAATAATAAAGTGAAATTGAAATCATAATATAAATACTAATGAAATCATATATTTTCATAACATACTTTTAAGCAATCTATCCTAATGATGTGAAAATGTTAAGTCAAATTTGTAAACACACAACCAAGCTAGCAGCTAACTAAACTGTCAACTTCCTCTACTATTGAAATAGGTATATTTTTTTTTTTTAAAAGGGAAATCCTACTATATTAATCCACCATTAGTGGATGCTTTATATTAAGAGACTAAATAAATCAATACTAAGTTTTAAGTAGCTTCAAGCCATTACACATTAGGCTACCTACTATAGATACATATGGTATACTCCTCCTCTATTTATGCTCTAATGCATTTGTGAATATTAATTATAATTGAATTGGTCTCTTTTAATAATAAGTAATATTGTAAAACTATAGTGCTCTAAATCTTTCCAAAACCTTTTCAATATAAGATTTTTTAGAGTTCTTTATGATTTATCTTGGTGAATTTCTATGTCAATAACATAAGAGGCTTCACCTATATCTTTTATTTCAAAGATTTGAGAGAGGAATCTTTGTCTCATGTGGTAAGCTTGGATCATTAATTTTCAGTAAAATGTAATCTGCATATAGAACTAGAAAAAAAATTTTCTTTTATTAATTTTAAGGTATATGTGTTGGTTAATGATGTGTTTAGAAAGCCAAATGGGATAACTATGTTATGGAATTTTGTATTCCATCGACAAGAGGTTTGTTTCATTCCATATAGGGATTGTTTAAGCTTACAAGCCATTTAATTCACATTTTCTTTATAAAAAAACATTTGTGTTGGGCCATACATACCTCCTACTTTAAATCCCCATTGAGGAATATTGTTTTTACATCCATGTGATGTAATTCTAAATCAAATTGAGCTACTAAGATCATGATTATTCTAAATGAACCCTTCATAGAAACTAGAGAGAAGGTTTTATTATAGTCAATGCCTTCCTTTTGGGTGAAACCTTTAGCTACAAATAGAGTTTTATATCTTTTAATTACTGGAAGAGTTTTTTTATCTTCCTATATATATCTAATGGTTGTAGCTTCGTTTGGTAACTTTATAAGATCCCAAACTTGATTTTTAGCCATGGATTCCATCTTTTCCTTTATGGCATCATACCAAAATGTAGAATCTTCTCCACTCATAGCTTGTGAAAATAGATTTCGATTATTTTCACTATCAATTCATAGAGTATGAATTTGATCATCAGTCGAATATTATTTTCACAAGTCAAACTCTATCTATATATTGTAATGTTGTCAGGACAATAAACATTGAGATTGGTTTTGAGTATGCTAAGGAGTTATTTATATAAATATTAAAAAGGTTAGAACTGAAAAAACTATTTTGATCATTCAAAGAGTGATGCATGCCTTTAAGTTTCATTTACATAGTCATTCTTTGAAAATATGTATGTAAAGAAATGTTTTTATTTAATATGTGAAAAAATATATATATTTTAGAACTTTTTCTATAAGCATCGTTACAAAACATTGTATCCTTAATTGAATTGAGAAAACTTTTATATCTCTAAATTTTTATATTTTAGAACTTTTTAATATTTTCGGAGAATTGTAGTTTAAATATGATTGATGAACATTGTTAACCCACCACTATTACCTAAATGCTTAAGTTTTTGGGTCAAATGCGTAACCTAATATAGTATTAGAGCCTTTGTTTAACATATTTGTTTATTTCTCTTATTTATTATTTTTGGTCTACCACAGCTAAAGCTTAAGTTACCTATAAAGTAAGGTGTAGAAGATTGTAGCATAAGTTGACTTGATACACCTTTTTTTCTACCATTACCCAAAAGCTTTAGTGTTTGGATAGAATTATAATCAAATGCACTAAAATCCTTTTAACTCTCAACAAGAGCTTTTAGATAATCTAGGACTACTCAAAACAAGGTCTTCAAAGATCGAAAAATCTATTTAAGAATGCACAATATCACCCACTATCTTCACCCCATGTACAATCTCATGTTGCCTATGTGCTACAACATGCATGCATGAATGTTTTAGTAATTTTGAGGGATTTTAAAATTTCAACATAGGTTTATTAGCCCCATTAGGGTGTAATCAAGAGGAAAAATTCAAACCTAAAATTGTAGTCAAGGAGAAGAATCAAGCATTACACAAATATGTTGATGATGGAGCTAGTATTCATGATATAGTATATAGACATGAATTAGCCATATTATATGTTAAAACCATTATAAGGCTTAGGTTCAACCCTAAATACAATAAATTGGTTTAATATATTGAGCTAGGGTTTGTGTGGATTGTTAAACAAAGTCTTTATTTATCAATCAAGGGACTCCAAGTACCTATAGTCAAGCTTCTGACATGGAAACAACACTTTTACATGAAACTCAATGATACATTAAGACCATGGCACATTTGATATTATTGTCTTTCCTTGGTGCACTTCTAAAGTTGTTCAAGAGAGTCCTCTAAATGAGAAATCAATCAAAAAGACATCCTCATGATGTAAACTCAAGAGTACTTAATTACCACCAAGGCATGAATTCAATATATACAAGATAAGTCAAAATATCAAATAGATGAGTGTGCTTAATGGCTTGAGATTGTTCACAAATGAACAACAACACTACTAAATAAAGCTAGTCACTTCACACTTGATTAAGAAACAAGCTTTAAGAACTCGACCCAGAGTAGTCAATTGTTGGGGGAAGCCATGCTTTGATGTCTTTATGATTATCATGCATGACTTGTTGATCATTTGGACCTTTGTCAATACATTGTTAAGTACTAAAAATCATGATACATTTATAATGAAAATAGTATCTAGAGGTAGAGTAGTAGGTAATTAAGTGTTCAACCTTTAGTATCATGAAGTTGTAGTTTTTTTTTTTCAATTACTTTAACTACTCGTTCAAAAAAATTTGCAAAAATTTAAGGTCTGCATATTATGTCCAAATTTATTTGATTATTTGACTATCAATTAAGTAGACATTCAATTATTTCAATCTTTTAGAACTATTTAACCATCTAACTCTTAATTAAACATTAATTTATTATTGACTTTGAAATATTTTGAGTAATCCTACTTGAACCATGGTTTTCAAAATTATATAAAAAGTTTTGTTCTCCCATTGATTCTTAATCAATTTTAAACTACTTTATCATATGTCATAATTAGCCATATTTTCAAGTGTTCATATTTTAAACAACAAGTTAGATGGTGAGGTTAGAACACAATTATAGTTCAATTTAGCTTAACAAGCCTCCTTCAAATAATAAACTCTAATATGACTCTTGGTGTTAGGATCCTGGATTACTCCATTCCCTGGTCCTGGATCTCATTAGGTGCATGCAAAAATTCCCCAGACTTCTAGATGTATACATAGTATAGACAAATGTTATTAAAAAAACATTTTAGATCTAGAAAATGGTGATTAGGTGTGCTTACCAAGATTCGAATGTTCCTAAATTAGTTCTTGTTATTGAAGATTGTTACAAAAATGTAGATGATCTCGAAAACTCAACAATCTTCCACTTGATGACTCTTCCTTGAATTTTAACACTTAAATAGTGGAGATCTAAAATGGTGAAGGCTATGACTCTCTTTAGAACGTAATGGAGAATGAGTGAATGACAAAAATCTGAAATCTTAACCCCTAAAGAGGTATTTATAAACTTTCCATAGGCTTAAGTGACTTAAGTCCATCTTGGGCTTGGGTCACTTAATCTAACACAAAAAGGTCTTAATTGACTAATTAACCCAATAGGGCTCTAATTAGTCAATTAGCTCAATCCAAATATACCGTTCACTAACTCATGTGCAACTTTTCATATTTACTAAAATGCCCTTATACTCATAATTAATTAAATAGAAAACAATCCAGCCTCATAAATCATGCCATCAAGGTATTTGAGCTCAAGTGAGGACTATTAGGACCCATAGGATAGTACTAGCTCCCTTAGAATCTAATTTTTAAGTTAACTCAATATCCCATTATAGAGAATAATTGCACTCTAATACCATATGTAAATAACAACTAGACACAAAATGTTCGAGTTTGTGACTTGTGATCCACTGTATATAGTCTCCTCATGAATTGTCATTCGTAATCTAATAAGGTAAAAGTTATCAACCTTTCAAGATTACCTCTATCATCCTTAAGTTAAAAATTTTCTTATTGTATGATCAACTAACACATTCTAACTCACAAAAAGCTTATATCAAGTCCACTTAAGGAACTACTATGGTTATAGTTTACCTTAACATACTTCTTTAGGATCACCCAAAGGGATACACTGTTTCAAAGTCTATGAGATATCATGATGTCTTTATTGAGAATACATGTTGCTATTGGCTTCCATCAATAGTGACTCAATCCACAGGGAATATATGATCACCTTAGGATCTCATCCATAGGTCAAAACCACTTTAACTTTTAGCATAAACTCAGTATTTTCTCAAGATTGAGAGACAATATAGTGTAGCAGCTTAGTGAAATCATGAATACTCGATAGCCTTATGTCATGACTCACTGTAGGTTCTATCCAATGTGTAATTGTGCACACTAGTCTACTCACATGAGAACCCCGTCTCGATGGCTAAGACTAGTTACCCCTCCAATTAGGAGATATTTCATTACAACCTCAAATGGATTGCCTAAGTTCACAAAGCGGTTGTGAACAAATCATCTACTTGCAAAGAACATATGCCTTAGTTCTTTCATGCAACTCCAAATGTACCTAAGTCATGTGCAATCCAAGATATGTCAAACCAAAATGCTTGTAAGATATAATATTACATGGAATAAGGATAGATAAAAGTGAAACTAGAATAATATTAAATAACTAATAAATTCCAAATTTGTTGCATCATGTCATACTTTTAAGGACTCTACCCCAACACTTGGTTCTTGAGTTTATGTCTTTGATTATGTAGGACATATTATATGATTTTCTTTTTCTTCATTTTTCCAGCAAAGTTACTTCCTCATCAAATTACGTATTAGTTCAATTCAATTACCTGTTAGCTAGTTAGTTATTCTATTTTAATACTTCATGTTGAGTTGGACTTGGAATGGGCTAAAATGATCACCTACTTATAGGCTAACTTTTGGGAATGTGTTACCTTTTTTATTATGTGCAGTTTCTTTTAGATAATTTCTACTTCTTAATATTTTTTATTTTGTATGTTTTGCATGTTTGTTTCCTATTTAAAATTAATTGTCTTTTTTTAGATATTTCCTTGGATAATTGTAGATTTTGAGAGTCTTACTCTTTTGTTTAATTAATATTCTTTAGAGATTATCATATTGTACAAAAAATATTTGAATTCACGTATATTTAGTTATTAAATTTAGATCTTATTACTGTCTTTTATGGTGAAGCTTTTATTAATTACCTTTTGTAATTTCTTATTATTTAGACCTTGATTACTACTTCTTGATAGTATGTTTATCTAGATTATATAAGCATACACAAATTTGTTTGATTTTATCCAAAATTGCCCTAAATTCAATCAAACTTGAGAATGGAACAAATGGATGACAATTAACCAGAATATCAATAAGGTGGGTTTTATTATGGGTCACTCCTTTCTTTAACCCTCAACCCAAAGTACACTTTGACTAACCCATCTTAATATCATACCTAAGGTATGTTCGTTACAATATATCTCACTTAGATATGCAAAAATTTTGGGTTGCCTTGCCAAACTCAATAAACCCAACTTATAATATATGAAAACTTGAATACTAGAACCACTATGGACCAGTAATCACTACTAGTTTAAAGGAAGATTTAGATTTGGTGGAGGAAAATATGTAAGAATTGAATTTCCCATTAAATTGAGGTGTTTTCCTTCATCGAAAAAAAAAATATTGTTGCAATCATAGCCATTATGGCATATTGGGTTCATTTTTTGTTCAACCTTGCATGAACACAACTTTATTTGACCTGTTTTAAAATTCATGAAAGGCTTTGATAGCTAAATATACCTTAAGCATCTTCCATCTTGAAATCTTTAGCCCTAAACAGAGACAAGGAATGAGAGGTTAGAGTTATGGACGACGAAAAATGAGGATTATTCATACAGGTTATTGCTACTCAAGGCAAGGTAAGGAAGATGGAGCAAAACCCTAACCTAATCCTAACTTGTCTTAGATTATAAATATTTTTCCAAACTCACCCTAACCTATAGACATGTCACTCAAACCTTCATTGTTAGGGACAAGTTACTTGAAAAACTCATCCCAATTGTTGTTTGAATGAGTAATATGGTTATTTTTGTTTCAATGGAGTGTATGAAATTTGAAGAACTTATTTCTCTATATATATATATATTAATTATGTTAAACAAAATGGATTTACCATTTGAAATCAAATGAGTAGTTAACTTGTGGTCAAAATAAAGGTTAAACAATTTAATTTTAGTCAAGATAGCTGCCTATATTTAGTAAACTTAAATCAATATTTATATATAATAAAATTTTGTTTCTTTCAAAAGTTGAACGATATTTGGAAATTAAATATTGAAATGAAAGCCATATATGTTGAAATTAAAGTCATTAATGAAACACACAAAAAGGAAAGTTAAAACAAAATATGAGCTTTTGATTAAAATATTGGTTCTAATGGAAAAGTAGAAAGATTAGAAATTAAAATACACAAAACAACTAGATAACATTCAAAGGTACTTGTATGATAAAAAAAAATACATTAACATAATGCATGCCAAGATTAATCTTTTTTATTTCCATTGAAAGATAGGTATTTTGGGAAATGAAAGATAAATGTAATTTTATAATGTCTTTACTTTTGACAATAGCGGTAATAGTGGTTGTGGAAGTTACTGAATAATTGCTTCCTAGTGATGGTATATGAAGTGTTGTTTTGTGTTATAGTACTCAATTCTTAGATTTTGGACAAAAAGCTTAGGTCTTATTTGGCAATTATTTTTTTAAATAGTTTTTTTTTTATCTCCATAATAGAAAACAAAAAAACATGTTTAACAACCAAAAAATAGAAAACAATTTTTTGTTCTTAAAAAAAAAGTGTTTTCAAAGGGAATCTTTTAGTTGTTTTCACTTATTTTTCGATGATTGTTTTAAAAAATAATTATATAAATAGGAAGAATGATTAAAATTAAATTACTACAAATAAAAGTTATTTTTCAAACATAAAAAATGTGTTAAGAATATTTCAAGTTCCCAAACACACTTTTGTTTTACAAGACATTAAAAAATAGTTTTTAAAAACTATTCTCAAAAATTGTTTTTCAAAACTATTATTTAAAATAATTGTTGAACAGAGCATTAAATTATGAATTTAGAATCTAATTGATTATTTGAAATAAGGTTTAATGACTATTCTCAAAAACTATTTTTCATAACTATTTTTGAAAATAATTCTCAAACATAACCTTAGATTTTGTATTTAGAATCTAGTTAAATATTCGAAATAGGGTTTAGTGCTTAGACTTTAGAAAATTGAATTGGCATTAGGATTTTACTTACTATAGATATTATTAACTCTATGTTTGAAACTAAATGTTAAGAGAAACATTAGTTAATAGAATTATATCATATTAAAAGAACTGAATTTCATTTCTTTTATCTTATTTCACATTAAATTAGTGATATTATAATAAAATCAATTTATGGAGAAATTACTATGTGATCAAATTGAATTTGCCCTAAAGTTAGTGGATAATCATAATTATAAATTAAAAAAATATCAAAATTTAACACCAAGGAGTAACTTGATATTTATTAAATACCAAAGGAGTGATTAAAGACTGCATTATAAAAGGATTCTATGCAACAAGTGTAATATTTTATGGTGCTAAAGAAGAATTTTTTTGGAAAGTAATGTAAAATTCAAGAGGGACATTTCGGGCCATAAGGTTTGGACAACTTTCTTTATATTTGTCTTGTTGGAGAGTAAAAAAATAATAAAAATTAAAACAAAAAAAAAATTGAAACATGAATAGGTAATTTAATTTGTTGTTGTAGACTAAAGAGTAGTTTTAGATATGATTTCATCTCCCTAAGCTTGTTTGATTCAACTAAATATATACTTGTGTGGTTGTTTCATGGATCTTGATGGTAAATAAATTCATTTTTGGATTTGAGTTCGATAAAAGGATTTGGAAGGAATTGATTTCTAAATGATGGTTGGGTGATTATATGTCTTTAAATCTTAGTTTTTATGCTACTTGGTTATCTAGAAGTTGAAAAATGAGCAGAAGACTTGAGATAGGAAATTCAAATCAAGAAAATTATTAATTTTTATAAAAGCAAAATGATTTATATATCTTAACTATACCTAATCTAATCAATCTATGTATGGTATGTTAGTTATTAGCATCTCAGATCTGGTATAATGGAAGCCATAACAATTCAAAAACTAAATCTTTAAGGTAAAAAAACTATACCTTTGGGTTCAAAAGTTTTGAAATCCTATTTTTCTAATCTAATGAAACTTTTTAAGACCTTGTGTGTCTTCTACCCAATGGCCACCTAATGGATCTTGGCACTTAGGAAATGATGATTTTCTTTCTTGAGGAAAATAGAGGCTAGGGTTTTTCTCCAAGGCATAATAGTAAAAGTTAGTCTAACCTAAACCCTAAAAGGTATAAATAAACTAGAGATGAATTTAAGTGATTAGAGCCCAAGAGATAGGCTAAAGTCACTTATTCTAGCCCATTGGGTCCTATTTAATTAATTAGTTCATAAGATGAGCTCCAATTACTTGGATAGCCCAAATAAAACTTAGGAGTCAATTAATTATATGCTTTAGTACAATCCTGTGAAACTTAATGTACATAATATAATTAATTTAATTAAAATACAATTTCCTCAATAATAAGTGTCGCCAAAAATATGAAGTCAAGTAAAGACCATTAGAACCAATAGTAACATTGAAACCCATGGAACATTGACTCCCTTAGAATCTAATTCTAAAATTGACTCATCATTCCACTAAAGAGAATCAACTACACTCCTATATCTTATGAAATTAAATCAAGATAAAATTAATTAAATAATAACTAATTAATTACTTAAGTTCATAACCTACGATTCATTACATGCAAGTTCCCCATAAATTAATGTTCATAATCTAACAAGATAGTATCTATCAACCCTTTAGGATTACCTCTCTAATCTTTGAGTCTCAAATTCACCTATATCATGATAAATTGACATACTCTTACCTACCAGTGATAGATGTTAAATTCCACTGAATGAATAACCATGATCATAGATTTCACGATCATAAATATTTAGGATTACCCAAGGAAACATATTTTTCAAAACTCATAAGCTATCATAGCGCTTTTATTGAGAATATCTATTACTATCAACTCAAACTATCAATTATCTAATCGTAAAGAATATATGATCACATTAGGATCTCACTTATAAGGTCAAAGTCATTGATGATTTAAACACTAGTTCAATATTCTCTCAGGGTTAAGAAACATGTTGGCTTGAAAAGGTCATATCAATCCAATAGTCACTCAATCATGACTCTCCCTAGATTATGTTCAATGTGTAATCATATACACTAGTACATATATCATAAGAAACTCATCTTGATGATTAAGAACAATCATCCTACCACTTGAAAGGTAGTGTGCTATGATTTCTAATGAATTGTCAAAATATATGAACCAGTTGTGAACAACTATTTATTTTATAAGGAACTTATTAGTCAAATCTTTCATGTAACTCCTAATACACTCAAGTTCATATACAATACAAGTGATATAGTCCTAAATGCTCAAACAAGTGAATAATCACATAGATAATGCTAATATAATAGAATAACTAATATAATATGAAATAAAAAAATCAAATTTCTAACATCATGTCTCTATTTTTAATGGTTCTATCCTAACATTAGAGTTGTGAGTTTTGAAATTTTAGTTGTGTTTTTCTTGAACTTAAATTGCTAACTTTGAGATTGAGATGATTATAACAAGAAAGTTGTGTTAATTTCAAGGTTGAAGCATAAACAATAACAAGAAAGTTGACTTTATAATTGAATTGTTTTATTGTGTTAATTTAGATGCTAAGAAGTTTGGAGAAATCCATATGAATGACTGGATTTTTCTTATATTATTCCTTATAAATTAGTAAGAAATCAAAGAATCTAATTGTGAATAATGTTAAACTTAATAGATAATAAGTGTTTATCATGAAATGGGTGATATGGTATTAGTTATTGATAGGTTTAAGAACAATATTTGATTTGATTAAGGTGTACTAGTTGACAATGTTAAATTAACGCAACAAAGATTGGTGAACTTAGGTGTTTATGTCTTAGGATATCAATTAGATAACTTTTGAGGTAGCTTGAAATTGAATTAGGATATAGTGGTAGATTAGAAAAACATAATAATAATTGAAGCTTGATAAGAAGTTTCATGGGTAGTTGAGATTGATTTTGACATTATGACAACTAGATTGTGTTTGATAGCATTTCTCTGGCCTAAGTTATGGATTAGAATGGTTTGTTGAGGAATCATATTATAATTTTGGAAAGTTTCATTAAAGTTAATTAAATGACATTTG
The DNA here is from genome assembly GCF_030704535.1 of Vitis vinifera. Taxonomy (NCBI): domain Eukaryota; kingdom Viridiplantae; phylum Streptophyta; class Magnoliopsida; order Vitales; family Vitaceae; genus Vitis; species Vitis vinifera. The sequence continues at coordinate 19,783,756 of NC_081817.1, read as the reverse complement.
ATTAAAAAGAAAACAAGAGAAGCTAAAAGAAGATAAGAGAAAATTTAATAGAGGTTTTATATTTAGTTGAAATCCATCTTTTTATTCAATTAATCAAGATAATGGTTTAATCAATCAAGAATGCTTCTCAATTACCTAGAAGATCTAAATTTGTAAAAATACATTATAATTAGATGTTAGTTTAATTTTGATGGCCATTTAATCAAATTTCCTTGATAATTAAGTTTAAAATAAGTTGTTTGATTGGAAATTGTTTTTAAAAGCTAGGATAAATGAGCCTAAGTTTCCCTTTTGCCCTAAGGAAGGGTAATTTGGTCATTTCATGCTTGTATGTGTTTTCTTTCGACTCAACTTATAATCTCTTATTTTACATGTCGATTGTAATGGATGATTTTGAGTTGGGAGGGTCTAATTATTGTAAATTTTATTTTGGGATCAATTAAGTGAATAACTTGATAATTCACTTTTTTTTTTTTTTAACTATTTTCATAAATGAACACCTCAATCAATATGTGTGTGTGCGCATGTATGCGTTATTTTTATAAATGGTATGAAAGAGTTTTATGGTCATATACGGTTTCGCCAAATGGAATGATTTACAATTCTTGATGTGGAATGCTTACAATTGTTAATTGAAATACTTAGATTATGAAATCTCTATATTGTTTTGAAACTACTATGAGATGTTATTGAAACCTATTATAAATTTTGGTTTTAAAACTTCTTTTAGAAATGATTCATAAACTACATAGCATACTCAATTATGATATGTTGAATTCAAACTAAATTTTAATATAATATATGTTGGAAATTTTAACATGCTCATTCAAAGAAGTTGTAACATGTTCCAAGTCCAAGATGTCGATTTTCTATATGTTCAAATTAGATGAGAAGACCTACTGTTGATCAGGTGTTTGACTTTTTGATGTTGAATATCAATTTTATGCTAAGGTGATGCTTTCTCATGTATCATGTTCTTGGAAAAAAAGATGATATATAAGTATATCATTTGTTCGCGAACTATTGTTTATGATTTATGATCATTTACCATAATCTTGTGAATATTGTGATATATGACATATGGATACTCTAGTGCACTTATAGTAAGTATGTTTCAAGACATTTTTACTTAGACCCACCCACCAAATACTTGTTTGTATTGGGATCTTCTCTAATTTTGCTATGCAAATGGTGTAGAGAGGACACCTATCATCTCTATCTATCTTAAGATGGAAATAACTTCTTTAACAAAGGTGAATGAAATATGGACAAAATCAATATGCTAAGATGGAATATGAGAGGCAATTTTCCTACTTGAATTGGTTTCACTAGCATATCCTTACTCCACTAAGAGGATATCTATGATACTCGTCTTTATACCCATCCAACAGGAATGTTTGCCTTAGCATGTGATTAGGGTATCAAGATATCACATACATTTTCATGGAAAATGCTTAGTAACATAACATTAGATTATTTATATATGCTCAAGTTGAGACTAAGGTCTAAAAGCCTTAATTAGACCTAGTGCACTACAATGGTTGTTGGTTTCTCATGTATCATGTTAGAAAAGAAGATGATATATAGGTATATCATTTTTTGACAAACTATTGTGCATGATTCATCATTGTTTTACCATGATCGTATGAATATTTTGATATCTAATATATGGATACTTGAATATACTAGTAATATGACTTTAAGAAGTTACATAAAGCCACACATCCTAATACTTACTTATGTGTTGGGATCTTCTCTAACTTTACAATGTCGATGGTCATGTAGAGATCATACCTATCACTCTATATATCTCATAATGAAATTAAAGGATTTCTTTGAACAAAACCATTGGGGATGGGGAAGCAGGTGGAGTATCACACTAGTTAGTGGGTCTCATGTCATTGTTGGAATATGATTCTCTAAAGGTCAACAAGATATACATAAGGTGCTATCTAATTATTCTACAAATATAAACATTATTTTATTAGTCTATTTACAACTGACAATATCTCCTTAGTACATATTATGATAGTTGACTCTTATCCTTAGTAGGCTCTATAGTGCAATAATAGAAAATATCGTAAATTCCTTTTTGAAGATGAATCTTTCCATTTTGAAAGCTTATTTAAGATTACTAGCAACAATTTTCTCCAAGTCCTTTACACTTCCTACTATACTCTCTTATTGAATTAAGATAGCTTGACACTGTCATCCTTATCTGATAGATAATGTAAAACATTTTGGTGACTCTAATAAAGGTAGCAACAAAGATGGTGCAAGACAAATGATATGAGAAGTAATAGGAAGACATTAAGCGAGTTCCTCCTATGCCCCAAACTACAATGAGATTCTTACAAACATGGTCCTCACTCCCCTAGCCTTATTGCTAAGACTCATCTTTTATTTTTAGAGAAGCTAAGAATAATAGCATTGATGTTATAAAGAAGGAGGTTATATCTCAATTCTAATTTAACAAATGCAAATTCAAGAAATTCCATTCCCATGAAAAAGAAAAATAATGTAAAGTTAAAAGAAACCCCCGCCAAATGACTTGAATCCTTTTTACATAAATTCTCTTTGTTACAAATACTAAAATTTACTATTGAGATTTCAAACTATCATTTTCTTTCTCATCTAAATTTTCCACTCCAAAGGCATTGTAATAGAATTCAATCATTGTCAATTTTCTTTTCATACATTATCCTATTTTCCTCCAAATGAAAAAATAAAATATTTATGGTAACAATAGTGATAGATGCACGGTGCATGACACAATCCATTAATTAATAGTGTATATCATTCTATTTTTTATCCTCCAAATATTTCAAAAAGGAAAAGAAAAATGAACTTGTGAAAGACCTAAGCATCAAATAGGAATTTTTGTGTTGATTAATCGATACTTGTGAAGATTTTTGGAATGATCAATAAGTCGACCGTTAATTCTTGATATAATTGGAACATTTTTAATAATTCAAGGGTTAATAAGATCTTCAAGAAAGAATGTGAATACAATTTCGATTTTAAAATTTAAGAACCATGATAGTTTATTTATAGATTTAAATTAGAAACCAATGTTTCTTCTGAAATGGAATGATATATACTATTAGTTAACCCTAAGAACAACATTGAGCAATGATTTATAGAGGAAATATAGGAGGAAAAGTAACAAAAAAGAAAAAATAAATAATGATAGGAAATGGTCATAAGTGTTGTGCCACCAAAAGCTTTCATGCAAATATTGTTAATTTAAGAACACAAAGATAAAATAATCACACATGGTATACGAGGTTTTAACGTGATTTGACCAATTATGTCTACATACACAAATGAAAAAGAATATTACAAATGATATAACCAAATACAACTATTCGTAAAACATTCTATGTTTCCCCACTCCTTGTATCCATACCCTGAATCGTGAGTTCATCATTCCACTAGGTATATCTCATTCTTCCTCATATTTTTATTCATCTTATATAGTTTTTACAAGCTTATTTTCATCTCATAACTTTTTTCCATCATAACCTGGAATACTTATAGAGATATTCCTAACAATGTTTATATTTTATAAGAAAATCTAATATATAATGATATATCAACTTAGTTAATATTTTATACAATATTATTTACAAAAAAAAAATTACTAATTAGGAATTAGAGACACTCCCCAACAATAAGAATCAAACAAATTCTCTAATTAATTGATTAAGAAAGAAAATATTTTTAGTTGTTTAATCTCATGCCTCTATTAATTGGATATGAAATGAGGTTTGATTCTAAGAAAGTATATATTTAAAAGATAAAAGTACATTTAAATCATGAACTTAACCCTCATTCATTGTTCAATTACAAGTGACCGTTAAAGAAAATATTTTTAAATTCCATAGTCTTTACACAACCTTCCAGCATAAATGATTAAATTTTTTTTAAAAATTATTAATCAGCAATTTACTTTTAAAAATGAATTTAAATGCAAAATTTACTTTTTTATTTTTTTTATTTACAGATGTGGCACATGGTGATGAAGCAAGAGGCCATAATTGGAGGTGGGGTGCAGTCCAAATATGGAAAAGGCATTCAACTTTGGGATGAACATGTTCTTTTTGAATACTACACAAAGGGGTGATTTGGCCCCACCACCCACCCCTATTTTTAGTCTGGGGACCCACCAACTTCACAAGCCCAATGCCATCACCAGCTGTCTTCATTAGGAAGCCACCTAAACATTTTCTTCATTATATGCCCCATCCTTTTTCTCTTAGCAAGTTGGTCACTGTTGGTGATGTCAATCCATGGCCTTGAGTGAGTAATGTTTTTTTTTTGTCTCTCTATTTTGAAGTCATCAACTGATTGAGACCCTTATCTCACCATCCTTCACTCTCTTTCACATGTACAGGAATGCAGATGGATTGGATAATAGTATCTCAGGCATTCTTTCCAATTTCTTCACAAAGAAAATTCAAATTTCATCAAATAATAAATTTGTTTAACCCACATGAATTTGCTATCTTTTTAACTTTTGTTTGATAAGGATGTCTTGATGGTATTTCCATTTGATTTTTTTTTTCAGAAGTATTTTTAAAAGAATTATTTCTCAAATATTTTTCTATAAAACACTATAAGTAATTTTTTAAATTATTTAAAGTATTTTCTAAATTTTATCAAATATCTATTTTTTTTAAAAAAATAATTTTCAACTTAAAAACGCTTTCTAGAATAAAAATAGACTCCCATATGGTATTTAGTTTTTAGCTGAATAAAAAAAGTTAAAATATTTGATTTTTTCTATTTAGTTAAAAATAATTTGTTAATATCAATCAATATAAATAAAATGAACTTATTATTATTAGATTTAGTTTAGTTATATTAGTTGATATCAATAATTTATTTTTAACTAAATAAAAAAGACAAATATTTTAGTTTTTTTCTATTCAACCTAAAAACAAACACCACCTTAATTTAATAAAATCTAAAAATTTAGTTCCAAAACAAAAATTGACAACCCTTTTGATTCAAATAATATATTATATCATTATCTATTAAACTTTTAAGGGAAATTAACCCTTAATTCTTTAAATGGCTCCTTCAACGATAAAATACATTGGATGAGTAAAGTATATATGAATAATATGGCTAAAGCACTCAAATCAAACCCAAGTTTAACTCATAACGATGAGCAAAGTTTAAAATTCAACCCATTTCATTTTCACGTCAATTTATTGCAAAATATGAAGTAGCTTCGAATGATTGAGTACTTAATTATGGACATTTCAACCCCAAATAGTATATAGTTAGGGATGGCAAGAGATGGGTTTGAGATAGATCATCCACATCCCTATCTCGCCTCATTTATTCAAAATAATTCTCATCCTCATCTCATTAAAAAAATTAAACGAGACGGGATAGGTTGGAGCAGGTATAAGAAATTCTCATACTCGCCCAACATGTGCCCATTTAACTTCTTCTTTTTTAAAAAAAAATTAAATTTTAAAATTTTTAATTATATTAAAATACAGATATTTTATAAATAATTAAATTATTATTTTTTATAACTTATTTTATTGAAAATTATTTTTTTATTATTATCTGTGTATTAAAAATAGAAAAATAAAAAATAAATTAAATTAAATTTAAAAATAATTTTTTATATAATCAGGGTGAGACAATACCTGAACTCATCCCAAGTTTAAAAAAAAATCCCAAACTCGTTCCATTAAGGGTGAGTACCTAAAAAAACTCATTCAAGTGTCATCCCTATATTTAGTAATGCCCCAAAATTTCTTATCTCTTTCTTGCACTTTCTCGGTACTCAAACAGAGGGATAAGAACCCAAGCACACATCTTTTATCCATTTGGTCCCAAGCAATAATGTGGATGGGAACAAGAAGGGTAAGGCGGAGGGTGATGTGGGAGGGGTCAATGGAGTTTCGTTTGGGATGTTTCCAAGTTCCAAGAGAGAAACATAATTGAAGAAGTGAAAGAGAGGAGGAAGTCACACAAAAGAACAATGAGAGGAAGGAGTGAAAGAATGGGAAAAGCTTGGCATTTTTTCAAACACTTTGCGTGCCTCTCGTGATGAAACCCCGTACGTTTCATTTTTCATTTTCAATTTTCCCTCAAACTGCATGGCCTTTGTCTCCATCTCCATGCAACTGGCCACCCCCATGATGTCAGCTTTTTTACAACTCCACACAACCCCCCTACCAACCTTTATCTCCCCATTAATCTCTATATATCTTCACAAGAACCCTTGCTTTATGGCGTGATCAAAGATTCCCATTTTTCTTGTCCCCATTTTTTTTTCCTATTTGTTTGTATATCAAGACCAATGTTCATACCTTCTTTCACGTTTTTTGTTTTTTTTTTTTCTAATGATTTTGTAAATATTATTCCCACATTTTACTATTTTTTATAGGGTTTTCTTTATAATTTTTTTAAAAATTATATCGTAGAAAATAATTCTAAAACTACAGTATTTTTTAGTTTTAAACCGAACTTGTTTTTTTAAAAAACCAAGTTTAATGTAAAGATAAATTTATCTTTTCTAAAGATAAAATCAATATAAAAAAGAAAAAAGTGAACCCGTCTTTTTAAGAAATGAGTGCACTATAAAAACTTTTGAGGTGAAAAGTGAACAAAAATGGACCCGTCTTTCAAAAGACAAATTCAATTCTATGCAAAATAAAACATGTGATAAAAAATGTTGTATTTTTATATTTATTTTTTAATAATATTATTTTATTTTATTTTTTGAAAAAAAATATTTTTTTTTTAAATAAAACAAGAGTTCAAATATAAGTGAATTTCATATTTAAGATTTTTATCCAAAAATTGATTTATTTATATTTTAAGATTTTCATTTATTGAAGTTGTGCATGACACCACATGGGTGACCATTGAAGTTGTCTTATTATTGAGGCCAAGTTTATTCACCCCTCATGGAATCATATATTCCAAGAAAGACCATATCATTATATATATATATACATCAAGAGTCAATGTACTTCACTAGGATAGACATGTTTTCACATTGTACGAGGACCAATTGTAGTACACTGCGAAACATAGTGTCTCAATCCTAGATTTTCAACCTTTAGGGAGTCTTACAAGAAGAATTTTTTTCATTGGGTTGGGCCTCTATTTACAGGCCTTCCCAACTTTTATGAGATTTGATGGGCTCAAAATTTCATAGGATAATGGGCCTTAAAATATTATTTACATTTTGATATAAATATATATAAAAAAATCTTTTAAAACATATTTTAGCTAGGGCCGATCAGCTCAATCTTATTAAACTTGAATTTGATTTAAATAATTGAATCAATCGATAAATTTGAGTTTAACCTGATCAACCCGAGTCTAACTTCAACTTATTCTAATCTTGAAAAATGAGATCCACTTGAGTTTGTTTGAGCGTGAGGTCAAATTTGATCGAGTGATAATCCTTCTTAATTTGTGTTGGGCTTTGGATTAAATGGAAGCCCAACCCAACCCATGGAATTGCAGCCCTATTCTGTGTGCAACACACTACGTAAGAGGAACATGAATATTTTTCTCAAAATCCATGTTATGCTTATCTTGGACATGCAAAAATCATGCTTTTAATAATTCAAAGTCTGAAAATTCTATAGAAAACTCTCAATTTTTAAGTCATTGAGAATATTCTAAAATCAAAAGTACCATATGAATACTGTAAAACAAATTAATGAACTATGAAAAAACACGTGCAAAAGAGCAAAAGATCTGCAAGTAAGTTTGACTAAGAGGATGTTTGGTAAAATTTAATACTTATTACTTAATTATTTAAGTTGACTTTAAGTTAAATTATATTTCAATTACTGTTTGATAAAATTTAATACTTATTTTTTAATGATTTAATTAACTTTAAGTTAAAAAAATTTAAGTTGTTTATTTAAAACTTACTTTAATTATCAAGGTTATTTGGTGAAATTAACTTAAATTTTATTTTAAATCATCAAATTGACACATTTACCCTCTTCAATGTTAAATAATATTCATTTTTTCATTGACCTTAAATAATAAATTTATTTATCCAATATTCATATTTAAAGTATTGTGAAAACATGAGATAACTATAAAGTATTTATTATAAAAATTGTTTTGTGAATATGGAATCATAAAATATATTTTCACTAAATATAGGCAAATATGGCAAAAGTGATTTGAAATTAAGAATAAGTAAACTATTTTAACTTGAATTTAATGGATATTTGGTAAAATTTAATATTTATTGCTTAATGATTCAAGTTGAAAGTTAAATTGTTTTTAAGTTGTTACTTCAAACTTATTATTTATTTTTTACTTCAAGCATTAAAATTATTTGATAAAATTCACTTAAAATTTATTCTAAATTATTAAATTGACACATTTAACCTTACTAATTTTAACTAATATTTATCTCAAATTTATTTCATTAATTTTAAATAATAAAATTTATTTTTATAAAATATTTATATATATAAAGTATTGTAATTACCTAAAATAACCATAAAATATTTATTATAAGAAATAAGTCATTGATATGAAATTATAATTCTAAAATATACTAATACTAGCACAAACAAATGAAGTAAAAAAGGATTTGAAATTAATAATAAACTAATTATTTTGACCCTATACTTAAAGTTGTAACTTTAAGTTATAATATTAAGTGAATTTATCAAATATGTTTAATCTACTTAATAACTTAAATTAAGTCATATTAAGTCATTAAGAATGTGTTTGGTAAGTATTTTTACTCAAAAGTATTTTTATTGAAAGTGTTTTATGTAAAAGTGTTTTTAGGAGAATCATCTATGAAGTGCTTCTTTAGAAAATATTGTAGGTAATTTTTTAATATTATAAGTAAATTTTCAAAAATTTGAAAATATTCTTAAATTTTACTTAATATTTGATTTTTCTTCAAAAATATTTTTTAAATTAAAAGTGTCTTTTAAAAACATCATTGAACAGACACTAAATTGATATTATTGATTTATAAAAAATATCGTACAAATAGGTTTAATCTACTTAATAACTTAAATTAAGTAATTAAGATGATTTATAAGTTAAATAAAAAATGTCCAAAACATGGCACTTCTTTTCTCTTTCCCCACATTTTCAAATGAGAAAGGAGAATAGATTACGCAACTATTTTTCACATTCATGGTCGGCAAAGCATGTACAAACACATTAAACCCTAGCTGTTGATACCTCGCGCCCCTGGTGATCCACGTAGTTGCCAAATGGATGGACGCACGATCTCAACCAATATAGGTTCTTGATTCAGTCGTTCTACCTACAAAAGACGTCCGGACAGGGTGTCCGGACGCACCCTCCGATGGTTTTGTCAGCCATGGTTAGAGAGAGATAATCAGTTGGCCTTTTACTAGGTACAACAAGCTTACCTTCCTCTTTGTGTGAAGGTTAATATATATAGTATCAGAAGCTTTGATTCCCTCTTTAATGGTGGGGAGATATTTTGTGTTGTCATGATGACACTGGGTGGTGGCAGGGCCATCATCACCCTACGGGCAGTTTGACAGAGATCGTGGTAGGTGATGCAGCTGTCAGAGATCGTGGCAGGTGATCATGTGAAATGATCGTGGGAAGTGACTTGTTGTCACTTCATCTTGTCCCTTCACTCTGCAGGTGGTGGAACGTGGGCCATGACAGGCTGTTGTGATAACGTGTGAGACTTGCTTACTTCAGTCAATGATCCGGACCATTATATCTGGATGGACTATGTTGGTCATCCGGATGTATCATGGAAGCCGTTCGGATGTTTTATGCTTATAAGTGTCGTTTGACCTTCCTTGAGGCAAACCGGATATGAGGGCGCGTCATGTGTATCCGGATGGGGTGATCCAGATGGTATGCGTGCTACGTGTCACTATGAGGTGTGTGGCACGTGTTCTCAGGAGGAGGGGTCCCTACACTAGCATCTGTTCCCATTAGAAGTCAAGCATTGGCCTCCTTCTATGATATATAACCCTCTTCCGCCCTCAATGCACACACCCACATAGCAATCACTTGAAGGTTGATAAGAATGATAGCCATGGTGCAGATGAGACTCCATGCTTTTCTGTATCCTTCATCACAGCCATGTCCATCACAACTTTTCTAGTACTATCCTTGTTTGGATTCCTTGAAATGTTAGGAATCCATCTTCAGTATTCCAAACTATGGAATGTCAATTCCAGGAGACCATCAATCAAAGTCTCCAGCACAGCAGACATGCTTTTCTTGTATACTCCTGCTTTTCTCTTCGGTCTTTCTTCCTTTGGGCTCTTCCCAGATAATGATTTCCGATGTGGGTTGGTGGCTTCAGCCCTCACAGTCCATTTCCTCAAGAGAAATTTGGAGGTACGTAGGCCTCTTCTTTTCCATCTTCCCGTTTGTTTATTTGAATTCTCTTCTGAAACTGGTATTTTGATTTGGGTTTCTAATGCAAAAAGCATGGAAAATATGACTAATTATATTTGGAAATATGAATGTTTTCTGGTGGGTCAACTTCCAAGAGAAAACCAATTGAAGAAATTAGGGGTCTGTTTGTTTGATCAGACTGTTTTATGTTTTTATTTTCAAATAAAATAGAAATTATGACGTATTTAGATTTTTTATTTTCCAAAAAAAAATTAAGAAAATAGAAAAAGTGAAAAAAAAAAATCTTACAAAATAAAAACGAAAAAGGGAATAAAATCATCTAAAAAATATTTTATTAAACCATGTTAAAAAAAAAAGATAGTAAATATCATACAAATAAAATTTAATAATGAAGTTACACAAAATTTTATTTGGGCCTTTGTAAAATTTTAGGTAGGACTCCTTCTATTAAAATAAAATTTTAAAAGTAATAATTTTTTTTGTTAGGTCAAAATTGTTAGAATTATGGATGAGAATAGGATAAGGTTTTTTTTTTTAGTATACGCCCTTGCCGTCTCAAAGGGTTTAACATAAAGATAAATAAATTTAAAAAGTTTTTAAAAACCTAAAAACGATTTCCAACCGATTTGAGTATGAGTTTATCTCATCCCACTCTACCCCAGTTATATATAATATTAAATCAAATTTATTTTATTTTATTTTATTTTTCATTTTTTAACTTTTAATATAAATAAAATATTAATTTTCATAAAAATAAATTATTATTGTAAAACAAGGACAAATATAATGCAAATCAAAGTAGTAGAGATAAAATATATCTTACTTTGATATATAATATGGAAGAAGGAATCAAAGAAGAGAATTGAGAAAGTGAAAGAAAGAGAGAGAAAGAGAGAGAATGAGAGGAAGAACTTTCTTCTTTTTCTCGGGATGCTCTTACATGGTAAGAAGCCTTTTATAGGCTTCATAATATGAACTCCCATTACTCATCTTAAAGATGAGTAAATGGAGTTCATAATGACCATCAATGTGGTCATTCATTACTCTTAATTTACAACACTCCCCCTTGGATGACCACCATATTAAAATAATATGCCTCATTAAAACCTTGCTAGTAAAAAACCCTATAGGAAAAACCTAGCGAAGGAAAAAGAGTACAATATTCTTTTCTTGGTATATTAGGACTGCCTCGTTAAAAACCTTGCCAGTAAAACCCAGTAGGACAAAACCTGGATAAAGGAAAAAAGAGTACAGTACACTAACACCCTTTTACAAGCATACTCCCCCTCAAATCGATATCCTTGAGTTGACGCATTCCAATCTTGTGTATTAACTTCTTGAATGTTGAGGTTGGCAATGATTTTGTGAATAAATCTGCTAGATTATCACTTGAGCGTATTTGTTGCACATCAATTTCACCACTCTTCTGGAGTTCATGTGTATAAAAGAATTTTGGTGAAATGTGTTTAGTTCTATCTCCTTTAATATAACCCCCTGTTATTTGTACAATGCATGCAACATTATCTCCAAATAATGTTGTCGGGTCACCTTTGATAGAGGAGAGTCCACATGATTCCCGAATATGTTGGATCATAGATCTTAGCCATATACATTCACGACTTGCTTCATGAATTGCCAGTATTTCTGAATGATTTGATGATATGGCTACTATTGTTTGTTTGACAGATCTCCATGAAATAGCAGTACCATTGCAATTAAACACATACCCTGTTTGTGACCTGCCTTTATGTGGATCTGAAAGATATCCTGCATCTGCATATCCAAGCAATTGTTACTTTGATTCCCTTGAGTAAAATAAACCCATATCAGTAGTTTCGCGAAGATAACTCAATATATGTTTGATACCATTCCAATGTCTTCGAGTTGGAGCAGAACTGTATCTTGCTAATAAATTGACAGAAAAAGCAATGTCTGGACGTGTACAATTGGCAAGATACATAAGTGCACCAATAGCACTAAGATATGGTACTTCAGGACCAAGTAACTCTTCATCCTTTTCGCAAGGACGAAATGGGTCTTTTTTCACATCAAGTGATCGGACAACCATTGGAGAACTTAAAGGATGCGCTTTATCCATATAAAAACGCTTCAAAACTTTCTTAATGTATGTTGATTGATGTACTAAAACTCCATTTGGAAAATGCTCGATCTGCAGGCCGAGACAAAATTTTGTTTTTCCAAGATCTTTCATCTCAAATTCCTTTTTCAAGTAATTTGTTGTTCTTGTGAGCTCTTCAGGAGTTCCAACAAGATTTAAGTCATCAACATACACTGCAATAATTGCAAATCCGATTTCTGATTTCTTAATGAAGATGCATGGGCATATAGGGTTATTCACATACCCTTCTTTTAGCAAGTATTCGCTAAAGCGATTGTACCACATGCGTCCAGTTTACTTTAATCCATACAAGGATCGTTGTAACTTGATTGAGTACATGCTATGAGGCTTTGTATTATTTGCATCAGGCAATTTAAATCCTTCGGGATTTTCATGTATATATCATTATCCATGGATCCGTATAAATATGTTGTAATAACATCCATGAGACGCATATCCAGTCCTTTTGAGACTGCTAAACTAATTAAGAAACGAAATGTGATTGCGTCCATGACGGGAGAATATGTTTCTTCGTAGTCAATACCAGGTCTCTGAGAGAAACCTTGTGCTACTAATCGCGCTTTATATCTTATGATCTCATTATTCTCATTGCGCTTTCGTACAAATACCCATTTGTACCCAACAGGCTTTACATCTTCAGGTGTTTGGACTACAGGTCCAAAAACTTCTCGTTTTGTTAATGAGTTTAATTCTGCCTGTATAGCTTCTTTCCATTTTGGCCAATCATTTCTATGTCGACATTCTTCCACATTTCGTGGTTCGGGATCTTCATCATTTCTTATGATATCAGAGGCCACTTGGAAAGCAAAAATATTGTTAATAACAATATTATTTCGATTCCATTTTTCTCCTGTTTGTACATAACTTATTGAGATCTCACAATTTTCAGGTACATGTGCCTCTTCAAGGGCTTCTTGTTCAATATGTGCCTCTTCAGGGGTTTTCTGCATTATTTGTGCCTCTTCTAGGGCTATAGATTTATCAATTTTAATCTGATCAGCCATTTTGATGGTCTCTTCTAGAGTGCCAAGTTTTTCTTGGGTTCTCCTCTTCCTGGGAGTTACATCATTTGAGCGACAGGTCTACCACGCTTTAGGCGTATCTTAGGTTCATTTGTTAACTGTCCTACAGGGACATCAATCCGTGCTGGAGTATTTGCAGCCCGGATATGTGACTTTGTCACTTTCTTTGTATCAATGAATGCATCTGGTAATTGATTTGCAAGATTTTGCAAATGAATGATCCTTTGAACTTCTAGTTCACATTGATTTGTACGAGGATCAAGATGGGTCATAGTAGATGTCTTCCAACTAATTTCTCGTCTTTCTTCAGGAATCGACTTTTCTCTCCCTAATGATGGGAAAACACTCTCATTAAAATGACAATCCGCAAAGCGGGCTGTAAAAACATCGCCTGTCAAAGGTTCAAGATATCTTATGATAGATGGAGAATCAAAACCTACATAAACCCCAAGTCTTCGTTGGGGACCCATTTTAGTGCGTTGTGTAGGTGCAATTGGTACATATACTGCACAACCAAAGATTCGTAAGTGAGAGATATTTGGTTGTTTTCCAAGCACAAGTTGTGAAGGGGAGTATTCATGGTAAGTTGTAGGTCGAATACGGACTAAAGCTGCAGCATGCATAATAGCATGTCCCTAGGCGGAAGTAGGTAATTTAGTTTTCATTAGTAATGGTCGAGCTATTAATTGGAGACGTTTGATGAAGGATTCTGCTAAACCATTCTGAGTATGAGTATGAGCAACAGGATGCTCAATATTTATCCCTACTGACATGCAATAGTCAATGAATGTTTGAGAAGTAAATTCGCCAGCATTATCAAGACGTATTGTCTTAATTGGATAATCTGGAAATTGTGCTCGTAATCTGATTATTTGTGCAAGGAGTCTAGCAAAGGCTACGTTACGTGTAGAAAGGAGACAAACATGTGACCACCTAGTAGAAGCATCTATTAAGATCATAAAATAACGGAATGGTCCACATGGTGGATGGATAGGCCCACATATGTCCCCATGTATTCTTTCTAAAAAGATTGGTGACTCAGATATGACTTTAGTAAAAGATGGTCTGATTATCAATTTACCTTGTGAGCAGGCAGCACATGAGTATTCATTGGGCGAAAGAATCTTCTGGTTCTTTAGTGGATGGCCATGTGAGTGTTCGATTATTCGACGCATCATTGAAGACCCTGGGTGACCTAGCCTGTCATGCCAAAGGACAAAAACTTTTGGGTTGTTGAACTTCTGGTTCACGACAACATATGATTCAATAGGCTTTATAGTTGTATGATACAACTCAGAGGAGAAAGCCGACAATTTTTCCATTATAAGCTTCTGGCCAGATATAATGGAAGTAATGTAAAGATATTCTACATTATCTTCATTCATAGTTTCAATATGATATCCATTTCTGCGGATATCTTTAAAACTGAGCAAATTTCTTCTGGATTTGCTAGAATATAACGCGTCATTTATATGGAATCTAGTTCCATTTGGCAACTTTATGTTTGCTCTTCCAGAGCCTTCAACTAAGTTTGTAGTACCAGATATGGTACTTACATTAGCTTTTATTAATGTCAATTCGAGGAAATATCTTTTATCTCGAAGAATTGTGTGCGTGGTCACACAGTCTGCGAGACATACATCATCCTCATTCATCTTGAGACCAAATAACACATGGATTTCAAATATAACAAAAAAACATGGCATAATGTAAATAACAAAGTAAATCAGATGTAAATATAAGACATAATAATATATTATTTTATATATAAAGTAACATCAATCAATGTTGATTTTTTCATCATTTATCAAATGGTCTGTTTTTTCATTGGGACCTCCAAAGAAATCAATGTCATAGTAGGTTAGGTCCAATCCATCACCATCGATAAAGTTCATCTCTATCTCTTTTCCTTTAGCTTTTATTGATGCTTGGTAAAGGTCGACCAAATGTTTGGGCGTACGACAGGTACACGACCAATGCCCCTTCATACCACATCTATAACAATTATTCTCATGGTTCTTAGGAGGTTTATCTTGTAAACGCTTCCCATTTTCTTGTATTGTCTCAGTATTGTTCCACTTCTGGTGGTGCAATGAGGCTTTCATTTTCTGAGAATTATTACTATAAGAACCATGGTATCGGGGATTTCTACCACGACCACGACCATGTCCTCGTCCTCGTCCACGTCCACGAGTTTGGGACGATATTGCATTCAATTCAGGGAATGGTTCAGATCCAGTTGGACGAGACTGGTGATTTCTCATCAAAAGCTCATTATTTTGTTCAGCAACAAGAAGACATGATATTAATTCAGAATATTTTGTAAATCTACGCTCTCGATATTGTTGCTGCAGGAGCACATTCGAGGCATGAAACGTAGTAAAAGTTTACTCTAACATGTCTTCCTCTGTGATTTTTTCTCCACACAGCTTTAATTGAGAGTTGATTTTGAAAAGTGCAGAGTTGTATTCACTAACAGTTTTAAAATCTTGCAACCTTGGTGCATCCAATCATATCGAGCTTTTGGGAGAATCACAGTTTTCTGGTGGTCATATCTTTCGTTCAAATTACTCCATAGAGTAAAAGGGTCCTTTACCGTAAGATACTCATTTTTTAAACCTTCATGGAGGTGATGGCGAAGGAAAATCAATGCTTTTGCGTGATCCTACAGGGATGCTTGATTTCCTTGTTTGATCGTAGCTCCAAGGTTCATTGCATCAAGATGTAATTCAGCATCAAGGATCCAAGATAGATAGTTGTTTCCCGAAATGTCAAGTGCCACAAATTCGAGTTTTGTGATATTCGACATTGTCAAATAACTTCATATATATGACAAAACAATATTATTAAAATCAGTTATAATAACTTGATAGCATTGGTATAACTTTGATTATAAACAAAATCAAATAATTTGTTTATAACTTTTAACAATATGTAACAAAACAAATCAACAATAATATAAATATGTAAAATTTTATTCTATATAAATAACTTCAAGTTTAAGATACGAGAATTACCTTTAGAGCAATTCGTGCTGATAACGTGTTGTAAAACAAGGACAAATATAATGCAAATCAAAGTAGTAGAGATAAAATATATCTTACTTTGATATATAATATGGAAGAAGGAATCAAAGAAGAGAATTGAGAAAGTGAAAGAAAGAGAGAGAGAGAGAGAATGAGAGGAAGAACTTTCTTCTTTTTCTCGGGATGCTCTTACATGGGGGGTAAGAAGCCTTTTATAGGCTTCATAATATGAACTCCCATTACTCATCTTAAAGATGAGTAAATGGAGTTCATAATGACCATCAATGTGGTCATTCATTACTCTTAATTTACAACAATTATAAATATTTATAATATTATTTATTTATAAATTATATTTATTTTTAATAAAATTATAAAAATAAAAAAATTTAAAAATTTAAAAGTTGTTGAAAAATTTTAAATGGAAAGGCACAAAGTGGATATAACTTTTTCTATTCGACCAAAAAACACACATCATCTAATTCTAAATAATTTCAATAAAACAAATTCTCGGATATTTTTTTTTATTAATTATTAAATTTACCTTATATATCTGTTTTTTTTTCTATTCAATCAAAAAACAAACATCATCTCACTCTAAATAATTTCAACAAAACAAATTCAGGGTAATTTTTTATTTTTTTATTTTTGTTAATTATTAGATTTGTCTTGCATGTGGGGCGTCTCCCACTTAAAAGAAGATGCAAATGACAGTCTCCCACCTAAAGAAGGAAAGTTTTAAAATTAAATGAAGACAAGATTTTCAAAATAATTATTACAAATTCAATTGATTAATTGGGAATCTGCACTGTTTTGTAGGTTCTGTTCATCCACAAGTATAGTGGTGGCATGGTTCTGGACTCTGGTATCGTCATCTCTCTCAGCTATTTCACATCCACAGCAACCACCATCTATTCCCAACACCTTGTCCAGGGGTCCATGGAGCCACTAATTGACCTCAAATGCCCTGGGATTCTACTATTTTTAGTGGGAATTTCAGGTAATTTTTACCACCACTATCTCCTTTCCAAACTGAGGGAAAAGGATGAGAAGAGCTATAAAATCCCTAGAGGGGGTCTCTTTCACCAAGTCATATGCCCACATTATCTTTTCGAAATTCTAGCATTTATTGGGGTTTCTTTCATGTCTCAAACACTATATTATTTCTCCTTCACAATAGGCACTGCTTTGTACTTGCTTGGAAGGAGTTACGCTACTAGGAAATGGTATCTTTCCAAATTTGAAAGTTTCCCTAGGGAGATCAAGGCTCTAGTTCCCTATATTTTCTAGTTATGTACAATGGGGAATGTGAGATTTGCCCACAATGTCACCATGTATACACATGATATGTGGAATTGTATGATCAATTGTAATAAAGTTGAAAATTTGTATGACATTGGAAACTTATATTTGTTGTTTGTTGAGTTTCCACAATGGTCTCATTCATAGTAATGAATTTTTATTTTCACACATTGTTTAGAATATGATGAGCTATTTTTATTGTATTTGACATTTTATTTATGAATCTTCTATTCATACAAATTATTCATATAGATTGTCGATAACAAACTTATCATATGAATGTATAAGGGTGTACTACTATCATATCTATTATGACACATAAGCCTAATGTCATGGATACATCCTTAAGGTAATTAGGGTTTCTCATCTCAATAGAGCTATTGGACGGTGTTATATGTTACTTAGTCTCCATGTGTTTTTCTCGATATTTACCTTTGTCTCCTTCTTCTTCGACACAATGGGAGTTTGTTGTAATATAGAGCAGTCATGGTTGCAATGACCAAAATTTTTGCTATGAAGCACCACTATTAAATTAAATATATTCTAATACAATTTCTATTAAGTTTTTCTTATGATAATGTGTTATGGTATTTCAATGAGTGTGGGAAGTTAAAGGTTAGGAAGGATTTGATGATGAGAAAAGCACATTAGGATGGGTCAGTGGTAGTATGGAATTGTAGTTTAGAGGTTAAGACCGTGTTTAACAATTGTTTTCAAGACCAATTTTCTATTCTCTAAAAAAATTATTTATATATTCTCTAAAACATGTTTGCAACTAGAAAATAAGATGTCATCACTGAATAATTTTTAATTGTTTTCATTTGGTTTTTGAGAACTCTCTTAAATAATAATTATACAAATATGGATAATGATTAAAAATAAACACTACATATAAAAAATATTTTTAAATAAAATATTTAAAAATATTAAAAATATGTTAAAAATATTTCAGATTTCCAAACAGATTTTTGTTTTATAAAAAATTAAATAATAACTTTCAAAAATTATTTTCAAAAAAAAATTATCAAGACGGACCGAAATTATTCTTGCTAGAATATGTGAGGTATTAGTATTACACCAGAGATTAAATATGTCAAGTATTAGTAAATGGTTAGGGGAAATTAGGTTTGAAGGAAAAATTATATCAATAAATAGGAACCGTCTTACAAGAGAAAAAACTTTGGAATTTTGAAAAGTATAAAGTTTAAGTTGTTTGGCTAGGAAGTTGAAGAAAAAGATTTTAAAACAAAGAGTTGCAACTATTGCATAAAGGACATTTTTTATGTGCAAGCAAGTGAAAAACAAGAAAATAAAAATACAAGATTGAATATTGTTTAACAATGTATGTACGAGTAGGCATACATCAATAGGGAGAGGAAATCAATTCGCTATACTCAAAGAAGCAATTATAATCCTAAAGCTCTCAAATCCCAAAATCTTAGTATCATAAGAGAATCAAGCTTACAATGTTGATCATGATCTTATCACTAACTAGAGATTCTCTTATATTGATCTTCCTACCTTGACCATGAAGGTACCTAAAGCAAAATCAACATACCTTCCATTTGGCCCATGGACTATGCAAATGGAATCATAGTGGGTGATTCAACCACTTCATATCCAATGTCAAGTGTATAATTATTATCCTTGAACTATCAATGTCAATGAGTAAATAACTCCATTAGTGGGGTAGCTGCTTCAACTCCATTGGTGGGGTGATGATTTAGAACCCTCTTGGGTATATAGATTCAAAATTTTAGTCTGATAGAGACTTTTGCAAGTTCACCTTTACATTTGTGTTCACTCTAAGTAGTGGGGCTATTAGTTAGAGAAGTGTGAAACAATCTTGTATTATTGACTCCTCTATGGAAGTCAAATATGTTGTTGCTCCTAAAGTAGCAAAGAAAGTTGTTTAACTTAGGAAGTTTCTCATGGGACTTGGGGTAGTTCCCTTTGTTGTTCCACTCATAACCCTTTTTTATGTTAACAGTAGGATAGTGTCATAGTCTAAAGAACTAAGAAATCACCAAAAGAGTAAACTCATAAAGAGGAAGTATCACTTAATACATGAGATAGTAATGAGAGGAGATGTCGTTGTGGAGAAGATAACTTCTATGAAGAACTTAATAAACCTTTCACCAAGACTTTATCTAGGAGAGTCCTTAATGGACATAGTGATAGCATAGGTGTTAGATGAATACCCAACATGCTTTATGGATAGTAAGAGTTTTTAAGATAAAACCCTTAAAATGATGATATGATGTAACAAAATGAGTTACCATTAATAAATTCATTTATTATGATTTATAGGTCCATTTATCTATCCTTATTTATATTGTTGTATGAGCATTCAAGCTCATCTCACTTGCATTGTATATGACTTGGGTGCATTAAAAGTTGTATAGAAGATTCAAGTCATAGGTTCTTTTTAAAATCGTAGTTCACAACTAGTTCATAAATTTGAGCAATCAATCAGATACTATATTTTACTACCTTCAAAACTAAGGGATGACTTGTCTTGGTTATTGGGATGTTTTTCTCATAGTAAATGCACTAGCGTGTATGGTTGCACATTAGAAAAAACCTATGATGAATCATGATATTAACTATTAGGTAGTCATAATTCATGAATCTTTTATGTTACATGGACTCTCAACCTTGAGAGAATGTAGAGCTAGTATTGAGGTCTTCAGTGGCTTTGACCTATGGATGAAACCCTAAAGTGATCATATATTCCCTGCGGATTGAGTCACTATTAATTAAGATAAGTGTTAATAGATATTCTTGATATGGACACTACGATATCTCATAGGTTTGAGAAAGCATGTCCCTTTAGATAATCCTAAGGATGTGTGATTAGGAAAACTATGGTCGTAGTAAATTCTTAATTAGAACTTGACATATGTTATTTATAAGGTAGAGCATGTTAGTTGATCACATAATAAGAGAATCTGAGACTTAAGAATTGGAGAGGTAATCTTTACATCTTGATAGTATATACCTTGTTAGATTATGAATATTAGTTCATGGGAAGTCTACATGCAGTAGATAGTAGGTCTTAGAACCAAGTTTTATCTCATTCAAATACCATAAAATACTAGAGTGCAATTAATTTTATATAGTGAGATGTTGTATCAATTTTAGAATTAGATTATGAAGGAGTTAGTATTTTCCTATGAGCTCCAATGGTCATCACTCTAGCTCATATTCCATGATGACACTTTTGTTAAGGGATTTTTAGATTCCTAATTCATACGTGTGCATAAGAGTATTTTTTGTAAAACGTAAGGTTGCACTAGATACTATGAATGGTATTTATAAACTGACCTAATTAATTAATTTAAACCTAATAAAATTAACTAATTAATTAAGACCCAAGTGGGTTAGATTAAGTGACCTAAGCCCAAGATGAACTCAAGTCACTTAAGCTCATAAGAAAGCCTATATAAACCCCTTTAAAGGTTTAAGGCTTTATAGTGTGCTCTTACTATTTAGACTTTAGAGAGGAATCTTAGCCTCTATCCTTCCAAAGAGGATTCCACCTTTTCTAATGTTAGTGTTAGCCCAAGGGTTCTCCCAATCGGATTTTGATGATAACAAACCATGATTAAGTGACTAATTGGTTTGAATGATAAAAAATTTCAGGTATAAATTCGAAAATTCATCAAATGACCAAAGGGATACAAGATTGAGTCTATTGGAAGACTTTTGATCATAGGAAACGAATGTAAGATGAATGCATGGGTGCACTTAGGTTTTTCATACATTTTCATGCATATTTGAAAACTCGGTTTATTCTTTAAAATTTCGATTTCATTAAAACCCAAGTTTTATCAAATGTACCTTAGGCAAAACATTTCAAAATTAGCATATTAATTTACCTAAAGACCTTACCTAAGTGTTAGAAAAGAAATGAATTGAAAAGGATAGGTTTTCGGGGCCAAAAAGATTAATCGGTCGAAACTCTAGCCAACCGGCTCAACCAGTTGGGGAACCGGTCAACCGATTGCCCTTGTCCGATTGAGGTTCGGTCGAGGAGTGCCAAAAACAATCTCTCTCATCCAGTAGTTTCCTCTTCCCGGTTGAGGTTCACCCCTTCTTGGTCGACCTTCGGTCGAGGCAACAGTAATCTGCCAAAGCATTAAATGCTCCAACAGCTAGTGAACTGGTCGACCCCCAACTTGTCCTGTCGAGGCTGTCTTTTTACTGTTTTTGGCTCCCGAGTTTAAAAACCTATAAATTAAGAGCTCCACTTCATTTATGATATATAGAACACATGCAATCAATTGTCTACCTACCTGTTCTTGGCTTAAAAGCTCTCATTTCCTTCTTAGTGCATTAAACCATCACTTGCATATCTTTTAGTACACCCTTTTGAGTCATCCTAGCTTTGTTTTGTATTTGAGCTATCTTTGAGCTAGGTTGATGGATTCTTTCTTGTAAAACTTGAGTGTTAAAGACTTCAAGAGGTTTGAATCTTGAAGAGATTGTGTAAGAGCCCATTGAAGCCAGAATCTAAGTGTAAAGGATTGGAAGCTTGGTTGAAGTTTCAAGCTAGTGGAACCTTCACTCGGTTAGGAGATTGAGGAGAGTGGACGTAGGCAAGGAAGTGTCGAACCACTATAAAATCAGAGTTTAAATTCTCTAACTCTATCTCTTTATTTTTTGTTTATATTGTGCTTGAATTTGTTGTATTAAAAAAGTTTTTGAAAAACCCAATTCACCCCCTCTTAGGTGTTTTTCTCCTTTAAGCATAACTTTTGTTTTCTCATTTAGGATCGAAGAAAGAGGGTTATTGGGTGGAAGATTGTTTGTTTTACGAGATCTATGGTGTTTATGATTCTACTTCTCCATATTGGATTTGATTTGGAAACATCCAGGTCATAGGTATGACCTCTTCCCTCTCTAGATGACCTAGAGTTTTTAATGTTATTGCTTCCATTGTAGTTACATTTAGAGAGCCCTAGGAAAGATTTACATGCATCCTAATAGTCCAAGGATGAGAATGATTGACATTCACATATTCCCAACAATGTCAATACATGTAAAATTAGAAAAAGCTAAAGCATATAGCAAGAGGATGAAAAGACATCAAATCTGTTTACCTCAAGTCCTAGGTTGACTTTCATATGCTTACCCCTAATATCAAGGTCAACCTTTTTTTGCCACAAATAAATATCATAATTGCCTCTCACAATTTAAGGTGACACATGAACCTTCTTGGAACAAAGAAAATTAGAGGCAAAAGTTGTTGAAAAATGAAATGCCATGGCCCTAGCTCAATTTGCTAATGTCTTGAATCCTCTTAAGTAAGCACGAATATTTGGAATGAACCTCAAGTACCCTTAGGAAGTAAAATTATAAATATATTTGGCATCAAGAACACAAATGTGTACTAAACAACAATAAAAATACTTATTTTTACAAAAATTAGTGTTTGAATTTTATGGATATACAGAGATATGTTGAGAAATATTGTTGAAAATTTTGATAAAAATTATCATTAGATGAAAATTGATGAAAAGTGATGAAAACATTAGAGAAAACTCCACAAATAAAAGAAGAAATAATATATCTATTAAAATTATTTTATTTAATAAAATAAAAAAATAATAATATATTTATGATTTTTTTATTTTAAAATATTTCATATTTAATTTATAAGTTTATATTTTTCTTATATTTAATTAATATAGAGGACATATAAAAAAAACATCAAAGATTATCATAATAATTTTTATATTTTTAACTGTTAAATGTAATTGAAAAATAAAATAATTATAATTAATTAATTTATTAAAATTTTATTTTTATATTTCATTTTTGTATAATCATAATGTTATCATATAAAAGGTGCTCAAATGTAAATCAAGGGTCCATTCCCCAAGTGGAAAGGTGTAACACAACAAAATCCCAAGAGCATGGGATCAAGGCCCAGCCCACATCCCTCAAAACTTTTCAAAAGGATCGAGTTTAGCGTTGGTCAAAGGGCATTAATCAAAGCTCTACATATATGCCAAAAAAATCTCATTGTACTATTAATAAAACTTTTTAAAAAGGTATATACTATAATTCAATATTCTCTTTCTTGTCTTCAAGTTATTTCATAATCAAATAAAAGTTTGCATTTTTTTTTCTCCAACAATCAAGCGAAACCCAATTAGGTTTTGCTCAATCAAATGTTTATTGGTTCATATAAAACCAAATCAGATACGTTCGTCGGATCAATTGAACCGATTGATTCGATCCGATTTTTAAAACACTATGATTCTTTTAAAAAATTGGAAAAAAAAAATCCTATGGATCTTCATTTATTCTTTCATACAAGTAATATAAATGGTAAATTTATAAATATAACAAATAAAATTTGTATTTTTTAATCAAACAAAATAATATGAAATATGAAATGTAATCAAAATAATATTTGTTTTTGAAAAATACCAAGGTATCATAGTGGCACTTATTGAAGTTCAAATTTGAACCATTGAATCTGTAGAGTCGGATCTACATCATTAAACGAGGATATAAATAAATAAAATCAAAATACAATGATAAAAATAAATGAAATTAAGGTATAAATCATGAGACTTGAAAATATATACGTAATGTCACCTAATATTATTATTTCAATCTCTCAAGTAGTTTGAAGATTTATAGGATTGGAATTAAAAAAATACATGTTTAATGCATTTATAATGATCTTCAATCATCAAAGATAGAATTTTCGTAAAATTAGTTATGAGTCTATATTCAAATAGAGTGTAAGTTAAAAGAGTTCTCATAGAATGAATATCTTGATTTAATATTTGTACTAAGTATAGGATTTGTATGTAATTATACTAAATATTATCTAAGTGAGCATGTATAATTTGTGATCATAAATATAAAATAAGTACAAAAAAATATAAAATAAGATAGATATTAGAAAAAAGTACCATTGATTTCACCACGACATTCAATAGTATAGAATAACCCTTATTTACCATTAAAACTTTTTAAAAATTTTAATTCTTATCAAACAAAGTAACATGAAATATTAAATAGTAAAAATAATATTTATTTATTATTAAAACTTGTTTGAAATAATTTTAATAGATTGCTATGTTTTTTTTTCTTTTCCTTTTTTTCTAATTGAAATTTCATATGTGGAGGGAAAAGTTCAGTAGGACATACCTTTAGCTATGTGACACATCCCCACATACTATTCCAACTTTCAACCACCCAGTAGGGAAACCAAACAGATACATTAAACAACTGGTGAAGAAAACAAAGTAGGGTGCCCTTGTCCAGGTGCAATTAAGGGCTGGTCGACCCTCTTTTATAGTCGGCCTCCTTGTGAACAGACTCAACACGCATCCACACAGCAATTGAAGGTTGATCAGAACGGTAGCTATGGTGCAGCCCCTCGATTTTCTATACCCCTCCTCTTTCTTCATCACAACCATGTCCCTCGTAGGTTTTCTAAGTATATCCTTCTTCGGAGTCCTGGAAATTCTAGGGATTCATCTTCAGTATTCCAAATTATGGAATGCCAATTCCCGGAGAATCAAGGTCTCCAGCACAGCAGGCATGCTTTTATTATACGCTCCGGCTTGTCTCTTTGGCTTTGCTTCCTTTTGGATTTTCCCGGAAAATAATTTCCGATCTCTGTTGGTGGCTTCTGCTCTTACAATCCATTTCTTCAAGAGAGTTCTGGAGGTATGTACGTCTCTTCTCTATGCTTTGATATCATAGATAGCATTTTTATTTTGGTTTCTTTGCAAAAAATTAAGCATAATGAGTTGCAGAAATTGTTGAACGTTTTGCCTTTTTCCTTTTTTTTTTTTTTTTTCTCTTTTTTTTAAGTAAAAGAAATCTATACGTTTAGGTGTTTGTCATATTTTATTTTCCAAAAATACCCTTTAAGCCCAAATGGAAGCCCATATGACCTACCTCAAGCTATCTCATATACCCCGATAGCCCAATTGATTAAGTCGAAAACTAGTAAGTGTGGATCCAGTAAGTGGCACATGATACTAGATTTAAATCTTGTTATTGATAATATTCTAAATTTATTTAGTACTGATTATTGATATTGATTGTTATGAAACAGTTCGCACCCCAAGGTTTAATACAATGGAGAGTGCTAAGCTTTTGATAATAGAAGGTTATAAGTTATAAAGAGAAAAAAAAAAGAAAAAAAAAAACCCTTTTGAAGAAAAATAGTATTCATCAAATTTGAATATTTTTTTCTATTTAAGGTTATATTAGGAATTTCAAATATATGAAAATACTTAAAGAAAAAAAGGACTATTTTGGGTCCATGAGTTCAATATTTCATCACAAGATAGGGTGTAAGGATGGGAACAAGTCATCTGCATTTGAAGTAGTTGAAGAACTAATTTTATATTTGAAAGAGAGATGAGATGGAGTGTAGAAGTGTACCAGTTGATGGAGATGGTGACATATAATATTAATGTTGAGCAGTTATGCATATCACACAATCAAAGCAAATTAAGATATATGTATATAAAAAATATGGTGGAGAGATATGGAGAGATTGCTTCCTGGTAGCATATAAGCCATAGTGCAAGCAACCCACCTATATTCCACAATCAAGTCAAAAGATAAAAAAAAAAAAAAAAAAATAGTCCTGAGAACTTAACCATGCTGCCATCCACTTCATTCTGCAAATGGTGTTCTTAAATTAACTGCTTAATGATATATCTGCCTCACTTTTTGTAGATTTTGTTTGTTCACAAATACAGTGGTGGGATGGTCTTGGATTCTGGCATCCTCATCTCTCTCAGCTATACCCTATCCACAGCAACCATGATCTATATCCAACACTTGGTCCAAGGGTCCATGGAGCCATCTATTGATCTCAAGTACCCTGGCATTCTACTGTTTTTAGTGGGAATCTATGGTAACTTTTACCATCACCTCCTCCTTTCCAGACTGAGGAGAAAGGATGAAAAGGGCTACAAGATTCCTAGAGGGGGTCTCTTTCACTTAGTTATTTGCCCACATTATCTTTTTGAAATTATTGGATTTATTGGGGTATCCTTCATTTCTCAAACATTATATGCATCCTCCTTCACACTAGGCACAACTGTGTATTTGATTGGAAGAAGCTATGCTACTAGGAAATGGTACCTTTCCAAATTTGAAAATTTTCCTAGGGAGGTCAAGGCTCTGGTTCCCTATATTTTCTAGGTGCACATGGTGGGAAATTTGATATTTGCCGAAAAATATTTCATCTTATGCTCTCATTATATGTCGAACTATGCATTTGTATGTTTATAATAAAGTTGAATGTTTCCATGGATCTGGGGTACTCTTCCAGTTGCTGTTTGTATTAGCTATCAGTACTATGATGAATTTCTATCATGATGATTGGATTTCACATTTCATTTACACATGAATTTGCATAATCTTTTCATTTATGTAATTTGTTTGTTTTTATTGTTGAACATCAAAATTTTGTATTGAGTTGTGGATTTATAAGAATACATTTGTGTTCATTGTGACACATAAGACTGGTGATGCACAAGCATACATGCCTGAGGTCAGGGAATGGATGGCCCTCCACACACAGCCATTGGAGGGTGTCATCTCTTGCTTGGGCTCCATATAAATTCTTTTAAGCTTCAACCTATGTCTTTTATGAGGACATGGCAGCAACTTAGTGAAAGATACCTAATCTCTGGGTGAATGCCCATAGAGGGGGTTGTGTTGGCCTCTGATCAATGTTGAGGGAAGTTTCTATCCCATCTCAAGATGGAAACATGCATGAAGACAAAAGTCATCCCTGCTCTAGTCAGAAGCCTGCCTTGCCATCAGGGATATCTGATAATTTGAGGATCTAGGTCTAATGGTTAGAATTGGAGGCTTGTTTGGATGAGATTTATCCAAATATTGTTTAATTTATTTGGGCCTTGTAGAGAGAAGGGAAAGAAAGCACTTAATGGGAGACGTATTGTTGTACCCACATGCTTTTCTAATAGAGTAACACCACTTCATTAGTCATGTTCATGTGGCACGATCTAATTAATTTATATTATGTCAGTTAGTTGATTTTTATATAGAAAATTCCTATAAATTAATAGGACTAAAAAGTGGTAAGAATGAAGGGATCTTCCCCATTGGGGTCTAGCCCCATGTGAAGTAAACCTAAAAGGCTAAAACTAAAATTTATCCAAACGTGGGTTCCACTAATTTTGTGGAAGCAAAGAAGAAGACTCTTATTTTGTCCACTCTCTCTTCCATAAAGATGATTTCTTATCAAAATCAAGTGTGTGTAATTTTTCTCTATTGGTAGAGTTTGTGAATTAGGAGTAGATCATCTATCATTTTGAAGTTCTAGTGTATTAATTTTATTTTGGATAGATGATAAACCTCAAGCTTATACTTGAGAAAAGCTCTATGGATTGCTCTTCATTGATTAGGGAATTTCATTGAAGGGGTCATGTCCTTAGTTTTTCCTTTATTTGAAGGGTTTTTCACATGGTCTAGTGTTATTTGGTTGGTTGGATGGTATGTGTCATTGGATTTTATTTGTGTTGGCAGTTGATCTGCAATTACTTCCCTATCTCATATCAGGTGGGAATATTAATTTCTTCCCAATAAATTGTCTACGTTTGAAAGAGGGAAAATTTTAGGGTCCCTTTAGCAACTGTTTTTGACAACAGTTTTCGTTTTTTAAAATAAAAAAAACTAGAAAACACATTTGACAACCAGAAAATATGATGTTTTCAAAAAACATCTTTTAATTGTTTTCACTTGCTTGTTTAGACTTGTTTTAAAAAATAATTATATAAACATGTATAATGATTAAAAATAAAGTTTTAGACATAAAACTTATTTTTAAAATTTATTAAAAACATGTTAAAAACATTTTAAGTTCCTAAACATACTTTTTTTTTTCTATAAAACCTTCAATAACAGTTTTCAAAAACTGTACTCAAAAACTATTTTTTAAAACTATTTTAAAAAATAGTTATTAAACAAGTCTTTACTTTCTAAAATATTTGCTATAGAGATTGGTATCCTCCTAACTTCCATATGGTAGTAACTTACTAACCAGAGATCCTCTTCAATAGTCTCTTATGCTCTCACTCTTTCCATTTGCCCACCCAATAGTAATTGTTTAGAGCATTTTACTGCTTACTATTTTATTTTGGCAGATAATTGCTAAAGTGGGTGTTAATGCTATCAACAGATTAAGGGGTGGTTTGATAAACGAATTAACATTGAAATGTGGAAAAAAAAATAGTGGATCTCACTTTTAAAATTAAACCACTTAAAATTAAAATTCACTTATTTCCTTTAGTCAGAAAGACTTACCTAGTCATTTATAACAAAATACAAACAATGAATTTTAAATTTTTTTAATTTTTTATTTCATTCTTTTTATTTTTTATAAATAATAATTTTTAAAAAATATTTTCGAAAAAATTAGAAAATATTTTTAAAAACTTAAAAATCACTTATTTGAAAAAACATTTGATAAGTAATTTCAAAAAATAATTATAAGTTATGTTTGGTTTCCGAAAGATATTAAGGAAAGAAAAAAAATGTAAAAGAAAATGATTTTTTTTGTTGTTTATGAAAAATATAAAAAAAAATCAAATATAATTAAAACTAATTAGAAACTTATATATTTTAAAATTATTTAATCTTTATATCGATGAGTTAAAATAAGTAAAATAAGTTTGAAGTAGCAAATAAAAATAATTTATTGACTTTTAATCTATTTTTATTTGCCTTCTATTTTTCTTTTATATTTTCTTTTCTTAAAATTTTCTCTCAAATTTTCCGAGACCAAACATAGTCATAGAGAATACATTTCTACTTTAAAGCACTTCAAATAAAAATATTATCAAACACAGTCTTAATTACGACAACAAAAATTGTAACACCTATTTATCCTCGAACTTAGTTTGCTATCTCCTTAATGTGTTATTATTATCCACAACAACAACAAAAAAATTATCATCCAACATTTTATTCACTAAAAATTATTAAAAGAAATTACAAAAATTACTACAAAAGTATGAAGTTTAATAATTACAATCTTTTTACGAGATGTTTTAAAAATAGCATTAGATAATCTAGGAAAAAAGAGTACATCTGGATGCCTTTAAATTTTTTTAATATTTGTACATATGGAGGATATTGTTTAAGGCAAAAGATAATATATATATATAATCATGCAATTAAACTTCCAATAAAAACATTGTATCAAATATTTGCTTATTCGAAAAGTAAGAAAAAATTACACCAAACCCATTTTCATTTCTTTTGTACAAAGAGAATTTATTGGATTCTTAATAGAGGGAAAAAAAAGAAATTAAATTTTATGTAATGTTAAAAATTGGACCGAACTGGCCAATCCTATCAGTTCAACTGTCGACTCGTGACCATTCTAATTCGATTTGATGGAATGGACTGTTAGAATTCAACCAAGATTAATACCCTAATTTCATATATACTGGAATAGTCTTGTTAAAATCAACCAAGATGAATACCCTAATTTCATATATACTGGAATAGTTAACAAGGTAAATACCCTAATTTCATATATACTAGAATATTTAACAAGGTGAATACCCTAATTTCATATATACTGGAATCTCCTGATTAAAAACAATGAGTAGAAAAATAATAGCGGAAGCATACCTGAATCCATTGAAGGAGAAACCTTATAGGAAGAAAACCCTTTGAGATGGTCTTCCAATTCTAGCCACTAGATTCTGTGTCAATTTCTCTCTGAGAGGATTTTCAGAAATTGGAATGCGTAGTCGTAGAATGGGGACCATAACCCTATTTATAAACTGCTAGGGCAGTTTTAATTTTATCACAATTATATTTCTGCCCCTCATAGAAATAATAATTGTCTAATGGTATCTACACAATAATCTCATGACAATTATACCCTTAAGCCAATTAATCAATTATTAATTAGATCACTATATTTAGGCTTAATTAAATGATAGCACACACATTTTAATTATTTACATGTGTGGCCCAAATTATAGATTAATTACAAAAATTAATCTAACAATCTCCCACTGGGCCACATGCATATGTAATCAAATAAATGTGCTTAACCTTATGAGCTCAAAATTTGCTATCATGTCCTTAGGGTATATCCAAACAATCTCGTCCATTAACTATACTGACATAGGATCAAGGTGGCCTTTGTTACATCAATCGTTACTAGACCAATCAATGGTCTCATATATCTGCACAGCTAAATGACATAGATCAATCATGAGTGCATAGCATGGAAATTACATGCAATGTGATCTATTCATGCCTATTTCCAACTGGTCCAACTTAACTTTATTGAGATCAAATCTTTAGCATAATTTAACAGAGTGCAATAAAATGAATACTTTATTTCTGCAGAACACAATCCAAATGTATAGATAAAGTCTAAACATAACATAGAGCAATATACAATGAATAATATAAACTCCCACTAAATCTGGATATCCTCAAATGAGACAACACCCATATGAGTAGTGTGCTCATGAAAGACCTTGGGTGGTAATCCCTTTGTAAGCGGATCCGCTATCATGGAGTTTGTTCCAATATGCTCTATGGATATCTGTTCACTCTGTACTTTTTCTTTTACAACTAGGAACTTGATATCAATGTATTTTGATTTTGTAGAACTCCTGTTGTTATTGGAATATAAAACTGCTGATTTATTGTCACAAAATATCTTCAGTGGTCTTTCAATACCATCCAGAACACGCAGCCCAGTGACAAAATTTCGTAGCCATATTCCTTGATTGGATGCCTCATAACATGCTACAAACTCTGCTTCCATGGTGGATGAAGTTATGAGTGTCTGTTTGGCAGACCTCCATGAAATTGCTCCACCAGCCAACAGACAAATATAGCCTGATGTGGATCTTCTGCTGTCTTAGCATCCAGCAAAGTCAGAGTCGGAATACCCAATCAACTCTAACTGATCCAATCTCCTATATGTAAGCATGTACTCTTTTGTTCTCTGTAAATATCCCATAACCCTCTTGGCTGCTCTCCAATGATCCATTCCAGGGTTACTTAGATATCTGCCTAACATGCCAACAATGTACGCAATATCCGGACGTGTACATACCTGAGCATACATTAGACTCCCCACAGCCGAAGCGTAAGGAATCTTCTGCATTTCTTGACTTTCTAAACTATTTTTAGGGCATTGATTAAGACTGAATTTGTCTCCTTTAGCGACAGGGGTATCACCTGGTTTGCTATTTTGCATGCCATACCTTTGGAGGACTTTATCAATATAGGTCCTTTGTGACAATCCTAAAATACCCCTAGAACGATCTCGGTGTATCTGGATTCCTAAGACAAAGTAGGCATCACCAAGATCTTTCATCTCAAAATGTTTTGATAAAAATCTCTTGGTGTCGTGCAATATGCTAATATCATTTGTGGCTAGCAATATGTCATCGACATATAAAACCAGGAAAATATACTTACTCCCACTGAATTTGTGATACACACATTCATCCATAAGATTTGCCTCAAAACCATATGAGACAATAATTTGATGAAACTTGAAGTACCACTGACGAGAAGCTTGCTTGAGCCCATAAATGGATTTAGTTAATTTACAAACCATATTCTTTGAGTCTTCGGACACAAAATTTTCTGGTTGTACCATATAAATTGTTTCATCAATGTCACCATTGAGAAACGCTGTTTTAACATTCATTTGATGTAACTCAAGATCATAATGTGCAACTAGTGCCATGATTATCCTGAAAGAGTCCTTCGTAGAAACTGGAGAGAAGGTCTCTTTGAAGTCAATTCCTTCTTTTTTAGTAAAGCCTTTAGCTACAAGACGTGCTTTATATCTTTCTACATTACCATTTGAATCCCGCTTGATTTTAAATATCCATTTACAACCAATGGGCTTCGTACCAACTGGTAATGGAACAAGTTCCCAAACTTTATTGTCTTGCATAGATTTGTACTCTTCATTCATGGCTTCAATCCATTTCTGAGAGTTGGAACTTTTCATGGCTTGCTGGAAGTTGATTGGATCATCTTCCATCATTCCACTTTCTACCTCACGTTCCTGGAGATATACGATATAATCGTCCGAAATTGCATTTCTCCTCTCTCTAGTGGATCTCCTTAATGGCATATTTTCTTGAGGTTGTTGAGTTTGTTCTTCAGGAGCAATGTCCTCATTTGCAATTAAGGGTTGAACAATATTGTCTGTTGGTTGAGGATCCAAATTTACTTCTTGATCAATGATAGGTAGTGAAACCTGTACATTATCAAAAGCAATAGTAGATCCCTCTTCCTCCTCAAAGACAATATTCCTAGCCTGATTTCTCCCCCCAAACTCAACATCCTCAAAAAATGTTGCAGTTCCCGTCTTAAAAATTGACCTAATAGCAGGATCATAAAATTTAAAACCCCTTGATCGCTCTGCATAGCCAATAAAGTAGCTGCTAACTGTTTTAGAGTCCAATTTCTTTTCATGAGGCTTATAAGGTCTCGCTTCAGCTGGACATCCCCAAATATGAAAATGCTTTAAACTGGGCTTTCGACCCGTCCAAAGCTCATAAGGCGTTTTAGCAGCCGCTTTAGTTGGCACCCGATTTAGGATATAAGCTTCCGTTTTGAGTGCTTCACCCCAGAGTTTTTCGGGTAAAGTAGAATGACTAATCATACTCCTTACCATGTCCTTAAGGGTTCGGTTTCGTCTTTCTGCTACACTCATGCTAGGTGATCCTGGCATGGTGTATTGAGGGACGATCCCACATTCCTCTAGGTATTTAGCAAATGGTCCTGGATGTTGTTCACTTTATCCATCATATCTACCATAGTATTCACCACCACGGTCAGATCTGACGCTCTTTATTCTTTTGTTGAGTTGTAACTCAACTTCTGCTTTAAATGTTTTGAACACGTCCAATGATTGTGATTTCTCATGTATAAGAAATAGGTAGTCATATCTTGAGTAGTCGTCTATGAATGTTATAAAGTACTGTTGACCATTCCAAGATGCCGTAGGGTATGGTCCACAGATATCTGTATGAATTAACTCTAAGACGTCTGTAGCTCTATTGGCACCTAATTTCTTTGTTTTGGTCTGTTTTCCTTTAATACACTCAACACAAATATCAAAATCTAAAAATTCAAGTGAATCCAAAATCCCATCGGACACAAGTCGCTCAACTCTAGATTTAGAGATATGACCTAGGCGTTTGTGCCACAATGAGGCCGAATTATCTTTATTCAATTTACGTTTTGTACCTCGTGATTCCACATGCAAGGTTTCATTATAGGACGGAACAGTTTCCAACAAATATAGATTATCATAAACATTAAGTAAACCGGTTCCTACAGCATTTGAATTAATAGATAATGTAAATTTATTGTTTCCAAATGAACAACAATAACCTGATTTGTCCAAAACAGAAACTGAAATTAAATTCCGTTTGAAAGACGGTACAATAAAAGTATCTATTAAATCCAAAAAATAACCAGATTTCAATAATAATCTAAAGTGCCCTATTGCCTCTACTTCTACCGACTGACCGTCTTCGACATAGATGCATCTTTCAACATCACTTGGTTTTCGGTAACTCAGGCAACCCTGCATAGAAACACAAATGTGAGTAGTAGCACCAGAATCTAACCACCATGTGTTTCTAGATACTGAAGCTAAATTAACTTCAGAACAGACCAAAGTAAGAAACATACCTTTCTTAACACGCCAAGCAGCATACTTGGTACATTCTTTCTTAGTATGTCCAGGCTTATTACAGAAGAAACATGTTACCTCAACTTTCTGTTTCTTTTGTTCTGGACCATTAGAAGCAGCAACCTTATTATCCTTATTCTTTCGTTTGCCCTTATCCTTCGAAGTGCTAGCCAGATGAGCACTTTCGGTCTTGTCTTGCTTCAATCTCTCTTCCTCTTGCACACAGAATGAAATGAGCTCATTAAGAGTCCATTTATCCTTTTGACAGTTATAACTGACCTTGAATTGATTAAATTGTGCAGGAAGAGAGATGAGAACCAAATGCACGAGTAAATCATCAGATAACTCGAGTTTCAAAGCCTTAAGTTTTGAAGCAAGATGAGACATCTCCATGATGTACTCCCGAACATTACCCTTGCCTTTATACTTCATTGAAATCAAGCTTGCTAAAAGCGTGCTCGTTTCAGCCTTATCGTTTTTGGCAAAACGTTTCTGAATTTCCGCAAGGAAGTCACTGGCATTAGTAACCTCATCGGTTACCGCACCCCTGAAAGCTTCTGGAATGCCGCGCTTCATGATCATAAGACTTAGCCTATTTGAACGTTCCCACTTACCCCAATAAACCTCATCCTCTTGAGTACTTTGCTCATTGAGTTCATCGGGTTTGGGCATTCTCAAGGCCAAGTCTATATCCATGCAGCCTAAGAGAATCATCATATTCTCTTTCCAGTCCTTAAAATTAGTCCCATTTAACATAGGGACATTATTGATGTTGGCAGATATAGAAGTAGTTGATATAAAAGCTGAATCGAGAACAAAATAAAATGAATCAAATAAACCATCATGCTCACATAAAATAAGCAATTAAACACATAATCTTTAAATTTAAAAGCAAATTATGACATTTCAAGATACCTAGCACAACATTAATATCAAGTCTTTGGACAGTAATATTAACTGTAAGTGGTACTCTTGTTGTAGTGATCAAACATTGATGATAAGTTATGTCAAATAATAAATCTATCTTTGGATTGAATTATTATTCACATTAAGTTACCTTTATAATCATCACATATTTATCACCACAAGTATTATGCAATTTGACCAAATATTAACTTTCCTTTGGGCCAGTTAATACCCGCATGAATCACATACACACAAATATCTAACACCCCGAACAGACTAATCTACACGGAAGATGTCACTTTGGTGATTTTCCGCTTTAATTCGCTTATTTAAAATGCTAGATCAATAACTTAAATATTAATATCATAAAATGCTATTAAATAATAATAATAATAATAATAATAATAATAATAATAATAATAATAATAAATTATCAACTCAATATTTCATAAATCTTAATCCATTGACATATATATATATATATTAAAATAATAACTCAAAGAATTAATCAAGGAGTAGGCTCTGATACCACTTGTTAGAATTCAACCAAGATGAATACCCTAATTTCATATATACTGGAATAGTTAACAAGGTAAATACCCTAATTTCATATATACTAGAATATTTAACAAGGTGAATACCCTAATTTCATATATACTGGAATCTCCTGATTAAAAACAATGAGTAGAAAAATAATAGCGGAAGCATACCTGAATCCATTGAAGGAGAAACCTTATAGGAAGAAAACCCTTTGAGATGGTCTTCCAATTCTAGCCACTAGATTCTGTGTCAATTTCTCTCTGAGATGATTTTCAGAAATTGGAATGCGTAATCGTAGAATGGGGACCATAACCCTATTTATAAACTGCTAGGGCAGTTTTAATTTTATCACAATTATATTTCTGCCCCTCATAGAAATAATAATTGTCTAATGGTATCTACACAATAATCTCATGACAATTATACCCTTAAGCCAATTAATCAATTATTAATTAGATCACTATATTTAGGCTTAATTAAATGATAGCACACATATTTTAATTATTTACATGTGTGGCCCAAATTATAGATTAATTACAAAAATTAATCTAACATGGACCAGACATAGGTCAAACCTTCATTGACGTTGGGTTTCTTATGAACCAGTCAATATAGTTTGACCAAAATTCTAATATATATATATATATATATATATATATCATTTCTTTAAATTTTTTTCATATAATACATTTAAACAAATATAATTATTTATATCTACTATTATGTGTATAATAATTATTAATTAAAAATATGAAAATAATATAAATTAATTAATATAATAATTTTAAAATTTTAAAATAACAAAATACATAGATATGTAATTAAATGAAATATTATAATTTTTTTCATCTTAAATATATCTTCATATTTAAATATTATATATATTCTATTTAATAAAATTTAATATATTAATACATTTACATTTATATTTTCATTTAATTTGACATATCAAATAATATAAAAAATATTAAAATTTTTAATTATATATATTTAATTATATTTATTTTAATTTTATTAAAATATAAATTATATATTTATGACGCCATTAGTTTGACTGCGATTCAACCACCAGTCCGACCAGTGAATCATGAACTGATAACTTTTCTGGTTCAATGTCCAATTCAATTTTGAAAACATTGATTACAACTCAATAATAGTTTTGTGGAGTTATCTTACAAGCAAATCCATGTATTGAACTCCATAATATATTTTTCAATCAAATCTTATCATAAACTCTATTATCCAAATTTGTAAGCTTCATTCTATAACATTAGAAATAGTATTGTTGTCTCCTTGTTATACATTTAAGCACTTCATCTTATTTCACAACAAATTAATTTTAAAAAGAATCATATAATTGATGAGTAGATGATATTATAATCTAATTTTAATATAGCAACAATGAAATTACCTAATGTTGGATCGTTGTTATTGGTATCAACAATACAACTATATATGTTTTCATGTCATATGATATGTTTTAAACGAGTTTAGATATCAAGAAAAACAACTTTGTTAATCTTGATCAAGGATTTAGATAGGAATTAATTTAGAAACTTTATTAAAGAAGTTGGCAAAACTTTTCTCTAGAGTCTTTATAAAATTCAAATTGAAGAAAGGGTTGCTACTTATTTACTTACTTTTAC
Source organism: Vitis vinifera (assembly GCF_030704535.1). Lineage (NCBI taxonomy): Eukaryota > Viridiplantae > Streptophyta > Magnoliopsida > Vitales > Vitaceae > Vitis > Vitis vinifera. The sequence continues at coordinate 19,746,065 of NC_081817.1, read as the reverse complement.
CAACTATTAAAAAAAATTCTCTAGCTTTTTATTCATTGAAAAAAAGAAAGGTTTGTAAAAATCACAACAAATTACAAAATTTGGGAATTACAATCTTCTTATAAGATAATTTGAATAATTAGTATAATAACAATGGAAATTTTGGGAGAAATAATATCTTTGGATAACTTAGAACTTTCTTATTTGTGCATATAAAGGATGTTATTATTATTACGCCAAAAAAAAAATCAAAGGAAATAAACATAAAAATAAATCCATACATTTAGTTCCAAACTCAAGAAGAGCAACAAAAAAAATTTTTTTTTTTGAGAGACAAAGAGAAGAAATCAAATATAAATACGCCAAAACAGGGTGCGCTCCCTATGTACACCGACGGTATACAAAGAAAGTCAAATCCAAGGCAAAAAAAGAGGAAAAAAACCTAGAAAGGACAAAGTTAACCAACAATCCAAACACCCAACAAATTCAGAAAAAATAGATAGTCCACATCCATAAACTGTTGAGACCACTCAAGAAGAGACCATAGGAAGAGGTTCCTCAAGCTCGTATCTGACATCTCTTCTTCTTGGAACATTCTTCGATTTCGCTCTCCCCAAATGCACCAAAACAAACAAATAGGCGCCATTTTCCAAACTACACTCCTCTTCTTTCCTAGGCCCTTAATTTTCCATTCAAGAAGCAAATTTCTCACTTAGTTCGGGAACACCCACACCATCCCAAAAGAAGAAAGCACCAAAGTCCAAAGCTCCCTTGTCTTACCACAATGAATTAGAATATGGTTTGCCGATTCCTCATTCTCTTTACAAAGATTGCATCTATTAACCATGGACCAATCCCTCCTCATTAACATATCAACAGCAGAAATTTTACCTCAAATAGCTTCCCAAGCAAAAAAAACGAGTTCTTAAAGGGGCATACGAACCCCAAACCCCATTTGCTGGAAATAAGGGGCTGTTATCCACCTTTAAAGACCTATAATAAGATTTAACACTAAACTTTCCTTTCCTCTCAATCTTCCAAACTAGAGAGTCCTCCCCTTCTTGGACTTTTATTGCAGAAATGTGAACCAGAAAATGATTCACCTCCTCCAATTCCCAATCTTGAAAGGGTCTTCTAAAGTACACCTCCCAATCCCCGCCACCACCTCCTTGTCTCCCCCAAAGATCAGCCATTACAGCAGAATTATGGGTTGCAATTCTGAACAGGAAAGGAAAGAGCTCCTTCAGCTTAGAATCTCCTACCCAAAATCCCACCAAAATATAGTGTGTCTACCATTTCGAATACAAATACTAGTTCTAAGATAGAACTCCTCCTATCCCTTTCTAATGTCTTTTCAAAGGCCCATCCCATAAGACTCCCTTACCCCTCTAGTGGTCCAACCCCCTTCCCCATTTCCAAATTTACCAACAATGGATTTCCTCCAAAAACTCTCCATTTCTAAAGAAAATCTCTAAATCCATTTTCCAATCAAAACATGATTGAAGTCCTTCAAATGCCTTAACCCCAACCCTCCATGCCTCTTATCTTTGCAAATAACCGCCCATCTTACCAAGTGGATCTTCGTTCTCCCCTCTAAATCTTCCCACAAGAACTTCCTTTGAATTTTCTCCAATTTAAGTCTCACTTTCCTTGGGATTACAAAGAGTGACATAAAATAGATGGAGAGATTTGAGAAAGTGTTTTTGATGAGGGTAAGACGACCTCCCTTAGAAAGATATTATTTTTTCCACGTAGCCAATTTTCTCTTGAATCTTTCTTCTACCACATCCCAAACTCTACACGAATTATGAGGGGCTCCAAGAGGTAAGCCTAGATAAGTAGTAAGAAGATTCCCTACTTTACACCCAAAAACCGTAGCGGCTCTATCCACATCCTCCACTACCCAATTGGGATAATTTCACTTTTCTGCAAATTTATTTTTAGGTCTGATACCACTTCAAAATAGATAACAACCCACTTCCAAAAAACCAAATGGTTTCTATTATCCTCGCAAAAAAGAAAAGTGTCATCGACAAACAAGAGATGGGAAATCGAAGCCCCTTCTCCACTTCTCCCCATAACCTTGAAGCCTCTAATGAAACATTTCTTCTCAGCTCTTAAGATTAAGCTGCTAAAAGCTTCCATGGTCAGCACAAACAGATAAGGTGATAGTGGGTTTCCCTGCCTTAGGCCTCTAAATGTTGAGAAGAACTCTATGGGAGTGCCATTCACCAAAACTGTCATTCTCATGGTTGATATGCAGAAAAAAATCTAGCTTCACCACTTGGGCCCAAACCTCATTTTCTCTAAGACTAAAAGAAGGAACCTCCAGTTAACGTGATCGTAAGCCTTTTCAATGTCCAATTTGCACACTAAACCTGTACCGGTGCTTCGCTTCCTTGAGTCTATCGCCTCATTAACTACCAAAACTGTATCCAAAATCTACTTCCATTCCACAAAAGCATTCTGACTGTACAAAACCAGTTTTCCCATCACTCTTTTCGGCCTATTTGCTAGGACTTTGGCAATAATTTTATGAAGACTCCTCACTAGATTGATGGGTCTAAAATCCTGCACATCACTAGCTCCCTCTTTCTTGGGGATAAGCACTAAGAAAGTTGCATTATGGCTACAAAAAACAGCATTCTGCACATGGAACTCCTCAAACACCTACATCACTCTCTCTCTCTCTCTCTCTCTCTCTCTCTCTCTCTCTCTCCCCCCCCCCCAACGATAGATCAACAAAACTTCCAGAACGCTAGCGTAAAACCATCCATCCCTAGCACCTTATCTCCCCCCAAATCTGAGAGAGCTTTGGAAATATCCTCCTTCGAAAAATGCCCCTTCAAAATCTCATTATCCAAGAGTTAAGAGTTTTAAATAGACTTGACTCCACATCTGGTCTTCTCACACGAGGTTCCTCAAAAAAGGATTTAAAGTAAGACCCAATCCCTTCATTAAGCTCCTCCTCTTTATTCAGCTGAACACCCCTAACTATCAGGCTACTGATAAAATTTCCCCTTCTTCTTGCATTGGCCATACAGTGAAAGACCTTGGTATTGCTATCTCCATCCTTCAGTCAAAGAGCCCTTAACTTCTGTCTCCAAGAAATTTCTTCAAGGATGGCACAATGACTGAATTCATCTCTGGCTATCCGCTGACTACTCCTATCTTCCTCAAAAAGAGAACCAAGCCTTTCTAAATTGTCCCGATAGTTTAACTTCTCCAATGGTACATCCTTCCTAACTGACACATTGCTAAGGGTCTCTTTATTCCACTTCTTCAAGTCGTATTTCAAAGCCTGAAGCTTCTTCACAAGCACAAAACTAGGTTTCCCCTTAAAACTGTAGGACTGCCACCATTCTTTAAACTTGTCCATAAAACCTTCCACCCTTGGCCACATATTTTCAAACCTAAACGGGCTTTTACTTGTTCTCATCCCACCACAGTCTAAAAAAATCGGCCAATGGTCAGAAACGGGTCTTGGAAGAAAAAATTGCATTGTCCCCGACACACGTTCCTCTCAGTCTCCTGAAAACAAAAAGCGGTCTAACCGAGCCTTTAGGAAGCCTCCTTCCCCTCCACTCCAAGTGAAAACTCCACCTCCCAGTGGAGGATCAACTAATTCAAACTCCTCAATAAAGCCTGAAAATTCCTTCATCGTGGTTGACATCTGTCTGCCATTACTCGTTTCAACTGGGAACCGCATTATGTTGAAATCCCCTACTATACACCAAGGATCACTCTAAAACCCCTTAATAGCGGCTAGCTCCTCCCACAACTCCCTCCTCTCCTTACCTTTGATTGGGCCATATAACCCAAAGAAAAACCAAACAAAACCCTCCTCGCAATTTCTAAAATGACAAGAAATAGAAAAAAAAACCCACTTCGGCCTCCAACCCTTCCAAAACTCTCTTATCCCACATCACTAGCACCTCACCTGTCGAACCCCTTGCATCTAAAGATACCCAACCAAATTCCTACCAATCCCCAAACTTCTTACAATCCTATCAGACATTTCCTTCATTTTTGTCTCCTGAAAACAAACCAAATCTGGCTTGTATTTTCTCACCATTGACTTAATGACCATTCTTTTATCTAGGTCATGCAAGCCTCTAACGTTCCAGGACATTAATCTAAGCTTCATAAGGGACCACAGTAATTTGCCTTCCCAACTCCCCTTCCTTTGCCTTTCTTCGAACCAACCCATCATAGTTAATGGTACTGACGAGCTTCTTTAGCTCTCTATCCTTTCTTGAACCCGACAACGTTCCTCTTTTGCTCTCATTAGGTTTCCTGATAAAACATCGCCTATTCTCAATCTCCTTAAGGATTCTCAAAATATTCTCTTCGAATACTTCAATCGAGACCCCCACCGACTTATAGAATCCTAGGAATTTTTTATTTACCCAAGGGGATTTGTCATTTTCCCCTTCTCCTGCTACAGTTATGTGAAGAGGTAGCGTCTAATCCTCATTACCTTGAGGCCTAAGAGTTGTCGTCTCATTTCCTCCTACTTGGCAGTTGTCCCCATTAGTACCTGGCAAGGTGAAGGAGCGTCCATCCTTGAGAACCATACACAACGACACCTCAGTCTCCGAAGGGTCTTCATACGTCCCCTCAGGCTGCCATGCCTGCGAGTACTCCACAGAATCCCCCATCCTCAAAATAGAAGGAGAAGAAAGGCCAGAAGATTCCCCGAACACCCTTCCAAAGGCAATCGAGAAAGAGAACATACCTGGCATAAAACTCTTCAAAGGCGAATCACTACGACCTTGGTCTAGCGGGGGCGTCTCCTATTCTGAGCTCTCTCCATCAAAAGCTAGCTTCGAGAGCTCTGTCTTGAACTCCCCAAACTTAAAGGCAAGGAGCCCTAGGAGAGAAACATGGGCTAGCCTCTTTTTAAGCTCTTCTAGATTATTGGGCCTAACAGTCATAACCCATCGCCCCTTTTTTTTGGATAAGCCCAAGCCCATTGTTTTAAAAAGAAACATGGCCCGATGGAGACTGGGCTTCCTATTGCCAGTAGGCCCTCCCGGCTCGGCCCACTTAGAACATTGCCCACACTGTCCATCCACAAGATTTCTTCCACAGCCAAAAAGTTGTTTTCCATCCCTCTTTACCACTTCAGCTGACCTACTCTATGTCGCGTCAAAAGTCTCTTTCACTAACCCAACATCCTCTTGCAGAGAAATAGGACCTTCACAGTTTATTAGCCTAGTCTTTTCCTCGAGAATCTAGAGCCCTGATCCAGTGACTCCATCACCTACGCCTGCATCAAGATTTCCTTCTCCATAGCGCACCCTTTCCACACGCACCACCTTACGTGAATCACACCCCCCTTCTTCCTACTTGAAGGAAGCCCCGCTCTCTAGTTCAATTCTCCTTTGATTCTTTAGAACATTCGCCACCTGAAGGGCCGAGAACCACACCGAGTCCTCCCACCACAACGAGATAGAGAATGAGGCAAACCCAGCTAGTACCTCTAAACTTCTAGGCACCTCATTTCCATTGTTTTTAACAAGGATTCTAGCTCCCTTCCTGTAACTAGGCTTTTTGGTCTCCTTATCCACATCTACAAAGCCCCCACAAGCATCCCCCACCATTTTAAAGAACTCCATATTCCAGAATTGTAAAGACAATCCTGGGATTCTCACCTAGGATACATCCCTCTGGAACTCTATCCTAGAGTACCCCATAGTTGGAGCCCACCAGTCTAGTGATAATCGGAAACCATTAAGGAAGCGGCTCCCCTCCTCCAACACTTTTTGAGCATCTCCCGCTTTAGAAAATTCAAAAAGAAATAAGGAATCACTTAAGGCAGCTACGCTCACTTGACCACTGAAGCTCCAATGGGTGTTTGCCCAAATCTCCACCACCTTTAAGTCGGGAGCTGTCTCATCCTCAATATCCCATCTTCCCACCAAACAACAGTTGATATATTTCAATTTGGAAATGTAAGCCTCATTCCCTACTTCAACCCAAACTTCCTCACTTCTTCTTTTAGCCTTACTCTTGGTTGCATCTACATAGCTTAAGTCAGGTCTAACAAGAAAAGTTTCATGCCCTCCACCATAGGTACCAGAGACCTCTGCTCCAAAATTAGAGCCATCACCAATTTTAGCTAACTCCTTCAACTTACTTAAGAAGTCCCAACCCAAAAGGTCAAAACCCTCCGGGATAATAATGAAATATCTCCTATCATCTTCTGAAAGGACCGGGAAAAAAAAAAAAGGTAACGTCCAGCATCATTTTGACGCATTTCTATTCTAAACCTCTTATCTCGATCATTCGCATCTCTCTTGAACAGTTTCTTCCATCTCCATGTGCAGCATACTTCCAACGACTTCAGAATCCACACTACTACCCCTCTACTCATTTTGATCCATCTTCAGAAGCCTTTACCTTTCTCCACTATCTACACCTCACCCCTACCTTTGTCCAATCAATCCTCAACTCAAAGGATTTGGAATCAATGTGGAAGAAGTAAGAGTTTTCCTCCATCTTTATGTATCTATGGGTCAAAACACATGTGATATCTCACATTAGAAATGAGAGAAAATTCATGACGTTATATAAGTATAGGTTCCTCTTAATCTTGTAAATGCATTTTAAAGTCACGAGAACGTTGTGACTGCAATGGGGGTGTTTGTGATATCCTACATTAGATAGAGGATAAAGTTTTTAACGCTATATAAATATAGCTTCTTCTTAATCTTGTAGACACATTTTAAACCCATGAGGATGTTATATTTTCAATGGGGATATTTGTGATATTTTTAGACACGTTTTAAACTCGTGAAACCCTTGAACCTAGATTGGACAATATCTACCAATTCCAGAGTGGACAATATCTACACGATTGAATGCAGGTCGTTACAACACAATTATATTTTTATATATATATCCAAGTCCATCTTATCGTATAAGGAAAGTAACGTATTGAAATTTATAGTATATATTTTATCTAATCTTATCATCAAAATACCACCCAAATTTCTAGATGACATCATACAAATTATTAAAATTATATTCTTACCAAGCATCCAAGAACTTTCCTCTTATTGCAAAATGAATTATTAATTTTAGAGAGAATTATAAAGTTGAAAAAATATCTTGATATTATGATCCAATTTTGGTAAAGTTCTAATGAGATTATCTAAAGTTGAATTTTGTTATTTGTAAAATGAATTATTAATTTTGACAAAAATCCATAGTTGAAAGAATATCTGATACTAGAATCCAATTTTGATATTTTAAAGTTGAATTGTTATTATTTGTAAAATTAATTATTAATTATAGAAAAAATCATATAGTTGAAAAAATATCTAATACCATAATCCAATTTTGGTATAGTTATAATGAGATTACCTAAAATTGAGTTGTTACTTGTATTCAAGAGAGACCTATGTTTTTGTGCTCTATAAATGTGTATGAACCAAAGAGGATTTCAAAAAGGAGGGAAAAAAAAAACTTGGTTCGATATGGTGGAAGATTTGGAGAGAAACTTTGGACGGTCAAGGATTTAGCAAGAAAAATTATGGAAATAATGTTTCTTTTTTAAATTTTTTTGCTAAATCATTGATTCGATCAAAGTTGAATTCCAAGACAAGATTGAATATTGGGTTGTTAATGCTTTATAGGCCACCATAGAAACCCAATACTAAAGGGAGATATATATCTTTTAGTTTTTTATCTTGCAATGAATATTAGGTATGATACATTTTTCGTTAATGCTTTATACGGTACCATAGGAATCCACAATTGAATGAAGATTTTTTACTTTTTTTTTTTTTTGGGTTTTTAAATTTGTCTTTGCAATGGATATTAGGGATGATATAGTTTCGATTAATGCTTTATAGGCTTCTATAGAAATCCACTATTAAATGATGACGTTTTTTTTTTCTTTCTTTATGTTTTTTTATTATTATTATTATCAGTGGATTTATAAAGGTTAAGGCCTTGTTTGATAATTGTTTTCAAAAAGAGTTCTAAAAAACTGTTTTTGAAAATTGTTATTTAATATTTTTTAAAATAAAAGTTTTTTTTTAGAACTTGAAATGTTTTTAACCTATTTTTAATATTTTGAATATGTTTTAAAAATAATTTGTATATTTAATCACTCTACATACTTATATAATTATTTTTTAAAACGGCTATAAAAAAGTGAAAATAATAGAAAACAACAAAAAAGTGTTCTCCAAAAACACCCTATTTTCTATTTTTAAAAATATAAAATAGGAAATAGTTTATAATTACTAAACATATTTTCTTGTTTTCTTTTTTCTTAAGAATAGAAAACTATTTTAAAAAACAATTGTCAAACATTTCCTAACATTTCTAAATCTTTGAAAAGTTATAAAATGATGGCACAAATCACAATAAAAATATGAAATATGTAAATGACCATCTTCTATTAAGAAACTTCGAATGTGTATTAGTAATAGCTATCAAATTGTGTGAGAAATATAAAATATTTGGATATGTTAAAATTTTCTTGTTTGTATATCACAAGCATATTGTTTTAAGTATATACCACAAAAAAAGGAAATAAATATAAAAATTTATACAATTAGGTTATGTTTGGTTTTCAAATGCAAAGGAAAATGTAAGAGAAATAAAATATAAAGAAAAAATAGAAGAAAAAAAGTAAAGGAAAATAAAAAATAAATTAAACTCAATAAATTATTTTTATTTGCTACTTAATACTCCTTTTATTTGTTTTAAACCATCAACATAAAGATTAAATAATTTTAAAAGGTATAAGTTTCTAAATAATTTTAATTATATTTTATTTTCTTTAATATTTTCCATAGGACAACTAAAGAAAATTATTTTTCTTAACTTTTTTTTCTTAATATTTTTCAAGAACCAAATATAACTTTAATATACCAATAAAAATATTGAATTAAGCATTACTAAATCAAAATCAAATCCATTTGTCATTTTTTTTAGTGCCAACAAAAAATTAATGGAATTTTAAAGAGGAAAAAAGAAAGATAGAATTTTAGATAATGTTATACCATCTTAAGCAAATCCACACATTGAACTCCATGATATATTTTGGGTAAAATCTTATCATCAAGTAAACTACCCAAATCTGTTATCCTTGTCCTTTTTTCTTATAAACTCGTATAATTATCTCCTTATTTGGCATTTAAGCACTTTTGATATTCTTACTACAAAATGAATTAATTTGGTTAATCCAATCTCAGGTTTTTCTTGTCACTTTTTTATAGGGTTGCAACTTGGGCGTGTTGGTTGAGTTGATGGTTAACCCAATCACAACTTGAATTAAAAAACAATCTAAACTCACTCAACCTTACCTTTAACCCAAGACACTCAACCTAAGTCTAACTCAACCTCATTTTTCTAAACTTGGGTTGAATTCAGATTAGTCAAGTTAAACTTGAGTTAAACTCAAGGTTGATTGGGTTAAACTTAGGTTGATCGGATTAAACTCAAGTTAATAGGGTTGGTTGAGTTGCATGATTCAAAATCTATCCATAGTGTTTTTTAAAAATAAAAATAAAAACAAAAAAAAGTCTATATATTTATACCAAAATTTAAATAGTAAATAATACAAAATTACAATATAACAATAAAAAAATTAAAAATAAACTTATATATATTTCTTAAAAGAATGAAAAAATATATAATACAATTATAATTGATATCTTTTCTTTAAAATATAAAAAAAAAAATGGATATCATTTTAAAGGATATAAACATTATAAAACCATTAAATCATATTCCAGTTAGCCTCATATTGTTCAAACCTTGGCCTGAACTCAACCCAAACACAACTCGAGTATTAAAAATATTTGCCCAAGCCTACCTAAATATTGGGTTAGGTTCAAGTTGGGTGGGGTCAACCTGTTCAAGTTGCAACCCTATTTTTTAAGATTAAATTGTAAAAAAGGAAGTTTGCAAAACGTTTCATCCTTGACCTTTGTAAAATTAAAAATGAAAAAAATCTTGCTAGTTATTTACTTCCTTTTACCAACAATTATAAATTTATTATGTAGCTTCTTATTCATTACAACTTAAAAAACAAAAAATAAAAAAACAAAGAAAATCACAACAAAGTACAAAATTTGAGAATTACATTCTTCTTGGGAGATAATGAAAATAAATACTATACTAACAATAAGAAATTTGGGAAAAATAATATTTATGGATACCTTCAAAAAAAAAAATATTTTTGCATATAAAGGATGTTATTAATATTATACAAAAAAAAAATAGACAAAAAAAAATTCCATACAATAAGTTACTAATTCAATTATAAATTTTCTATATCAAGTTAGAAATACAATCTATCTTTTCTTATAAGGCAAAACCAAAACTTTATACTATATAGTTTGTCCAACCTTGTCATGAATTATACTACCCCAATTTGTAGATAATATCATACAAAATATATATTAAATTTCTATCTTTATTAAGCATTTAAGAAATTTCCTCTTATTGCAAAAGGAATTATTAATTTTGGAGAGAATCACATGGTTGAAAAAATGTGATATTATAATCCAATTCTGGTAAGGTTATAATGAGATTACCTAAACTTGAATTGTTGTTATTTCTATATTCACAACAGACTTGTGCTTTTGTGCTCTCTATAAATATGTATAAACCAATGTGGATTTTACAAAAGAAAGCTTGGTTTGGTTTGGTTTGATGGAGAATTTGGAGAGAAACTTTGAACGGTCAAAGATTTAGCAAGGAAAATTGTTGAAATAATTTCTCTTCTTTAATTTTTTTTTTGCTAAATCTTTGATTCGATCAAAGTTGGATTCAAAGATAAGATTGAGAACTATTTGATAATTGTTTTGGAACAATTTTGAAAAATAGTTTTTGAAAACCGTTATCTTATTTTTGTAAAACAAAAGTCTATTTGGAAATTTTAAATGTTTTAAATCTATTTTTAATATTTTTAAATATGTTTTAAAATTAATTTTTATATGTAGTATTTTATTTTTAATATTATATATCTTTGTATAATTATTTCTTAAAACAACCTTAAAAAAAAAGTAAAAATAATAATAAAAAAAAAAACAGCTAAAAGATATTCTTTGAAAATACATTGTTTTCTATTCTTAAATATAGAAAATAGAAAATATTTTTGTATTATCAAACATGTCTCCTATATTTTTTACTTTGAAGAATAGAAAATTGTTTTCAAAAATAGTTCTCAAACAAGTCATCATAGATTTTCGGTTAATGCTTTATAGAGCGCCATAAAAATGAATGGAGATTTATATCTTTTATTTTTATTATTTTCAATCAATATTTTACATTTCCTTGTTAATGCTTTATAGGCTACTGTCAACCCTATTGACCCAAAGATGGAGAATAGGGCCTCATGGGTAGGCCTTGCACCCATGGGAGCCTAAATAGAGAGCAAGGATGGCCAAGAGGTTTGGTGGTCCAAACCTCGAGAGTTAAAACGAGGAGGCCATGTGCAAGCTAGACACATTGCGGGCGAGCCAGACATGCACCGCGTGCGCGCTAAACAAACATCACGTGCACGCCAGACAAGCACTGCATCCGCGCCAGACAGGCACCACACAGGCACCAGGTATATGTTGGCTATGGAGTTGGTGCAGATGGAGGGTGAGGTTTATTTTGGAATATAATTTATAATTATTTAAATATTTCATTATGTCTCCTCCAGACATTTTGAGAATGACCCATATTGCTCTTTAAGGAGGGGAAATGGGGTAGGTGACTCAAAGAGGCACCAAGGAAAGGCCTTGACCGCACTAAGAGGGAACCATGGCACAACCTTCGGCGTGCCTAGGACACACGGACGACACTCAATCGCGCACACATGGGCTCCATGACATGTGTTGCCTAGGACACACGGACGACACTCAATCACGCACACATGGGCTCCACGACATGTGTGGTGTGTACCTCGTGGCCGCAACGACACGGGGCCTGGTGTGGCCTACCTCCTCCCCGTGTTGGCATGAGGGCACCTAAGCCTTGTGCAGCGAGCTAGCTAAAGAAGCCATGAGCGCAACGCCATGGTTTGATGGGGCATTAGACGCACAGCTAGCTCAAGCCCATGATGACTATGCATGGCACAGGAGCGCAATGCCCTATGCACAAGGAAAGAACAGCCATGGACGCAATGCCATGGCTCCTTGCTGTGGAGCTTGACCTGACAGTGGGAACTAGCAACACGCCCAGGCCATGGGCTTACACATCAGTGTGGAGAAGGCACACTAATGCACTAGAAGGCCTCGATCAGAGACACGTTGGTAGGCACCCGTTCACAAAAGGCACCTTACAAGGATGAGACAGCTTGTTAGGGGGACTCATTAGCAACTTAATGGGAAAGTCTTAAAAGGATGGCAGCTAGATAGTGGCAGATAGCTAATAACAACTAGCAAGTGGGAGCAAGTGATCAAGATAGCATTCAACTACAAGGAACTAGCAGATGGTTGTGGTGCTGATGGCTAGTGCAATGAGACATCTTGGACTGAGGTAATGTCTCCAATTGGGTGGTTATGCAAGCAGTTAGGGCAGTTATGGTAGTTGCATAACCACCAACAGGCTCCTTGTTTTTTAAATTCAAATTGTAAACTACAGGCTGAGTTTTTTAAAAAGGTCTCCTACATCTCTGAGACAGAGCATGAGATATAGAGAAGGTCTTTGAATGCTTAAGGGTTCTAAGCATTGTACTCTAACTCAGACCAAGTGTTGAGACACTTTGGTAAGACAATTTTGTATCTTATAGAATTGAATAATACAAGTTGGAAAAGGTGTTTCCGTAATTGTGTGGTTGCCTATTACTTGCTTTTCTAAGGGCTGGAAGAAAATGTTGGCTAAGGAAGGGTCCTTAGCACCGCACTTAGTGAAAAAAATTGGGTTGATATTCAGGGGTGTGACAACTACCATATAATTCAATCCACTATTGAATGAAGATGTATGCCATTTTCCTTTTCTTTTCTTTTTTCTTTTTTTTTTTGTTAAAATTAAAATTGTGAAAATGTTTACCAATAAATAGACCATCTCCAACCTCTTGTTCTCCAAAAATCTTATAAAACAATTGTTCACACAAGTTTGAATCTCACAAAACAAACTTCAATGGTCACAAATTTAGTAAAAAAAAAAGTTTTTAAAAAAACATTTCTTCTTAAATTTTTTACAAAATTACTCTTATTCTCAATGGGCCTCAATTAAACATGGACATGAAACATTTCTATCGACTTTTTAGGCTATGTTTGATTTTTTTTTTAAAAAAAATTCTTGGAAAATTTGAGGGAAAATGGGAAAAACAATATAGAAAAAAAATATATAATGAAAGAAAAAATGAAGGAAAATAAAAAATAGATTTAAACTTAATAACTTATTTTTATATATTTTTTTAAACCTATTTCAATTATTTCTCCCTATTGTATAAAGATTAAATAATTTTAAAATATATAAAATTTTTAAGAAATTTAATTATATTTGGTTTTCTTCTGTATTTTTTTTATTATGAAACCAAACAGAAGAAAACCATCTTCCTTTTTTTTTTTTTTTCTTTTCTTAGTACTTTCTAGAACCAAACATAACCTAAGAAAAAAATGTTAAAGAAAAATTATTTTTCTTATATTTCATTATGTTTGACTTATATATATATATATATATATATATATATATATATATATATATATATATATATATATATATATATATATATAAGTCAAACATAATTAAAATTAGTAACAAAAAAATATGTCTTTAAATTATTTAATATTTATATAAAAGAATTAAATAAGTAAAATAAATTTGAAAAAATATTTAAAAATAATTTATTAAATTTAAATCTATTTTTATTCTCATTATATTTTTACTCTTTACTTTCTTTTCCCCACATTGTCTCCCAAACTCTTGGAACCAAATATAGTGATAAGGCAAAATTTGTTAGTACTCACCTACTTAATTTTATCAACAATAAAAAATAAAATAAATAAAAATAAATAAATTATTCTTTAGCTTCTTATTCATCCAAATTTGATAAAAGAATTAAAAAATTGCATGAAAAGTATGAAAATTGAGAATTACAATCTTTTTTATAAGATATATCAATAAATAATATAATAGCAATAAAATAATTTGGAAAAAAATAATATCTTTGGTTACCTTAAATTTTATTTTATTTTCGTCTTTATAGACATAATAGATATTGTTTTTAATATACTAAAAAAAAAGGAAAATATATATATTAAAAAAAAAAAAAAAAACCTTAGGATACCCGTAAAAACATTGTATTAAATATTACTAGCGCTAAAAGAAGGCAAAAAAATTATGCTAAATGCATTCTTTAAAAGTGCAAAAAGAATTTAATGTATTCATAATAATAAAAAAAAGAAAAAAAATTAAAATAGAATCTTATGTAATGTCACGGTTTAAAGCCAAAAATAAAAAGGAAATATTGAAGTAAAAGGTAAGAAAAAATGAAAGAAAATAAAAAATACATTTAAAGTCAATAAATAATTTTTTTTTATATTTTTATAAATTTATTTCACTCATTTTCTTTAATTATATAAAAATATATAAATTTTTTAACAAATTTTAAACACATTTGATTTTCTTTTATATTTTTCACGATAAAAATAAATTTGATTTTCTTTTATATTTTTCACGATAAAAATAAATATGAAAAAATTATTTTCCTTAATATTTTTTTTTCTTTACTTAGTAGCTTTTAGGGGGAAAAAAAAACATAGCCTAACTAAATTTCCCGGATTGTAGATAAACATCATCACGTAGTGTTATAAACTATTGTAATTATGTCATTATTAAGCTTTCCTTTTATTGTAAAATAAATTATTATGAAAAGACTATTTGATATTATAATCCAATTTTGGGATAGTAATAATGAGGTTACCGTAAAGTTGTATTGTTGTTATTTGTATAATACTTATTATTATTATTATTATCATTATTATTATTATTATTATTGCTAAATCATTGATTGGGTCCAAGTTGAATTCGAATGTAAAACTTAATACTAGGTATTAAACATTTCGTTGTTAATGTTTTACATGCTATCACAAAAATCCAGTACTAAACAAAGATGTGTTTCCATTTTTTTTCTTTATTTATTTATTTTGAAATGTACTGGGAATAAATGTCAATGCTAAATAACCTTGGTCGTATGATTTAAAAATAGTTTTTTATTTTTTAAAATAGAAAACTATTTTTAAAATTTCTTAACACTGGTCATTGTTTTTTGGAAACAATTTTTAAAAACAAAGTGAAATAGAGAATAATTTTTAAAAAATAAGTAAGAGTTGTTTTCATTGGTTTTTAAAAACAAAGGAAAATATGGACTCACTTGACTATGTTTTCTAAAACTTATTTTTAAAAACTGTTTTTTATTCTTTAACTTAAAAACAATTTTTAAAAACAAATTTTATAAAACATGACCAAATGGGCCCTAAACTTTTTGTTATTATTATTTTTTTTAAGATTGAAATTGTACGAAAGTTTTACTAAATTATACCAAAGATGGTAGGTAAATTTTTTCTAATCTTGTATGATTAAAATTGTGAAAAAAAAAATTGTGAAAAATTTAACCCTTAGGAACCAATGACAGGGTTACTGTTCCAACTTTTTATTCATAAAAAATAAATAAAATAATTACAAAAATACAATAAAATTAAAAAAAAAAATTTCTAATGATAAATTTCAATTGAAAAAAAACAGTAAGAATAAGATTGTTTGGGGACTATAACTATTTAGATAGCTTAAAATTTTCTTATTTTTACATATAAAGATTATTTTCAATATTCCACAAAAAAAACAAGGAAATAAATATAAAATATTCATAAAATTAACAGACATAATCACAAAAATCACAACAACAATATGAAATATAAGAATTACAATCTTGCTACGAGATACATCAATAAATAGTAATAGCAATAACATAATCTAGGAAAAATAATATCTCTCAATACTTTAAGACTATATTTGATTCCCAAAAAGTACTAAAGAAAGAAAAAAAAAATATTAACGAAAATAGTTTTCTCATGTTTGGTTTTATTGTGGAAAATAAGAAAGAAAATCAAATATAATTCAAATTAGTAAAAAATTTATCAATTTTAAAATTATTTAGTCTTTATATAATGGAGGAAAATAAGATAAATAAGTTTGAAAAAATATATAAAAATAATTTATTAATTTTAAATCTATTTTTATTTTCCTTCATTCTTTCTTCCCTTTCACTTTTTCTTTTTATTTTCTTTCTCTCAAAATTTTCAAAACGAAACATAGTCTAAAATCTTCTTATTTGTAAATATAAAGGATAATGTTTTTAATGTACCACAAAAAAAAAATAGAGATATAAAAAATTGATATAATTAATATACCTATGGAAGCATTTTATTAAACACTGCTATCCCAAAGGAAAGAAGAAAAAATTATACCAAACTTATTCTCTAATTTTTATTGCAAATAGAATTAAATGGATTCATAATAAAGGAATAATTAAAATAGAATGTTATATAATGTTGCATTCATAATATGCTTTTTCATTTGACTTTTACTTTTTAGATATATATATATATATATTTTGAAATAAAATTTATTCTCCAATTTTTTGCTAAATATTCCCTTGATCAAAGTTGAGAACATCTTCTAGTATTGCTTCTACTCTTTTTTTAGATGGGCTAGGGTTTTTTTTTTTTTTCTCTTATGAATTTTTTCCAATATGCATATATATTAAAAAGAAATTGTAGACGAATATATACATTCTTATGAAACACAAAATATTAACATAAAAGTTTAATAAATAATTTAATTTTAATTATCTTATATCCAAATTTGATTTAATGAAGTATTAAAATATAAAAACCATTATCATAATTTTTTTAATGAGTCTTTCTTAATATTTTTTATATTAATTAAATATAATAAAAATAAAAATTTAAAAATAAAATTATAAATATTTTTAAAATCATAATTACTACTCAAAAAGGATATATTTTAGATAATAATTCTCATAGGTTTCACATCTTTTGAGTAGTAATTATGCATAAAATACTCAATTAACATGTTGTTGCCTTTACAAGAGTTACTAACAAATTTTACGAAGTTTTGAAATCATTTTAAGGTATGATTTTGATAAATTGGTAACAAAATAAATGAATCAAATTGAAGAGAACAAATGATGTTGATGATGGTCCAAATGCATAATGAAAGAAGTAATGCAATTGGTTTAGACCGGGATTTGGAGTTCATTTGGAGGTAGTTGAAGTGGAATCATAAGAAGAAAATAGAAGAAATGAAAAAAAAAACTTAAAAATCAAATATTTCCATTTCGCATAATTATTCAAAAATTTTGCATGACTATGCGAAATGGACCAAAAGGTGGAATTATACTACAGGCTAAGGAAGATGTGCAAGCTGATTTCGCACAGTCATACGAAATGCTCCGAAAAGTTGTAACTACTGCTGCTAAATTACTGATTTTGCACAACCATGCAAAATTGGTTAAGCTCGTGCGAAAAAGTCATTTTGTTGTTAAACTTCAAATTGCTTGATGAAGAACCTTTCGAAATACCTCTTAAATGATATCAAGTGTCCACTTGACCTTAACCTATAAATAGAAACTTGACTTTCTCATGTAAAAAGAATGGGTTTTTGAACACTTCTAATTGTAGAATTTTCCAGATTCTCTCTTTCAATAGAATTCTCTATTTTCCTTCATTTTCTCACTAGCTAAACATGCTTTGTGAGACCAAATCTTCAAGCATAAGTGGCTAAATCTCGTTTTGCTAGGAGGAAGGAGGATCTAGAGACAAAATCTATGGTGAATTAGAGAAATGAGCTTTAATTGCAAAGGAAATTTGATTCAATTGATTGATTAATTGAATTTTGGAGATTTTTATCTTTAAATTATCTTGAATGACTACTACAATGCAAACTAGATAGATTTATTAAATTCTTAAAGCTAGATTTGATAAGATTGAATAGATTCATTGTGTGAATCATTAGAAGATAATTTAAGATAATTGAACATATGATTTGAATTGATTTCTTGAATTAAATAACCTAATTTGAAGATAAATTAGATCTAGACTTAAAGCTAAATCAAAAATCGATTTAGATGAAAATTTAGGTTTTCAATCTAACTTGATGAAAATTAGATCTCAATATCTATTCACCATGGAATTTGTTTTCTAGAAAATTCTAACTTCAAGAATTTCATTTCCTTTTTTTGCTCACGTGGTTTTTCTTTTCCTTTTTGCAACAAGAAAAGACTAAATTCCTTTTTTTTTTTTTCCCCAAAAGAACCATATGAACTCAACACATAATATTTGTGATTAGCTGTCTCTTGTTTGTTTTTTTTAGTGGGGCAAAATAAAAACTTAATATTATATTTGTATTTTTCAATATTTTTCATAATCCTACCAATCATTTAATTAAAAAAGATTCAATGGTCGATCAACCCAATAACATTATAAAAATATAATTTATATATTATATAAAATTTAATAATGATAATAAATTTTATATATATATATATGGAAGGAAAATTATAATAATTTAATTTTATCTATATGCCAAAAGTTATATATCTTGTTATTTTATAATTTTATGCCAAAAGTTATATATCTTGTTATTTTATAATTTTAAAAATTATTATATTATTTCATACTTATAATTATATAATCATTATAAAAATAACTATTAAGGTAAATTCTAATATTTATTTAAGAGTTTTAAATAATGAATTTTTTAAAAACAAAAAATAATGTGCAAATATTTATGTTTATTTAAGGGTGATGAAAATTTGAAGGAAAAAAAAATCAATATTCCTATTTATTATTTTAAAACAATATTTAGCAAGTTGTTTTGTTGTGTAAGGGATCCTCTCATTTTGATAACATGGAGATCTGTGGCTCGAGTCCTCCAAGCGCAGAAATTGTTTTTCTTATCTCATGAGTAATCCCACATCGAAAGCTACAAATTGTTTTGCAACAATTGAAAATATAACAACGTGGTTGAATATCAGATTGCGGACGATGTTGGGCCCAAACGTGTAGCAGCCCGTTATTATTTTGTTGTTATAAATTGCTTGCAACAATAGAAAATATAACAAGTTCGATGAGTGGAGGGGAACGTGGATGGAATTGGGCTCAAATGTGTGGCAGCCCATTATCATTTTGGGGTCAAGTAAGAGCTAACCGGTTCTTAGAGAACCGACCATCTTTTTTTTTTTTTTTTTTGGTCATACCTCTTCTTGGGTTCTTTTGTGGGGCAAGATAAAAATTCAATAATATACTTGTGAACTTCTTCTTCATAAAGCAATTCTTCTTAGGTTTTTTTATTTTATATTTTTGAAATGATCAAGGACGAAAATCTCGAGAAATATCGTCAAAATATCAACTTCTGGATATAAGTGACCAACGAAGTGAGATGCATGAGAGAATTCTTGATGGATTTAAAAAATCGATAAAAAGTCATCAATATATCTATCAAAGATCAATTGAAACAAAACTATAGCCAATGAAAATCGGCTATAAATCGGTGATTTATTGTTGATTATTTCATTTCATTTCATATATAATTCAATTGAAATCTTGTTGATCTTATATTACTCTAATTTTGTTTGCGATTTCTCTCAAAATTTTATAATTTTGAAAATTTAATGTTGAAGTAGTGGATTAACTCCAAATCAAAACTCATTAATTATTTTAAACTATGTATCTAATTCAATTTAAATTATTTAATTAGTAAAAATTGAATAACTTAAATGATTAAAATTAGTAGTTTTATCTTAATAATGGTTTAATATTTAATTTAAATTATAGTTTGTATTTGCATATTGAATTTCATTTATGTGCATAGTTCAATTTTAATTTCCATTATGAATATTAAATTATGAAGCAAGAATTGAGGGGAAAAAAAGGTAACAATAGTTTGGACTCAAATTAAAATAGTTTAGCAAATGTTGTTGTTGTCTCTAGACATAATCCCCAAGGGAAAGAAGCAATTTAGTAATTTTGGTTGGAATTTATCTGGTGGACTTTCTAGTGGCCATGGGAATTTTCCCTAAAATTTCCCTAGTGGACAAAACTTTTATAATAGAGAGGGCTTTACTTTTAATGGTCTTAGAAGAGGAAGAAATAATTTCTTTAGTGGATGAGGTGTCTGAAATTCTAACAAACCTCAATGTCAATTGTGTGGTTATGCAATGCTACTATAGGTCTGACCAATCATTTCAAGAGCCTTAAAAATGGATCTCAGGAACATCATTAGGGGCTTCAAATGTCTATCATGATGGCTGCACCAAAGCCTATTCTTGATGCCAATTAGTATCCAAATTTCGGAGCATCCGATCACATTACCTCATATGCCACCAACTTGATGACAAAAGTTGAGTATTTTAGGCCTAAGCAAGTTCACATTAGTAATGATAAGGGTCTTGCAATAAAACATGTTGGTTAATCAAGGTTTTCAGCTCCTTATACCTTAAAATTACTCTCTCTAAAACACTTCCTTCATGTCCCTAAAATTACCAAGCACCTTCAAGTATGTCAAAATTTGCTCAAGATTGTAATGTCTTTGTTGAATTTCACTCACACTCTAATTTTATGAAGGATTAGGATTCTAGAATAATGCTATTGGAGGCCATGGTTAAAGATGATTTCTACGTTTTTTTTATCAGTCTCAAATTGATGTCAATAATTAATGTAAGTTTACTCCTTCGATTCCTCATCTATCTGTATGTTAACAAAGATATTCAATTTTTCTATAGTTTCAATACTTTCTTCTTGTTGTTCTATATATGAATTATGGCATAATAGGTTTGGCCACCCATTAGAAAATTTTGTCAAAAATGTTCTTTCAATGTGTCAAATACCTTAAAATCAATAAAATTGGCTCTACTTTTTGCTTAGCCTCTTGTGTTAGTAAAATCCATAAATTTCTCTTTCCTTCTTTTGAAACTAAGTATATTAAACCCCTATAAATCGTCAATTTAAACCTCTATAGGGCCTCATCTACACAATCCTCAAATGGGTACAAATATTACATCAACTTTGTTGATGTCTTTTCATGTTTTACAAGGGTTTATATGTTAAGAAACAAGCCAAATGCTCTTCAAGGTTTTGTCCATTTCAAAACATAAGTGGAGCTACAACTTGGCTATAAGATTAAAGCAATCCAAATAGATTAGGGAGGAGAATACAAAGCTTCTACTTAGTCTCTTGTATCTAGTGGAATGGTTTATAACACTTAGAGTGCATTTGAGAGTGATTCTAGAAAGTGTTTCTAACATTTTTAACACTTGAATGATAAAATTTTTCAAGTATTATAAATATTAAAAGTGTTTCCTAAAATCACTACCAAACAAACACTTGTGATTGTTTTCAAAACACAATACTATATAATAGACATAAAATGTACTTTTGTTTAGTTCAATGCACTTTCATTAGTTATAGTCTAAATCATAAAGGTTAGAAGTGTTTAGACTAAAATGATAGAATTTTCATTTCTAAGGATGTTATTTTTTATGAAAAATCCTTTCTTTTTTCTACTATAAAGCTATCTAATTTTGCTCTCGTTTCTTCAAGCCATTTTACTATGCCTTTGACCTCACCATCAGATCTTCATGATCAATCCAACACTCAATCTACTCAGAATGAGGTAACTCTATTTGTTCTAATTCTTCTTAACCCATTGTTCATGTATAACATACTATTTATCCATTCTATTCCACAAATACTCTTAGTCAATCACAAGAAAATCCTATTGACCAACCTATTGTATTGTTAGAACCCGAAATTACTACTAATGAGCATGCTTTAGCTCCTTTTGGTCAACTTAGCCACATGTTGGCAATACACATCCATTGGTGGCTAGGTCCAAAACAGACATCACTAAACCAAAAACATTCTTGCAACTAAGGAACTCAAATCAATGATTAATGTTTTACAACATGAGTTGTGGATAGCATTTATGACAAACAAATTCCTAGCACTAATCAAGAATTGAACTTGATCTCTTATACCTTTTCCAAAAGAAAGAAAAACAATTGGGTTTAAATGGGTGTTCAAAGTGAATGAGAATCTAGATGAGACAATAAACAAGTATAAAGCTAAGCTTGTAGAAAGGGATTTCATTAGACAACTAGGTTTAATTTCAATGAAACATTCAACCCGATAATTAAACAAACTATTATTAGAGTTGTTTTTACCATTGCTCTAGCTAGAGGGCAAAAAATAAGACATCTAGACATCAACAATGTCTTCCTGAAGGGAGATCTATAAGAAGAAGTTTACATGACACAACCTCTTGGTGTTGTAGATCTCAAATCTCTAAATTTGATATGTGGGTTATACAAATCTTTACATAGGCTCAAGCAAGTGCTAAGAGCTTGGTTTAAGATATTGTAATGCTCTTATCACATTTGTCTTCTCATCTCCAAAGTCAAAGCAATCTCTCTTTGTCACGATCACATCTACTCATTCAAAATTTGTTCTTATATATGTTGATGACATTTTGGTAATAGGCAATTGTGAGAAGATAGTATAACTTCTATAAATTACTTCTTGGAATTTCAAGTGAAGAAGATTGCAAATGGCATTCACTTATCCTAGATCAAATATATTACATATCTCCTCTACAAGGCCAAGATGCAGCATGCTAAGAGCACCACCACACCAATGACAAATGGTCATAAGATGACAACCTTTGGAAGTGATCCAAGTAATAATGCTTAGATGCATAGAGTTTGTCAATTCATGCAAAATCCACTAGAGCCACATTGGCAGGTTGTTAAGAGGATTCTTAGGTACTTAGTTCTCTAGAATATGGTCTACATCTCAAGAAGTCAACAAGTTTAGACTCATGGTTTTTGTGATGGAGATTAGGTCATTGATGTAGATGATAAAAGATCAACCTCTACCTACTATGTCTACTTGGGTTCTAATCTAGTGTCATGGTTTTCCAAGAAACAACATACAATCTCAAGGTCCTTAATTGAAGTTGAATACAAAAGGCTACCTAGCATAGTTGCAAAGATGAAATGGTTACGATTTTTACTAGGAGAACTAAGAATAACAATTTTTAAATCCCCTTTTTATGGTGTGACAATGTCAACACTATTTTATTGGCAACTAATCCAATGTTACACACTCGGACAAAGCACATCGAGTTGGATATGTATTTTGTTATAGAAAAGGTGTTACAAAAAAATTATTGAAGTTCAACATGTGCTATCAATTGATCAAATTACTAATATTTTCACCAAGTCTATTTCAAGCTCTAGATTTCCTTTCTTAAGACACAAACTTAAAGTAGAAGATTTATCTATTCTAAGTTTGAGGAGGGTTATTAAGAAAAATCGATTAGTAGTTAAGTCAATTGTAATTGGTTTTCAAGTTGTTATATTTAGTAGAATGTCTTGTACAAGTATCACTAGACTAATGGAGCTATTGGAAGGTAGGTAGAACTTAGGTGGTGTTTGTTTTTTTACTTAATTCTAAATAGAACCTTAATGCTCAATAGTATTATTGTTTGTTTTTTTAGTATTTTATTTCTAATAAGTATTAAAAAGTAAAGAAAAACTAATATGCTATTTTTTCTATTTAGAAAAAGCCACAAATATTGGTTTTTTTTTATTTAATAAAAAGTTTATAATAAGTCATGAAAAAATAAAAAAACAAATAATCTAAATTCTGAAAACAAATTATTTTCAATAAAAAGCCAAAAAAACAAACACCATCTTAGTCTCCTATTTAAATCCCTCTCATGTGAGGCTTGCCAAGATTGAAAGAATGATTTGCTTTACAACTTAGTTTTATTTATAGACCTAAGACATGTTTACTTACTAAAGCTTTTTTTTTTTTATGAACAAGAACTTTAAAAAAAAAAATCTTCTTGGATTATTCTTTAGCAACGGATTTTTATAAAATAATCATTAAACAAAATTAGTTATTTTTAGATATTATTAAAAAAAAATCTTCAAGGATGCGTGGAAAAGTAAAGAGAGGAAGTAGGATTAAAAGGTTATTTAAAAGAAATAGCCAAAAATCAAGCAACTTAAAGTTAGGTTGAATGATAAAAAAAGGGCAAAGGAAGTGAAGCAATAAAAAGTTTATTAAATAAATGATGAAGTTAAATAATCTTAAAAGGAGGCTCAAGTGTAGAAACACAAAACTATCATGCTCCTAACATAATATTCATAAAAATCACTGTCCTTCAATGCTGGCCGTTCAGAAGGCCATACAAATCTGCCCTCTGTCCTCTTCCTTCATCAGAAGAATAGCTATGATGGAGACACTCGATTTTCTATACCCATCCTCTTCCTTCATCACAACCATGTCTATGATAAATATTCTAGGATTATCCTTCTTTGGATTCCTTGAAATGATGGGAATTAATCTTCAGTATTCCAAATTATGGAATCCTAATTCCAAGAGAATCAAAGTCTCCAGCAGAACGGGGATGCTTCTACTGTACACTCCGGCCTTTCTGGTGGGTTTTGCTTCCTTTTGGATTTTCCCAGAAAAAGGTTTCCGACCTCTGTTGGTCACTACAGCTCTTACCATCCATTTCTTCAAGAGAGTTTTGGAGGTATTTCTCTTCTATTTTCTTATCTTTTTGTCTGAATTATATATCATCCAGAAGTTATTGATGTAATTTAATATGATGCTTTAACTGTTCCATTCAAGAAAGATGGGAAAATACAATATGATCTTCCAAGAACAGAAGTTGAGAAAAATTATTATCATTATTATTATTATTATTATTAATAGGGTTTAAAACCTATATATAAATACTTGAAATGATAAAAGGTATTTATGTCAAAAATGAATTATCATTTTATTCCCTTTTAACCAATTAATTTAGTAAATTTTGCTTTTGTTTATTTTTATGTGAAAGAAAGTTGATAAAAATGAATTATTAACTTGAAACATCTAAAAAAATATGTGTTGAAAATAAAATAGAAGGTTTTCCTGCATATAAAAAAATAAATATTAAAAATAAAAAATCTAGCATCATTTGGGACAGTTTCCTATTTTTTTACTCTCACTAATTTTTTTTTATTGTAAGTAAAAATTAAAATTGAAATCAAAGTCATAACTTTTACAAAACAACATTTATATTGTAAACATTTTACTAAACATAAAGGCATTTACTATATAAGTCTAAATATAACTTCTACAAGAAGCAACTATTTTTGACTTCTATATTAAGCTCTTTTTTAGTTTCAAACTCTTAAAAACTTTTATTAAGAGTGTGTTTGCTAATGTTATTTTTAGAAGTGATTTTAATTAAAGTACTTTCTTTAAAAGTGTTTTTAAAAGAATCTTTTATCAATTATCCAGAAAACACCATAAATAATTTTTCAACTTTTAGAAATATTTTCTAAATTTTGTCAAAGACCATTTTTTTTGTAAAAGCGTTTTTTATGTTAAAAGTGTTTTCTAAAAACACAGTGAAACATGCTCTAAACTTATAAAATAGAGTTTTTAGCTCATCCAAATTAAACCTTAATTCTCAGTTGATAAAGCAAATCTGGTGTGTTTCTTTGCAGGTGCTGTTTGTACACAAATACAGTGGTGGCATGGTCCTGGATTCTATCATTCTCATCTCTTCTGGCTATTCTACCACCACTGCAACCATGATCCATGCCCAACACATTGCTCAAGGGTTTATGGAGCCAGCAATTGATCTCAAATGCCCTGGGATTCTACTGTTTTCAGTGGGAATTTGTGGTAATTTTTACCACCACTACCTCCTTTCCAAACTAAGGGGAAAAGGTGAGAAAGGCTACAAAATTCCAAAAGGGGGTCTCTTTCACCAAGTTATATGCCCACACTATCTTTTTGAGATTCTAGAGTTTGTTGGGGTATTCTTCATCTCTCAAACACTCTATTCATTATCCTTCACAATAAGCACAACTTTGTACTTGATTGGAAGGAGTTATGCTACTAGGAAATGGTACATATCCAAATTTGAGAATTTCCCTAGGGAGACCAAGGCTCTAATTCCATACATTTTCTAGATGTATATTAATGAATTTGGTATTTGCCTAAACATATTATGCACATATGATGTGGAATTATATATTTATATTTGTATGTTTACAATGAAGTTCACAATATCCATTCAATTTTTACTATGCATCATATTGTTAAAGACCACCTAATCATTAAATTATGAGCAAACTATTTACTTAATGCTGCAAATGAATGTAGAAAGGTTTTTTCATGTTGATATTCTTTGGATCATTACTCTTCTTTTGATCACCACAAAAGCCCCTAAAGGGCTACTCAAGAACAACTCAAAGTTGGATTTGGGAACAGGCTTTGTTAGCATATGTGCTAGGTTTTCACCAATAGAGATCTTTTTAACTTCACCAGTCATTCAATCAAACATATCCTCTATAAAATGCAGTCTAATGTCAATGTACTTTGTTCTCTCCTGAAACAGTTGATTACTTGTGAGATAAATTGCAAATAAAACCTTTTGCTACCCCTATAATTCACCAACCAGACCTTTACCATATTAGATTTCTTCCCTACTTTTATTGAGGCAATGTACTCGGCCTCTAAATCCCTATTGACAGTAAAGCTGCTTTCCAACTAATAGTATTTCCTCCCAAGAGTGAAAGTATACCCTGTCATTGATCTTCTCTTGGCACAATTCCTAGCAAAATTTGAATCAACATAGTCCACTATATCCTTTCGCTTATTCTACCACTTTTCTCACTCCAAACCAACACCTGTAGAGCCCCTTAATTATTGCATATCCATTTGAAAGCAATCAAGAGACCACACAACCACAGAAGCAATTGGTCAAGAAAACAAGTTGCAGCAAGAAAGTAATCAGTGAGGACGAATTTATGTGGTTCAAGTCCACAAGGATCCTACTGTTATTCTTATTAGTCTATCTTTGCTTGTGAAATGAACACTATTAGAATGGGCTCATTGGTTGAGATTCATCCAGACCTATATCCACATGTAATCAAAGAATTATTCTTATACTGTACAAATGAGAATTGCATAAAGCAATCTTTCCTCATTTTCCCTTGGCTCAAACAAGTCCCACAGCAACTTCCCAACCCTAAATTCATAGCACTCCCATGTACTTCAAGAATTGATCTCTCAAAATTAAATCTCCTCTCAGTTAGTTTTCCCTGTATTTATACAAAGTCCCTGGGCTTGTAACTATCTAACAAATTGATTAAAGAACTAATTGACAATCAAACTTTGATTTTGAATAAACACGAGCTTTTAAATCAAGCTTTGACCATCTCATCAAAAAACCAACTAGAGTCTAGTAAGGTAGGTCAAACCTTTTATTACATTTGACATCACACCCCATTGACTTATTCTAAGAGCCATCATTTGGGTGATGCATCGTCTTGCAGCATTGTTACATCCCAATATGACGTTCTCATGACTCAAACTCATGACCTTTAGCTCTAATACCACTTATCATCTAAAAACCAATTGGTGTTTAGTGAGGATAGATCAAATCTTTTATGGTATTTGACATATCACCTTGTGGGTCTGTTCTAAGAGTCATCATTTAGGTGACCCATCCCCAAGAGCAGCATTGTTGCACCCCAAACTATTAAAACCGTTATTGCCACTTCAGGCAGCCAACCACCAAGTCATGTTTACTGAGAAGATAAGTGAACCACTTATTCATAACACCATCTATAATAGATAGTAAGGGTGTGAGTTTCAGCACCCAAGATAGGTTTCCCTGTAGTCCTCTACATGAAAGATAAAATTATGCAATTTGTCTGTAATTTGTGTAGACATGTTTCACTGTCCATATGTTGGTTCTTTCTTGGGCAAGGTGGGGACTAAGTAGGACTCTCTGTGTTGCCACATACTACAAAAAGTTGTTTGTGAGCTTGGTTTTGTAGCTTCTTTATGCATTCTTATTGTGATATCCTAGATTTAATAGCAAATCAATCTACAACAACCATGTAATAGAAAATTAGAAGATGTGGAATGACAATCATGATGAAGATGCATAAATCTCTCATAAATCTTTCACAGATAATAATAGAACACCGAGAGAATTTTTAGAGAGGAGCTTTTTGCAAATAATAATCATGATGAAGATGTTGTATCATATTTTTTTTAAATGACAAAGGAGAAAATAATTCGTAAATTACCTTCATTGCACAAAAAAATCATCTTCTGAGAAAGGACAATTTCAATATTTTGAACACACGAGTTTACACCAAAAAACTGAAATTATCTGTTCAAAAATTATTTCAACATGCATTTTTACTACACATGGCAACTGTGGTATTTTTAGCACATAATTTTTAATGTGCCATTACTTGCAAATTTTTGTATAAAATAACATTAAGATAATAATAAAAAATCTTGTAACATAATACGAGAGACCATCATACACAAGAGTCACTAGGTTAAAACATAACCTATTAATCATGTTAACTTTCCTTATCTGGATCACTTGGGAATGATTTCACTTCTTGTTGCATATCTATCCGGAACTTGCTAGCTACCTGTACATGAAATAAGCTTATTACAATTTCTTTTCCTTTTTCAGAATATGAAATTAATCGGACATAAAAGCATGGAATACTATATATATTTGGAAAGGCATACTCATGCCTTGCTAGTGTAACATACCTAACAGTATAGAACTATATAGTAGCCTCCACCTGTTTATCCAAGTAAATTATGAGAAACAGGAAAACCAACCATTTGATATGCTACATAATTCCACAGCCTCCATCAGGATAAGTGAAGAAACTGAGAATAATACAATTGTATATTCAATCGTATATAATTTACATAATCGGGTCCCTATTTAATGTATACACAGAGACCAAAATATGGAAATATAAAAATCAAACCAAACATTTAGCCTAAATATTATATCTAATTGGGGCCTCAATCTTCTACCACAATATCCTCCAAATCACCCCCCAAATCATACAGGATTTCCACACTCCCCCTCAAGTTGGATCATAGATATTGACCATGTCCAACTTGCAAATAAAATCTTCAAAGCTAGATCTCTATAACCCCTTGGTGAATATATATGCCAATTGTTCCCTTGTAGGGATATAAGTCATGCAAATCGTCCCCTTCTCAATTTTCTCCTTTATAAAGTGTCTATCCACTTCTATATGTTTGGTCTTGTCATGTTGAACAGGATTATGAGAAATACTAATGACGGCTTTGTTGTCGCAATAGAGTTTGATGGGGAACTCTACTATAATGTGTAGTTCTTCCAACAGCTTCTGCAACCATAGTCCTTCACACATACCTTATGCAACTACTCTAAATTCAGCCTCAACACTGCTTTTGGCTAGTACACTCTACTTCTTACTTCTCCATGTTACTAGATTTCCCCAGACATAGGTACAGTAGCCGATAGTAGACCTTCTGTCTTCTTCTGATCCCGCCCAATCTACATCTGTATAGATCTCTACCATCTTACTGTCACCCTTCTTAAAGAATAGTCCTTGCCTTAAAGAACCCTTTAGATATATAGGGATCTTATACAATGCTTCCAGGTGACTTTCCTTTAGTGAATGCATGTGCTGGCTAACCACGCTTATGGCGAAAGCAATGTCTGGTCTAGTGTGAGAAAGGTAGATCAGTCTACCCACTAGTCGCTGATATCTCTCTCTATCCACAGGTTTTCCGTCGCTTTCCGTCCTTTTTCTTGCCTTGATAGGGGTATCGCTTGGCTTCCAACCAAGCATACTAGTCTCAGTCAACAAGTCAAGTACATACTTTCTCTAGGAGATATTAATTCCCTTCCTTGATCTGGCGACCTCCATTCCTAGGAAATATCGCATTTGACCCAAATCTTTTACCTCAAACTCTGTGGCTAAGACATTTTTCAACCTCTCCACTTCTCCTGTGTTATCTCCAATGAGAACGATGTCATCAACATACACGATTAGGATCGTCATCCTTCCATCGTTGGATTGTTTAAAGAACATAATATGATCTGAATGTCTCTATTGGTATCCTTGGTTCTTAATCACCTTTACAAATCTATCGAACCATGCTTTCGAAGATTGCTTGAGACCATACGGAGATTTCTTTAATTTACATACCCTAGTTTCTTCTTCTTCCTTACACTTCTTCGGTAGTAGCGTCATAAACACTTTTTCTTCTAGTTCACCATTTAGAAAGGCATTCTTGATATCAAACTGATGGAGTGGTCAGTCTAGGTTTGCTGCCAAGGATAAGAGAACTCGTACAGTGTTCAGTTTTGCCACTAGTGCAAATGTCTTGGTGTAGTCGATGACGTAGGTTTGAGTAAACCCCTTTGCAACCAGGCAGGATTTTTATCGTTCTACTGTGCCATCCGCCTTGTATTTCACTGTGAATACCCACTTACAGCCCACTGGTTTCTTCCCTCTTGGAAAAGTCATCACTTCCCAAGTCCCATTTTTTTTTCCAATGCCCTTATTTCTTCCATCACTACCTCTCTCCATTCTGAAATCTCCAAGGCTTTTTGAATGTTTTTAGGAATCTGGATTCTATCTAGGATAGTCATAAAAGCACGAAACTTTGCAGAAAGAGCATTATAAGACACAAATTTCGAGATAGGATGGAGAGTACATGAACGAGGTTGCTTCCTAAGAGCAATGGGTAAGTCATCTGTTACCTGATCAGGATTAGAGTCAGACTCCTGAGGGGTTGGAACTATCACCGATTCTGACTCTCATTGGACTTCGATTCTGGCCTCCTTGAGTAAATGAGTGTTTCCCTATTTGTTTGTATTTCTGTATCTCCCCTTGAGTTCAAGTGTCCTTCTGTATTAGGCAAAGGGGTAGATATAAGGCATAGAGTGGATTCGAACACAGCAACATCGAGGTAGTCTAAGGTTAAGGGTGGTCTAGCTTCACTCACGGACTCCACCTGAAGCGAATAGTAGGGAGTATGCTCAAAAAAGGTGACATATAGGCTAACGTATAGCTTCTGTGAAATTGGGTCATAGCATTTGTAGCCCTTTTGTGTAGAAGAGTAGCCAAGGAAGACACATTCAAGCGCTCCGGGATCCAATTTGTTTCGCTTGGGTGCGTGAGCGTGGACAAACATAGTGAATCCAAAGACACGAAGTGGAAGATGTGCACCGAGTCTAGAATGGGGAAAAAAATCTTGGAATTTCTGGAGAGGTGTGACAAAAGATAGGACCCAACTAGACATTTAGTTAATAAGGTATGTGGCTATCAAAATGGAGTCACCCCAAAATTGTGAGGCAATGTGAGAAGTAAACAACAAGGCACGAGCAACTTCAAGAATATGTCTATTTTTCTATTCTACAACCCCATTTTGTTGAGGGGTGTCAACACAAGAACTTTGATGGATAATACCATTTTCTTGTAGATAAGTACTCAAGGAGTGATTGAAATACTCAGTACCCTTATCAATACGAAGAATTTGAATTTTGGTGTGAAACTGAGTCTGTATCATAGAGTGAAAGTTCATGAAGACTGATCAAACCTCAATTTTATCAGTCAACAAATATACCCAACACAGGCGAGTGTGATCATCAATAAAAGTATTAAAACATTTTTTATGGGTCTTATTAGGGATACGTGAGGGTTCCCATAGATCACTATGAATCAGAGTAAATGGTATGGATGGTTTATACTTAGATTTAGGAAACGATGCACGATGGTTTTTAGCAAGTTCACACACTTCACACTGAAAATCCTATGAAGCTTTATTTGAATATAGTGAAGGAAATTAATGTTGCATACTCCCTACTATTCTTTTGTGCCATAACAAAAGTTCACTTTCCCCAGGACTAGATGCAGAATTACAAATGGTAGGAGGACACTATCCACTCACATTAGCTTCGTCGAAGTAATATAGCCCTTCATGTTCCTTAGCACTACCAATCGTCTTCCCCGATGATAGGTCCTGAAAAACATAATGAGAATGTAGGAATTTAGCTGAGCAATTAGACTGTTTGGTTAACTAGCTAATAGACAGTAAATTGCGAGATAAATTAGGAACATGTAGGATAGGGTTGAGAGTAATAGACTCACAAATACGAATACTCCCTTTGCCATCAATTAGGGAAAAAGTACCATCTACAATTTTTACTTTTAAATTATCAGCACGAGGAGAGTATATCGAAAATAAATTATGAGCATCAGTCATATGATCAAATGCACCAGAGTCAATAATCCAGGGAGTAATATGAGACATGGTGTTAAGTGCTGTTAGAAATGTACCTTTGTGGGCTAAAGAACCAGAGGACGGAGTAGTAGAAAACTGACTAGAGGCTTGGAAATTAAAAAGAAGCTCATATAATTTCGCAAGCTAGTCGGAATTCAACCTCACACTAGAAGCTGACTGATGATTTTCTATGGGTGTTTTGTCTGTCTGGGTTTCGGTGGAGGCCTGATGACCATGGGCTTTATTGGGTTGTTTGGGCTTCCAATCCACGGGCTTGCCATGTAAAGTCCAGCAAGTGTCTTTAGTGTGGCCCATTTTCTTACAATGCTCACAGTAAGTCCTCTTAGACTATCTTGGGCCACATCCAGTGTGAGGCCTACGGGTTACAAATGCTGAAGCCTTGGGCCCAAAAGTGATATGTTCCTGCAACATCACTTTTCTTTTGCTCTCCTCACATCGCACCTCAGAGAAGACCTCTCGGATGGAGGGCAGCGGTCGGCGACTGAGAACTCTGCTCCTAACGTCATCAAGCTCGCGGTTCAACCTTGCCAGAAACTCGAAGACTCTCTTGTTCTTCATTTTTTTCTTAAATCACACACTATCACCCAAAGTTTTTAAAGGCGAAAGCGTAAGGCGAGGCGTTTTTGTGTTCGTGAGGCGAGGCGTAAGCCTCAAGGCGTTGAGGCGTAAGCTTTTTGAGCCTCACATTATATAATTAATTAATATTTTAAAATATATAAAATAATAGTATAAATAAAAACATGAAAACCATAACAAATTCATAAAATAGATTATAGATTCAACTATACTAATAGTTTCAAACTTTAACAAAAAGCCATAACTAAGTCATGAAATAGAAAATAAAGTACAAAAAATTCATAACTAAGTCATGAAATAACAACTAGAGTAAATTGTTTCAGCTTAAATCCTCCTCTCCAAGGTCATCATCATCCTCATCCAATGTATCAATAGTAGGAAAATGTCCACTATCATGTATCCCCATTTCATCTAAATCTTCATCTTCATCAATTGGTGTCAAATTCAATTCCTTCTCTTTGCCTTTGCCTCCACTTGTACCTAGCATAAAGTATTAATTATGTGTAAATATTAAAAGTTTTTTTTATTAAATTTAATCAAATTTATGATTTCAATTTTTGAGTACTTACTTGGTACTTCATTATGTTTCCTTTTGTAGGAATGTGAAGAAACTATATGATCTGATGATGCTTGCGTCTCTTGGGAGTTGGATGACACAACTCTAATGGCATCAACATTGAATAATTCATTATCTTGAAGCCAACAAAGATCAAGGGGGAGGAGGGGATCTTCTTTCTCCGCAATCCATTCATCATCGGAATCAATCTCCTCTACCAAGATTGGATCAACATGTTGTTTCCTTTGTAGACTTCGCTCTCTCAATCTAGTGTTGTACCTTACATACACTAGAGCATTCAACCTTTGATGTTCAAGTCTATTTCTTTTTTTTGTATGGATCTACAAATAATAAAAGAAACAATTTTATGTGTTAAAATGAAATAAAGTTCTCTAACATTGAAATAGAAATATATGTATAAAAATTTACAAAAATAAAAGTATTACCGATTCAAATGTGCTCCAATTTCTTTCACATCCCGAAGCACTACAAGTAAGGCTAAGGACTCGAATAGCAAACTTTTGCAACTCCGGTGTTGAACCCTTAAAACGCATCCACCAACTTGTAGGACTTCTTAATGTCGAGAATCAATTGCAATACGACTCCCAAATTCACCCATTGCTTGGTCATATGAGTCCAACTAAATGTCAGCTTTTAAACGTTCTTGATAATCCAACATCCTATCCATGCATTCAAATAAGCCCTTCCTCACCTCATCAACATTAGAGAACTTATCTCCATACCGCAATTGAGGATTAAGATAATAGCCTACTGCATGTAAAGGTCGATGAAGTTGCGGAGTCCATCTTGCATCAATTTTTCTCCGAATTGGGCCATATTTTCTCTCCATGCCCCGACAATTAAATGCAATCTTCTCCTTAGCTGAATCCATCAACTCATAAATATAACCCATGGCTGGTCTTTCCTCTGAATCAACCTCTCTCAAGACACTAACTAATGGAACAGTGGTCTTTATGCAAAAAGCAACATGAGGCCAAAAATTTGGATCAAACAACACTGTATTTCGAGTTTTCACACCTTCTACCTTTTTAGCCCATGTGCTTGAACACCATTTTTCCGAGGAGAACATTGCTATAAGAGCTTGCTTTTGCTTATAAAGACTTTGGAGAGTAAGAAATGCAGTAGCAAACCGTGTAATTGCTGGACGAATAAGTTTGATTGTTAAAGAACTAATTAACAATCAAACTTTGATTTTGAACAAACATGAGCTTTTAAATCAAGCTTCGACCATCTCATCAAAAAACCAACTAGTGTCTAGTAAGGTAGGTCAAACCTTTTATTACATTTGACATCACACCCCATTGACTTATTCTAAGAGTCATCATTTAGGTGATGCATCATCTTGCAACATTGTTACATCCCAATATGACGTTCTCATGACTCAAACTCATGACCTTTAGCTCTAATACCACTTATCATCTAAAAACCAATTGGTGTTTAGTGAGGATAGATCAAATCTTTTATGGTATTTGACATATCACCTTGTGGGTCTGTTCTAAGAGCCATCATTTAGGTGACCCATCCCCAAGAGCAGCATTGTTGCACCCCAAACTATTAAAACCGTTATCGCCACTTCAGGCAGCCAACCACCAAGTCATGTCTACTGAGAAGATAAGTGAACCACTTATTCATAACACCATCTATAATAGATAGTAAGGGTGTAAGTTTCAGCACCCAAGATAGGTTTCCCTGTAGTCCTCTACATGAAAGATAAAATTATGCAATTTGTCTGTAATTTGTGTAGACATGTTTCACTGTCCATATGTTGGTTCTTTCTTGGGCAAGGTGGGGACTAAGTAGGACTCTCTGTGTTGCCACATACTACAAAAAGTTGTTTGTGAGCTTGGTTTTGTAGCTTCTTTATGCATTCTTATTGTGATATCCTAGATTTAATAGCAAATCAATCTACAACAACCATGTAACAGAAAATTAGAAGATGTGGAATGACAATCATGATGAAGATGCATAAATCTCTCATAAATCTTTCACAGAGAACACCGAGAGAATTTTTAGAGAGGAGCCTTTTGCAAATAATAATCATGATGAAGATGTTGTATCATATTTTTTTAAAATGACAAAGGAGAAAATAATTCGTAAATTACC
This sequence comes from Vitis vinifera, assembly GCF_030704535.1. Lineage (NCBI taxonomy): Eukaryota > Viridiplantae > Streptophyta > Magnoliopsida > Vitales > Vitaceae > Vitis > Vitis vinifera. Next base: position 19,710,644 of record NC_081817.1, on the reverse strand, counting down.
TTCATTGCACAAAAAAATCATCTTCTGAGAAAGGACAATTTCAATATTTTGAATACACGAGTTTACACCAAAATACTGAAATTATCTGTTCAAAAATTATTTCAACATGCATTTTTACTACATATGGCAACTGTGGTATTTTTAGCACATAATTTTTAATGTGCCATTACTTGCAAATTTTGTATAAAATAACATTAAGATAATAATAAAAAATCCTGTAACATAATACGAGAGACCATCATACACAAGAGTCACTAGGTTAAAACATAACCTATTAATCATGTTAACTTTCCTTATCTGGATCACTTGGGAATGATTTCACTTCTTGTTGCATATCTATCCGGAACTTGCTAGCTACCTGTACATGAAATAAGCTTATTACAATTTCTTTTCCTTTTTCAGAATATGAAATTAATTAGACATAAAAGCATGGAATACTATATATATTTGGAAAGGCATACTCATGCCTTGCTAGTGTAACATACCTAACAGTATAGAACTATATAGTAGCCTCCACCTGTTTATCCAAGTAAATTTTGAGAAACAGGAAAACCAACCATTTGATATGCTACATAATTCCACAGCCTCCATCAGGATAAGTGAAGAACTTGAGAATAATACAATTGTATATTCAATCGTATATAATTTACATAATCGGGTCCCTATTTAATGTATACACAAAGAGCAAAATATGGAAATATAAAAATCAAACCAAACATTTAGCCTAAATATCAAATCTAATTGGGGCCTCAATCTTTTACCACAATATCCTCCAAATCATACAGGATTTCCACACTCCCCCTCAAGTTAGATCATAAATATTGACCATGTCCAACTTGCAAATAAAATCTTTAAAACTAGATCTCTGTAACCCCTTGGTGAATATATCTGCCAATTGTTCCCTTGTAGGGATATAAGTCATGCAAATCGTCCCCTTCTCAATTTTCTCCTTTATAAAGTGTCTATCCACTTCCATATGTTTGGTCTTGTCATGCTGAACAGGATTATGAGAAATACTAATGGCGGCTTTATTGTCGCAATAGAGTTTGATGGGGAGCTCTACTATAGTGTGTAGTTCTTCCAACAGTTTCTGCAACCATAGTCCTTCACACATACCTTGTGCAACTACTCTAAATTCAGCCTCAACACTACTTCTGGCTAGTACACTCTACTTCTTACTTCTCCATGTTACTAGATTTCCCCAGACATAGGTACAGTAGCCGGTAGTAGACCTTCTGTCTTCTTCTGATCCCACCCAATCTGCATCTATATAGATCTCTACCATCTTACTGTCACCCTTCTTAAAGAATAGTCCTTGCCCTAAATAACCCTTTAGATATTTGAGGATCTTATACAATGCTTCCAGGTGACTTTCCTTTAGTGAATGCATGTGCTGGCTAACCACACTTATGGCGAAAGCAATGTTTGGTCTAGTGTGAGAAAGGTAGATCAGTCTACCTACTAGTCGCTGATATCTCTCTCTATCCACAGGTTTTCTGTCGCTTTCCGTCCTTTTTCTTGCCTTGATAGGGGTATCGCTTGGCTTCCAACCAAGCATACTAGTCTCAGTCAACAAGTCAATTACATACTTTCTCTAGGAGATACTAATTCCCTTCCTTGATCTGGCGACCTCCATTCCTAGGAAATATCGCATTTAAACCAAATCTTTTACCTCAAACTCTGTGGCTAAGACCTTTTTCAACCTCTCCACTTCTCTTGTGTTATCTCCAATGAGAATGATGTCATCAACATACACGATTAGGATCGTCATCCTTCCATCATTGGATTGTTTAAAGAACATAATATGATCTAAATGTCCCTGTTGGTATCCTTGGTTCTTAATCACCTTTACAAATCTATCGAACCATGCTTTCGAAGATTGCTTGAGACCATACAAAGATTTCTTCAATTTACATACCCTAGTTTCTTCTTCTTCCTTACACTTCTTCAGTAGTAGCGTCATAAACACTTCTTCTTCTAGTTCACCATTTAGAAAGGCATTCTTGATATCAAACTGATGGAGTGGTCAATCTAGGTTTGCTGCCAAGGATAAGAGAACTCGTATAGTGTTCAGCTTTGCCATTGGTGCAAATGTCTTAGTGTAGTCGATGACATAGGTTTGAGTGAACCCCTTTGCAACCAGGCAGGATTTTTATCGTTCTACTGTGCCATCCGCCTTGTATTTCACTGTGAATACCCACTTACAGCCCACTGGTTTCTTCCCTCTTGGAAAAGTCATCACTTCCCAAGTCCCATTTTTTTTTCCAATGCCCTTATTTCTTCCATCACTACCTCTCTCCATTCTGAAATCTCCAAGGCTTTTTGAATGTTTTTAGAAATCTGGATTCTATCTATGTTAGTCATAAAAGCACGACACTTTGCAGAAAGAGCATTATAAGACACAAATTTCAAGATAGGATGGAGAGTACATGAACGAGGTTGCTTCCTAAGAGCAATGGTTAAGTCACCTGTTACCTGATCAGGATTAGAGTAAGACTCCTGAGGGGTTGGAACTATCACCGATTCTGACTCTCATTGGACTTCGATTTTGGCCCCCTTGAGTAAATGAGTGTTTCCCTATTTGTTTGTATTTCCGTATCTCCCCCTGAGTTCAAGTGTCCTTCTATATTAGGCAAAGGGGTAGATATAAGGCATAGAGTGGATTCGAACATAGCAACATCGAGGTAGTCTAAGGTTAAGGGTGGTCTAGCTTCACTCACGGACTCCCCCTGAAGCGAATAGTAGGGAGTATGCTCAAAGAAGGTGACATCTAGGCTGACGTATAGCTTCTGTGAAATTGGGTCATAGCATTTGTAGCCCTTTTGTGTAGAAGAGTAGCCAAAGAAGACACATTTAAGCACTCCGGGATCCAACTTGTTTCGCTTGGGTGCATGAGCATGGACAAACACAGTGAATCCAAAGACACGAAGTGGAAGATGTGCACCGAGTCTAGAATGGGGAAAAAATTCTTGGAATTTCTGGAGAGGTGTGACAAAAGATAGGACCCGACTAGACATTGAGTTAATAAGGTATGTGGCTATCAAAATGGAGTCACCCCAAAATTGTGAGGCAATGTGAGAAGTAAACAACAAGGCACAAACAACTTCAAGAATATGTCTATTTTTCTATTCTACAACCCCATTTTGTTGAGGGGTGTCAACGCAAGAACTTTGATGGATAATACCATTTTCTTGTAGATAAGTGCTCAAGGAGTGATTGAAATACTCAGTACCCTTATCAATACGAAGAATTTGAATTTTGGTGCGAAACCGAGTCTGTATCATAGAGTGAAAGTTCATGAAGACTGATCAAACCTCAGTTTTATCAGTCAACAAATATACCCAACACAGGTGAGTGTGATCATCAATAAAAGTATATAGGTCTTATTAGGGGTACGTGAGGGTTCCCATAGATCACTATGAATCAAAGTAAATGGTATGGATGGTTTATACTTAGATTTAGGAAACGATGCACGATGGTGTTTAGCAAGTTCACACACTTCACACTGAAAATCCCATGAAGCTTTATTTGAATATAGTGAAGGAAATTAATGTTGCAAGTACTAAAAACTAGGATGACCCATTCTTTTGTGCCATAACAAAAGTTCACTTTCCCTAGGACTAGATGCAGAATTACAAATAGTAGGAGGACACTATCCACTCACATTAGCTTCGTCGGAGTAATATAGCCCTTCACGCTCCTTAGCACTATCAATCGTCTTCCCCGATGATAGGTCCTAAAAAACACAATGAGAATGTAGGAATTTAGCTGAGCAATTAGACTGTTTGCTTAACTGGCTAATAGACAGCAAATTGCGAGATAAATTAGGAACATGTAGGACAGGGTTGAGAGTAATAGACTCACAAATACGAATACTCCCTTTGCCATCAATTGGGGAAAAAGTACCATAGGCAATTTTTACTTTTAAATTATCGGCACGAGGAGAGTATATAGAAAATAAATTATGAGCACCAGTCATATGATCAGATGCACCAGAGTCAATAATCCAGGGAGTAATATGAGACGTGGTGTTAAGTGCTGTCAGAAAAGTACCTTTGTGGGCTAAAGAACCAAAGGACAGAGTAGTAGAAAACTGACCAGAGGCTTGGAAATTAAAAAAGAAGCTCATATAATTTCGCAAGCTAGTCAGAATTAAACCTCACACTAGAAGCTAACTGATGATTTTCTATGGGTGTTTTGTCTGTTTGGGTTTCAGTGGAGGCCTGATGACCATGGGCTTTATTGGGTTGTCTGGGCTTCCAATCCACGGGCTTGCTATGTAAAGTCCAGCAAGTGTCTTTAGTGTGGCCCATTTTCTTACAATGCTCACAGTAAGTCCTCTTAGACTGTCTTAGGCCACATCCAGTGTGAGGCCTATGGGTTACAAATGTTGAAGCCTTGGGCCTAGAAGTGATATGTTCCTGCAACATCACTTTGCTTTTGCTCTCCTCACATCGCACCTCAAAGAAGACCTCTCGGATGGAGGGCAGCGGTCGGCGACTGAGAACTCTACTCCTAACGTCATCAAGCTCGCAACTCAACCCCGCCAGAAACTCGAAGACTCTCTCGTTCTCCATTTTCTTCTTAAATCACACACTATCACCCATGCTTCCCATTCCTCTTCACAGCTGAGATTGAGTTCTTGCCACAAACCCAGCATCTCGATGTAGTATTCCGTGACTTCCTGATCTCCTTGCTTCATCTTCCAAAGCCGCGTCTTGAGTTCGTAGATTTAGGAAGCATTCTCGGCATCGGAGTATGTTTCCCGTATCACATCCCACACATCATTTGTCGTCAGGAGGAACATGTACGTTTTGCCAATGACTAGCTTCATGGAGTTGATCAAGCATGAGGGGATGAAGGAGTTTTCGAACCGCCATTTCTGGGATGCTATTGCATCGGTTGGAGGTGGTTGTCGAGTCTCGCCGGTAAGAAACCCGAGTTTTCCCTTTCCGTTAATAACAAGCTTGATTGTCTATGCCCACTCTCTGTAATTCTTACCATTCAATTTTTAAATGGTAAGATGGAGTGGGGAGTTGTCAAATGCACCGGCCGAGCCAATGGAGGAGATTATCTCCAACTCTCCTTCCTAGGTTGCCGATTGGCTGGGCTCATGGCTGTCGCCTTTTTGGGCAGCCATGGATTGATTAGGGTTTTAGAGCAACCCGAGCTCTAATACCATGACGAAACTCAGAATAATACAATTGTATATTCAATCGTATATAATTTACATAATCAGGTCCCTATTTAATGTATACACAAAGAGCAAAATATGGAAATATAAAAATCAAACCAAACATTCAGCCTAAATATCAGATTTAATTGGGGCCTCAATCTTCTACCACAATATCCTCAAAATCACCCCCCAAATCATACGGGATTTCCACAATAAGTTCCTTGTGTAAATGCATGCTTACCATGGGTAGAACTTCCCTATTGTGTCAATGGTAGCTGAGATGAGTAGCTCAACTGGAAACTGTATCCTACCTAGCAAATTGATGAATTAAGAATGCACCATTTTTCCTGCATGACAATAGAGTTACAAGCTATACAAATTAATAAAGCTTATTAGCATTGCCAATCATTATATATATCTCTTTGAAATAACAGACATGCTGACTGTTTATGGCCCCATATACATGCAATACGTACATGCAACAAGAAGACTCTGGAAGATGACTAAAGTACAATATAAATGGAATGTACAAAATGTAGAGGGATAGCACCTTTCTCTTTTTCTCTTTTCTTTTTGGATCAGAAACAAAAGAAAAACTATATTATAAATAAAAGTTATTTAAAATAACAAGATATCACAAAGGGGGAATAAATACACAGCACAAGTCCAAGACCCAACAGTTCAGCACAGTAGACTGAGCAGAAAAGCTAAAACTTAAGAGGGAAAAAAAAGAGAGAAAAACCGAATCAAGAAAATATAAAGAACTAGTCATTGTGATCAAGGGGACTAAAAATGCCCTTTAACAAAACCTCAAGGGATTCAGCACCCCTCTTAGCCAACCCCTCAGACAGATTATTGGATGATTAGGCTCCCAAAAAGGTGAGAAAACAATATCCCCTAAAGAAAACAGAATTTTCCTCAACCGGTGAGGAAGCCTCCAAGGACCCCAACTCCCTGAAGTAACCTAGGAGATAACCACTACAGGATTCTTTCTGTATTACCTAATGGAATCACTACAGCACCTGATATAGTATTGCAGTAACTTGCTACACTGCTCCTACAGTACCATTTAATCCATGCTATGGACTACTAGTATTGAATTCAACTTAATTATCACATAAAGCCCATTCCCCTGCATTTTGTAAATCCATCTCCACTTTCTCATGCCAACACTCAGCTGAACCTTGGAATTTCCACCAGCTAGGTCGCTTTGGCAATGCTCTAGTGGTGCTATAAAATCATCAGGCCAAGCATGGTTTCTTGTGCATGGACAGAAAGTCTACAGACAAGCATTGCCTTCATGTCCCCTTTGCCCTTGAGTAATCGCAAAGGTTGCTCTTGTTGGCTGGCATGTAAACTGCACCTTGAGATATCACAGATATATTGGTTATTTCCTTGCAGGTGTTTGGAAAGGAAGCCATGAGGGAGACTGCTGTGGTACTATTCCATTTTAGCTGCTCTTTAGGTGATTTGGTTGGCAAACATCAAAATCTTATGAGTTGTGGCGGCTTGTGGATGGCTTCAAAAATACCTCTGTTATCTTACTTCTCTTTGGGTGATTGTTGACCAGTATTTACTTCTCTATCTATAAGATTACTAAAGCCTAATTACCTAGTGATCTTGGTCAAGAAAAAACCTGAGAAAAGATCACACTGCATGTAGTATTCCAGGTTATCTTCCTCAGGGAATCAAAAATTGTAACTAACCTTGTCTAGGTAAAATCAACTAATGATCTTTAAATGGAAAATTGATTTAATTGGTAAACTGAATTTTTAATTGAGAAAATAATGATAAACAAATCTAGAGATTTCACAAATCTGGTTTTAAACCAAGGAGTAAGGGATAACAAATACTAATTAAAGAATTTTTGGTCTTCCAAGACTGGATCACTGATATACGTTACCCAAGTCTAGAACCATGTTTTAAAATTTGAAATTCATTATTTAACAGTCTTCTAAGAAGTAATCTGATAAAAAGTTTTAATCTTGATGACATTTAAAACTCGATATTCATTTGGTAGATTCTCCTCAGTTATAAATTACATAGAATCATACCAGGTCTGCCACTAATCATAAACTTTTATGCATCAGCAGAATGCTAGCATGCATCCAATGTATCTCTAACAGGGACGAACTAATAAAGAATTTAACTTGCACAACAAATTTAAATATTAGAAACTTACTACCACAGAAAAAAAAAAAGAAAGTATATATATATATATATATCAGAAACAAAATATATGTATTAATAAAGAAAAGGGACATGAGAAGGATGAGAGATCTTCCCCATGAAGTACAAACCTGATCAAAAGAACTAGGTAAACCTCCACTAACCAAGGAAGGCTACACAAGAGGTACAAAAGGCCGTGTGATCGAAAGAACTAAGTAAACCTCCTCTAACCCAAGGAGGGCTATACAAAAGGAACAAAATGCCTATACAAGTAATAAAAACCTGACCCTATAAACCCAACCCTAGGGTGTACATATCGGGGAGCCAACTAAGGTGGATTACACTCAAAGGATAGGGTTAAAAAATGTTTGTACAGTAAGCCCAAAAAGAAACATAAAAATGAAGCTGATCCCACAACATCTCTAGCGTCTTCCAAATGACCTAAAAAATCCTAGCATTTCTCTCTCTCCACACAAACCACAAGAGAGAGAGAGAGAGAGATGCAATTCTCCAAAAAGTCTTACCTGTAATAGAATTCCCAAAACACTTGAAGGAGATCACCAACATATCGGAAATACTGCTAGGCTAAACCCAATCCATTCCAGCCTGTGAAAAAATTTTATGCCACAATCCTAGAGTAATCGGAAAATGCAAGAAGAGATGATCAATTGTCTCTCTACTCCTTCTACATAGGATGTACCAATTAGGGCTAAGGGCTTTGAAAGGTCTTCTCAACTGCAACATGTCATTGGTAATTTACCTTTTTATGAGCCACTAACCAAGCAAAGGCCCTAACCTTAGAAGGGACTTTTGAGTTCAACAAAAAATTAGTTGGGTAGAAAGGAATAGAATTTGAGACACTAGCTAAGGCTGAAAAATAAAAATTATAAAAACTAAACATCTGCCCCCCTGGGACCTATAAAAATTCGCCACAGCCTGTATCAATTTCAAAGGCTTAACATCAAAGAATATTGACTGGGTCCCTATTTCTGGAGAGAGTGGAGTTTGGCTGGATAGGCCTTTTACTGAAGAGGAGGTTCGCATGGTAGTTTTCCAATTGAATAAGGAAAAGGCCCCTGGTCCTGATGGTTTTACTATTGCAGTTTATCAAGAGTGTTGGGATGTGATAAAAGAGGATCTTATTAAGGTGTTTCTCGAGTTCCACACCAATGGGGTAATAAACCAAAGTACAAATGCGACCTTCATTGCTTTGGTGCCTAAGAAAAGTCAAATCTTTTAAAATCTCATATTATAGACCCATTAGCTTGGTTACAAGTTTGTATAAGATAATTGCTAAGGTCTTATCAGGGCGTTTACGCAAAGTTCTTCATGAAACAATCTCTGGTTCTCAAGAAGCCTTTGTTGAAGGGAGACACATTCTAGATGCTGTGTTGATAGCCAATGAAGTGGTGGATGAGAAAAGAAGGTCAGGGGAGGAAGGAATTGTTTTCAAAATCGATTTTGAGAAGGCCTATGATCATGTGGATTGGGGCTTCTTAGATCATGTGCTTCAAAGGAAGGGGTTCAGCCAGAAATGGAGATCATGGATAAGGGGTTGTTTGTCTTCTTCTAGTTTTGCAATCCTAGTTAATGGGAATGCAAAGGGTTGGGTTAAGGCTTCTAGAGGTTTGAGACAAGGAGACCCTCTCTGTCCTTTCCTTTTTACTTTAGTGGCAGATGTTCTAAGTAGGTTGTTGTTCAGAGCAGAGGAAACTGGGCTTACTGAGGGTTTTTCTGTGGGGAGGGATAGGACAAGAGTGTCTTTGTTACAGTTTGCAAATGACACTATCTTTTTCTCTAAAGCCTCTCTGGAACATCTTCAAAACCTCAAGATTATCCTTTTGGTTTTCGGGCAAGTTTCTGGTTTAAAAATCAACTTAGAGAAAAGCACCATTTCAGGTATTAACACTAGGCAGGAGCTATTGTCTAGTCTGGCCTCGGTTTTTTATTGTAGAGTGTCTGAGTGGCCTTTATCTTATTTAGGTCTTCCTTTGGGAGGGAACCCAAAGACAATAGGCTTTTGGGACCCGGTGGTTGAGAGAATTTCGAGAAGATTGGATGGTTGGAAAAAGGCCTATTTGTCTTTGGGAGGGAGGATTACGTTAATTCAGTCTTGTTTGTCTCACATCCCTAGTTACTTCCTCTCCCTCTTTAAAATCCCAGCTTCAATTGCTTCAAAGATTGAGAAGATGCAAAGAAATTTTCTATGGTCTGGGGCAGGGGAAGGGAAGAAAGATCATCTTGTTAGATGGGAGGTTGTTAGCAGACTAAAGGAGTTGGGAGGTTTGGGTTTTGGGAAGATTTCTTTGAGAAATATTGCTCTCTTAGGGAAATGGCTTTGGAGGTTCCCTAGAGAAAGGAGTGGTCTTTGGCATAAGGTTATAGTGAGTATATATGGGACACATCCTAATGGATGGGACGCCAACATGGTGGTTAGATGGTCACACAGATGTCCTTGGAAGACTATTGCTCAAGTTTTCCAGGAATTTTCCCCTTTTGTTCGCCTAATGGTGGGCAATGGGGAGAGAATTCGCTTTTAGGAAGATCTTTGGTGGGGTAACCAATCTTTGTGCTCGCAATTTGCTGATCTTTATAGAGTTATTTCTGTGAAAAACCTCACTGTTTCAAATGTCCTTGGCAATTCCTTTCCATTAGCTTGGAATTTAAATTTTCGTCGCAATCTTACCGATTCAGAAATTGATCTCCTTCAGAGATTAATGTCCTCCCTCAGTTCAGTGCGTTTCTCTCCTTCTTTGGCAGATTCTAGAGCATGGTCTTTGTCTTCATCAGGCTTGTTTTCAGTGAAATCTTTTTTCTTGGCCTTGTCAAAAGTCTCTAATCCTATTTTGTTCCTTCCGGCCAAGTTTTTGTGGAGTTCAAAAGTCCCTTCAAAGGTTAAGGCCCTCGCTTGGATAGTAGCTCATGGGAAGGTGAACACCAATGATAAGTTGCAGTTGAGAAGACCCTACAAGTCCCTCTGTCCTCAATGGTGCATTCTTTGCAAAGGAAATGGAGAGTCGATTGATCACCTTTTTCTTCATTGTCCTGTTACCATTGGACTCTGGAACAAGTTGTTCAAGCTAGCTAGGTTGGATTGGGTCCCTCCAAGAGTTTTGAGGACATGTTGGTTATTGCTTTTAAAGGCTTGGCGAACTCTTTAAGAGGCAAGACTCTTTGGCAAGTTGCTTGCCTTACTTTGGTTTGGATAGTGTGGCAAGAGCGAAACAATAGGATTTTTAAGGATAAGGGGAGATCGGAAGAGACGTTATGGGATTTGATTTTGTTCTATTCCTCTCTTTGGGCTTCTTGTTCTACAGCTTTTAGAGGAGTTCCTCTAGATGTGTTACAACTCAACTGGAGTGAGGTTTGCGCTTCAAAAGTGTGAGTTTGTGGGGGTTTCTCTTTGTTTTTAGCTAATGTTGGGTGTTTTTTCTGTTGTTCAGATTGTGTAGGAAGGACCTCTCATCCTTCTAGTGGTTTCTTTTGTTTCTTTTTTCTTTTCTTTCTCCTGTATCTTTCCTTCTATTAATATATTTCTCTTCATTTCTAATCAAAAAAAAATAAGTCTCACCTTGACAATTTTGGCACCAGCATTATATGCAGAGAAGATCTGAGGACACACAAAATATTGGTTAGGCCCATCTAGAGGGAGAAGCAAGGTAAAAAATGCAAAGCTCAAATAGAATGAACACATGAAAAAGATCTTCTACAATTTCCATTATAAAAACTAGTTAAGGCCAAAACAAAAACAGCAAAAAAACAAAAATAAATTAGGTGGATTAAAATATGTACTATGGATGTTTAATACTTAAGTATAGAAACAAAGTTACATAGATGTCCTTACTTCTGTTGGGGTCATTGCACCAGGTATATATAAAACTTCACCACCTTGGACATCATCCATAATCTCCTGGTGATCATTAAGCATGTTTAGAAAAAACAAAAGTTCTAAGTTCCAAGAGCATGCCTTCACAATTACAGGACTCATGAGGAATTTGGCTCCAGCATTTATGGCAGTTTTGGCATCCTTAGCATTTAAAACAGTTCCAACCTGCACAATGGTTAACCACTTCTGAACAATCTTGGAAGTTGGAATGCAGTTTTGATGAGCTGAGTAAATGACTTGAACACCAGGAGGCACTTGTCTGGTCTAACAATTCAACCATTAGCCTGTTAAACTCTGTAGACTGGACATGCATCATGCATGTTCAGCCTTTTTTTTCTCTCTTTTTTTATAGGCAACGTACTTTTCTATTGATTTACTTAATGTGAAGAAAGAAGGAGAAGAAACAAAGAACAGTAAAGGATGCCTTTTTGGTGAGGAATCTATTATGCAGTTGTTATTATCTTCATTAATTTAACAATTTTTTAGGCTCAAACATGGCTAGAAAAATGAAAACAATTGCATATGATTCTTGCAAGTAAACAAGAACACAAAATTCTATGTTCCCAAATTTCAAACACAGAAACACCTCCAGCTAGGGTAGAAGAGTCCTGATGCCTAGATTCTGGAGAATCATAAAGCCAGACTCCCGTTTCCATGTCCACCAATATAACTAGAACAAATATAAAATGGCATAAAAAATACCAAAAGAAGTAGTGAAAATGATTACCCCTATGACTTTTCTAGGATGATTCTGCACCAGCTCCTGTAAAACCTGTATAGTGGAGAAGAAAGCATGTAAGCTTTCATGTTAATTGTCAATTATAGTGAAAAAACTGGGGATTATTGCATATATAAACAACCTCAAACACACCTGGGGTTGACATAGTAACCTCCATCTACAAATCAAGAAGAATTACAAATTTAGAGAACTTCATTATCAGTATATTCATGAACTGCAAGACTAAGAATGAAAATAAATTCATCTAGTGTAATATGGTGTTTGATAAAAAATAAAATAAAAGCATACAAAAGTGATGATTAACTATTGGGCTATGGCACAAGTTCTTGAATATAGCAAGGTTGGATTGGGTTCCACTGAGGAGTATTGGAAACATGATGATAATTACTTTTAGGGGTTTGGAGAATTCAATCAAAGGCAAGACACTTTGGCAAATTGCTTGTCTCGTCTTATTGTGAATTGTGTGGTAAGAGAGAAATGCTAGGATTTTTTAGGATAAGGGGAGATCAAAAGGGATATTATGGGATTTACTTCACTTCTACTCCTCTCTATGGCCTCTTGTAGTGTTGCTTTCAGAGGAGTTCCTCTTTTGTGTTATACAACTCAACTGGCTTGCGGTTTGTGATTCAAAAGTTTGAGATAGTTAGGGGTTATCTTTGTATATAGTTTTGGATAGAAGGGTGTTTTCTTACTTTGATCAAAATTTGTTTTTTTTTTGGGAAAGACCTCTCATCATTCTCTTGTACCTTTACTATTATTATCATTAATATAATTTATATTTTGTTTCTAATCAAAAAAAAAAAAAAGCATGCAGAAGTGAAAAAATTGGACAGGCTCAAATTTTAAGTATGTTTGATAATAAATATGTCATTACCATGTAACACTGATTTCTAATCAAAAATCACTTAATCAGCTAAGTAAATGAAATTGACTTTTCATTTAAAGCAAAACACAAAAAATCCTTCAAAATTTTTTTAAATATCAAATCCTTGTAATAAATTTTCCTTTTTGCCTTTTCTTATAAATCTAAAAAAAATACTCTATAGAATACTTTTACCAAATGAAATATATATAAAATAGGAATTTGAGATACTTTTCAACAAATAATAATAATTTAAGAATAACAATAACATAAAATTTAAAATAGGCATTTTTAAAAAGTTATATACAATTTTACAATACAATACTTTTCAAGTCATATTTATAACTTTGGTTAAAAATTATGGTCATTAAATGTAAAGACAAATTTGTGAAATAAATAGATTTTAAACTTTTTTTTTATTAAACACTTAAATTTAAATTCATCATTTAGCTTTTAGAAGATACTTTCAATAGTTCTAATTCTTAGCATTTATAATTCATTGGTAAAATTAGTGGCGACTGAAGTGCTAAAAGAAGATATTTTGGAAATTCAAGAGTTGTTTTAATCGACTTTCAAAAGGGTTAAAAACATATGGATTGCGATATTTTGGATGATACTTTAACCATAGGTTTTAGTCCAAAGTGGAGACTATGGATTCAAGGGTGTTTATCATTAACTAGTTTTGCTATTCTAGTCAATGGATCTATCAAAAGTTGGGTTTTAGAGGCTTAAGATAAAGCAACCCTCTCTCCTTTTTTCTTTTCAGCATTGTCGCTGATATGTTGAGTAGGATAGTAATGAGAGTTATGGACCATGGTTCACTGGAAGGCTTTTTGGTGGGTAATTATAGCACAAGTATCTTAACTTCAATTTACTAATGATAATATTTTTCTTTAAGGCTAACCTTGAGGAAATGCAAAACCTTAAGTTCATCTCAATGGTTTCCAAAAGCAAACTAAAGATTAATCTAGAAAAAGGGTCATTAGCAGGTATTGATGTCAAAGAGAACTTTGTTCATGATTTAGCTTGCCTCTTGGAATGTAGAGTCTCTAATTGGCCCCTTACCTACCTAGGTCTCCCTTTGGTGGGGAACCCTAGAGTTGTTTCATTTTGGGACTCAATCTTAGACTTGTCAATTAGATGGTTGAAGAAAGTTTTTTTATCCTTGGGAGGTACAACAACCCTTATGCATTTATCGCTTAACCTCATTTATTTCCTTTTGGTTTTCAAGGTCCTAGTAAAAGTGGCTTCTAGAATCGAGAAAATGTGTAGGACTTTCTTTGGCCAGGATTTAGAAAAGGAAAGAGAGACCACTAAGCTGATTGGGAACATGTGTGCAAACCCAAAAGGGGTGGAGGTATGGGGTTGGGGAGAATCTCCTTGAGAACTATAGCCCTTCTAGGTAAGTGGTTGTGGAGGCTTCCTATAACAATAATACTTCCAGTGTAGAGACATCTTAAATATTATAGCCTCACTCCAATGGTTGGGCTACCAACATTGTTGTTAAGTGGTTTCAATGATTTCTCTTATTTTACCCAATTCTCAATGATAGAAGGTAAAAATCTGATTTTGGGGGGACATTTGGTTGGGTGATCATCCTCTCAAGCTTTAGTTGTCAATTTTTTTCAAGGCTACACGGACTAGAAACTTGCTTGTTTCCTCTATTCTAGTTCCATTCTCTAACTACATCTTGAAATTTCAATTTCCATCAAAACCTCTCCAATCTAGAAATCGAGGAGCTAACTAGTCTTCTTTCCTCCTTGTTACACCTATACCCATCACCTTTCTTCCTATATGAAAAAGTTTGGTCATTTACACCCTTAAGAACGTGCTCATGAGTGGTTCCTTTAAAGCTTTTTCAGTTTCTCCTATCTTTGACTCCTTTAGCTCTTTGCTAATTTAATCTGGAATTCAAAGCTCCATCAAAGCTTAAGGCTTTTGCATGGTTATGGCTAATAAGAAGGTTAATACCAACAACTTGCCTTAGTTTTGAAGACCCTACAAAGCTCCCAGCCTAGCCAATGTTTGTGTAGAAGTGTAATGAAACAATTGATCATCTTTTTTCTTCATTGTCTCATAGCACTAGAACATTGGCATAGATTGTTTTGTGTTGCCATGATTAGTTAGGTACCTCCTAGAAGTGTAGCAAAGATTTTAGGATTCTTTTTTAAAGGCTTTGGCAATAAATCAAAAAGGAAGGTTCTTTATCAAGTGGTTATCTTATGCTTGATATGGTTTTTATGGTTAGAGATGGATGCTAGGGCATTTGAGGATAAATAGAGATCTATGGATGCTATTAGGGATTCGATTTTACTTTTTCTCTTCCCTATGGGTCTCAGCCACTAAGTCTTTTGTTAATGTTCATTTATATCTTGTATTACTAAATCAAAAGAATGTCTACTGCTCAAAAAAATGAATAGAAAGGCTACAATTGATAAGCTACCCCCACTTGTAAGTTTGTTAAAGTTAAACTTGACAAATGTTTTTTAAGTAATCCTAGACAATTAAGAATTGGAAGTGTGATGAGAGATCATTCAAGCATAGTACTGTGAGCTTACTTTAAACCTACAGCAAGAGGTTCAGCTATTGAGATAAAAAGAAAAGCATTATTGGAGGTGCATACTAAAGCTTTGCGCCTATCTAATCTAACCGTAAAGGGAGATTTTGCTATTATAATATCTTAGGGGTCTAATAAGAAAGAAGCTCATAGAAGTTTGACGATTAGATCCAGAAAATTATAGATGTGGCTAGAGAGGTGGGATGCTCCTTCTCTTGGGTTATTCATTCAACTAATCAAGTTGTGGACTAGTTAGCCAAGCAAGAAGCAAAGTATTTGGTCTCCTTTGTTGAATATTTTCTTCCCCCATGAGTGTATAAAGTTTCTTTAGTGTTTGCATGCTTTTTCTTTTGTTTGTGCAGATGGTTATAGCTTTTTTTTTTTGGTGAGCAAGATACTTGTTTACCTTTTTATCAATAATTGTGCATCTTGGAAGGATTGTTTGTGCTTCTTTCTATTTACAATTCAATGAATGAATATGTTTGTTTTTTATCAAGAAATACTAATAACAATTCAGCACTAAAATTTTCAATACTAAATTTTTTATATTATCAAACACCACTTAACTTTTCTATACAAAGTATGTTTGCTCTAAACATTTAGAAGTAACTCATTTTAACAATAAAAATAAGGGAATGATTTAATTCTTATAATAATGTTTGCATAGAAGTAACTCAATTCTATACAAAGCATCAATGTTTGGGCTATTCATTAATGAATAAAATATATAGGAACACAAGGTGAATTAAGAGGATATACCTTTTTTTCCAACAAGCTTTTTCCTGTGCATATGGATACCAAAAATTTTGCAGATCCTATCAAAAATATTTTTTAAAAAAAATGCATATGGAGAGGTCCCTGATCCAATCTCACATACATAAGAAGCAAAATGACAGTAAGAAGACTCACCACTGAGATGTCACCAGTTAGTGCAGTACCTTCAGCTTCCAACGCTAGCTCTACACTAGACAAAAGAGTGAAAGATGATATGCCTCAATCTAGCGCATTGACTATAAAATGAAATTTGAAATAAAAACAATATATCATATAATACCACAAAAACATAATTACTGATGCAAATCAGGCAGATCAAGGGCCAAACATACCCTAAACAAAGAAGGGAACTCTAGTCCCAACCAAAATCAAATGAAAATCAATGCAAAGTGCTATCACCAAGTTGTAGCTCAGTGGTAATGTCCTCTAGGAATGAACAAAAGGTCCTGAATTCAAGCCTCCTCAGTATTTTTTTTTTGATAAGTAAACGATTATATTAACGAAGACAAGCCTCCTCAGTATTAGAGTGGTGTAGGATAGAGGGACAAACCCATGTTACCTGGGTTTGCTTCACTTATCATTTGGATGTTCAGGTGGATTCCTCCTTATAAGAAGTTAATAAAAATAAATAAATAATAAATAAAAAGATCAATGCAAAGTGCTCAACCTAGTTGAACACCACCAGATATCTCTTGTTCTCTTTTTTTTTTTTCTGAAAAAAATCCCATTCAAAAATCTCAACATTAATGCAATTCATCTTCTGTTGATACAATTGTTAATAAACCTTCAAAAGCAAACTTACACCCTTCTTCTGTGCCTTGGACCATTAGCTCCATGGAACCTCTTGACTAGTCCTTGAGGTACAACCCATGAAAAGCAAAGAATAGTTTTATAACATAATGGTTCCAAAGAAATGAGAAAACTAAACTCTTTGGCAAAAATAGTTTAGTCAGCCCTCATACAACCCCTGGAAAAACTAATACCCTCGACTCCCATCAGAGAAGAAAACTAAAAAGCTCAACTTCCACGGAGAATGAAAACCATGTCATCGCTTATGAGGAAAACTATTACCAGACTAATGGTCTGATCTTTTATTAAAATTTATGTTCAAATGGGATACAATTCAAGTCACTTTAGCATATTGGATCAGTCGTTGATCTTAACCTCTTTCTCAGAAGCTTGATTCTTATTCTGAACAGCAAAATGAAATTGAGTGGAGCATATTTTTAAGGCCTCTACTCTCTTCATAACCTACATTGTAACTCTACGTCCCTTACTTTATCATTGTAGAAGCCGAAAATCCCACAAAAATCAGGGTCTTTTTTTTCCAAATACCTGTTGGCAACCGGGCACGAAGGCATGGGATTACGCCGGCCTTGTTGATTTCAGTTAGGGTTGTGTTGAGTTTGAGAGAAGAGCAAGAAACCCTAAATAAGGGCGCTGCGGCAGTCGGAAATCCCAGGGAATGACAACGCCAGAAGGAGAAGCTCGCCAAGGCCATATCCTCGTCCGCTGCCACCTCTGCTCTGATTTTTTTTTTTTTTTTTTTTTTTTTGAATGTATCCTGAAGTGGGCCGGGTTTTATACTTATGCGTTTCAACTTTCAACCGTAGCATTTGTCTTTTTCTCAGCCTCCATGCCTACTACTAAAGGGTATTCTCGGTAAAATTTAGAGCAACGTTGTGATTAAATAAAGTTTTTATTTAAAAAAATATTTAAAAAAAAAAAATTATAACATTGTTTATATGTTGTTCTCTGTTTACAAATTAAAAATAATAATAATAATAAAGTAAAATAAACAACGATTTTTAAATAAAGAGAAGTTGTTTTCACTTTTCACCTATTTTTAAAAATGATAACATGGAGAAATTAAAAAAAAATCCATTAAAAAAAATTAAATTAAACATGATATTATTTTTTTATCCATGGTCTAATA
The DNA here is from genome assembly GCF_030704535.1 of Vitis vinifera. NCBI lineage: Eukaryota > Viridiplantae > Streptophyta > Magnoliopsida > Vitales > Vitaceae > Vitis > Vitis vinifera. Next base: position 19,692,545 of record NC_081817.1, on the reverse strand, counting down.
TCAATATTAAAAATATTTAAACATAATATTCGTTTAAATTATGTGTGTTTTTTAAATTTCTTTTAACTTATATAAAAATTTTAAAAATATTTAAAATTCAAAATTTGATTTAGTTAATATTAAAAAAATTTATGGAATTCAATAACATGTCATACACTAAAATTTATTTTAAATAAAGTATTAGTTTCTTCTTTTATATATATATATATATATACATATCATATTTTTACAAGTTTTTCAGCAAATAAACTCCAACTTAAGTAAGACTTAATTTGGGATTTTATTGATAAATTAATACCATAAATTTATTGACAAAAATTAATTTAGATCATTATTTTTCTATATTTTTATTGGATAAATAAATTTCAAATAAAACAAGACTTAAATATATTGGATTCACTTAGGAGTATGGTAATTTTTAGAAATAACTTAAAACTCAAATAGTAATTCAATTAATACCAAAAATTTATAAGCAATCAAATAAAGATAATATGACCTTCATTTACTCAAATTGCCTCCAAACGGGCTCACATGATTTTGCAGAGATGTAGTACAACCAATTTACAAAATGGGGTAGATTTTTACGGTTAATACAAATTAATCATTTTTTAATGCATTTAATCACCATTAACGAAATAATTGTAGTTAAAATGCTTTGGATATTAACCATTTTCATTAATATTATTTTTATTGAAAATATTTTAAATATATATACATAATATTTAAATATAAATTAAAAATTATTTTGACAAGGCTTTTGTTAATATATTAATAACAAATAATAATAATAATTTTAAATGATCACCCATCAAATAATTATTCAAAAATTATTTAGAATGATTCTTTAAACTTTTTAAAAAGTCCCTCTGACGTCTAATTTTGAAGAACTTTGGCTGATATTTAAAATATAAATCAAAAAATAATTTGACAATGCATTTGCTTTAGATGATTTATTAGTAACAATTTTTTTTTAAAAAAAAAATGATCATCTTTCAAGTAATTCTTCCGAAATTATTTAGGATGGTTTTTAAAATTTTTAGAAATCATTTTTAAAAATTTGTCAAACATTAGAAAACGGTTCTAACCTATAATAGAAAATTGCATTGAACAGACCAGTTAAATAGGTTAGACTGTCAACCTTGATCTTGTCCATTCATGCTTGGTTTGGTTCATCTTATTTCTAGTTTTCATATTTAAATATTATACATATTTTATTTAATAAAATTTAAATTATTAATATATTTATATAAAATATGAAAAATAAATAAATATCATTTATATAAATTGTATATTTATAATATTACTGGTTCTACCACAATTCGACCATCAATTCGACTAGTGAATTATGAACTAGTAACTTTTTTTATTAGTAGTCCAATTTTTAAAACATTCATTTTATTTCATCAAAATATAGATTATATTTAATTATTTATTTTAAATACTTTGTTATGATTGACCAATTCATTTTTTATGCATCCAATTAACATGATGTGATTCAAAAAAAACATCATTCCTCTACATCAAATAATATAAATTGTTAATTCTCTCTCTTTTGTTGTCATATGTTTTTTTACTTAATTCTAAAAATAACTTAAAATTAAATAGAAACTAAATATTGTTTAATAGTGTCAAGAATTAAGTTATTTGTTTTCTTAATATTTTATTTCTATTAATTATTATAAAGTTAAGAAAAATCATCAAATTACTTTTACTATTCAAAAAGAGACAAATATTTATCTTCTTTTATTCAATTAAAAATTTTAAAAAATATAAATAAGTTAACAAGAAAATAAAATAAAATAAACGACTTAAAATCTAAAAACAAATTACTTTAAGTAAATAGTTAAAACAACAAACACCACTTAAGAAATGTTATGAAGTATAACCGAGGTATCAAAAAAATAATTAAAAATTCTTTAAATAAATTTATTATTTTGTTTCTAGCTTCATTTATATGGAAATTTTGGAACCTAATAATTTCAAGCTTCAAATTTTGTATTTTTACATATCTTATTAATGTGTCACGTGCTTCATACGTGGTCACATTTATTTTTTTATTGCCTAAAAAAATATATATTTGCCATGGAAAGTGAGACACTTGACGTTGTTTCTCACTGATTAGCAACATGCTCATAAACCATATCCTAATACGTTTCTTGCGGTGAACTTTTCTTTTGGGTCATTATTCTCCAAATTCCAAAAGAAATTTGTTTGTTTGTAGGAAACTGAAAATTTTAAGTCACATGATATTGTATTTGGAATTGTTTCATTTGGTAGATTAAAAAATTTTAAAAAGATGAAGTGAAATTAATATACTAAGAATGGATTGTTGGGGAGATTGGTGTGAAGTTGAACTTGTGAAAATGAGAAATGCCACAAAATTTTGATAAAAAAATAGCAGTTATAAGAGAGAGGATAGGAACAAAAAACTTATTCCTCACATGGGGCAACCACAAACAGCTAAAACCATTACTCATAAGAAAACAAGAGAGAGTAGTCCCACATCGAAACATTGGAGAATATTTGCCCACTTTATTTTATAAGGTTGAGACGTAATAGTCAACTTGAGAGGGTGTAGGTCGGGAATTGTGGACAAATGCATTACAATAGTCTAAATCCATAGACTCAAAAAATAGGTTGGTTTAGCCGGTATTTTCTTCCCTCCAACAAAATGAAAACCCAGCCCAAGAGGTCCCAGCACACCAAAATCCAAAATTCCCAGTTGAAAAGAGGCCCCAACAGTTCATAGATGATATGACAAATATTTACAAGGTGTTCAGAGGTTTGGTTAACAATAAATACAAATATGGTAAAGTCTTATGAGATTTGACTTTTGTTTCTTCTTTTACCATTCGTCTAATCACTTCCTCCTTGTCTTTTTCTTCTCTTTTCTTTCACATGCAGAATACGTGGCTTGTACATGGCTTTACTAGTTCTGAACTTCTACTGCTACATTAAATTCTTGTAGTTGGAGATGCATTTACTGCTTTATTGTCGTCATTGTTGGCATCAACCTTCCATTGCATTTTACTAATTATAATAACATTCGTCATCAAGGTTTTACCAAAATGATGTGTCATCACTGAGGTAAGAAGATGGTTTTGGTACTTACACACTAAGTTCAGTTATAAAATCTTGTTCTTGAGAAGTGATAAGAGGTTTTGGAACAACTTGAGAGGGTGTAGGTTGGGAATTTTGGACTAGTGCATTACAATAGTCTAAATCCATATACTAAAAAAGGGGTTGGTTTAGCCGGTATTTTCTCCTCTCCAACAAAATGAAAACCGAAGAAGACCCAAGAGGCCCTCAGAGACATAAAAAGGGTTGGTTTACCAAGGAATTTATCCCCTCCAACAAAAAGAAAACCCAACCCAAAAGGCCCTAACACTCCAAAATCCAAAATTCCCGGTTGAAAAGAGGCCCCAACAGTTCATAGATGACAAGACAAATATTTACAAGGTGTTCAGAGGTTTGGTTAACAATAAATACAAATATGGTAAAGTCTTATGAGATTTGACTTTTTTTCTTCTTTTACCATTCATCTGGTCACTTCCTCCTTGTCTTTTTCTTCACTTTTCTTTCACATGCAAAATACGTGGCTTGTACATGGCTTTACTAGTTCTGAACTTCTACTGCTACATTAAATTCTTGTAGTTGGAGACGCATTTACTGTTTTAATGTTATCATTGTTGACATCAACCTTCCATTGCATTTTACTTATTATAATAACATTCATCATCAAGGTTTTCCCAAAATGATGTGTCATCACTGAGGTAAGAAGATGGTTCTGGTACTTCCACATTGATTTCAGTAATAAAATCTTATTCTTGAGGAGTGATAAGAGGTTTTGGAACAATAATGTGCTCCAAAGGTTTGTTTCTCCATATGAACATAGTTTTTGTTTCTCCAATGAGATGAAATAATTTATTCCAGGTTGGTCTGAGATCATAAATTTGAAAGGCTCTAAAACGAGTAAAAAATTATTGAAATTCATTTGGACGGGTCATTTCCCATTTTGGTTTTGTTAAGGAATCTGTGGTTCTTTATTATGTTTTATATATACATGGTGATAAGTTGGCACTACTGATCATCAGTTTAAAATAAAGGTGGAATGGTTTCAAAAGAAATGTCTATCCGTTTTTCGATTTTGAAAATATAGGTTAAAATATATTTTAATTTTTTTGGGAAATTTTCAAGGATTTGAGATACATGGTTCATAAAAACATTTTTTAAAATTCCCTGATCCATGAATTAGGGTACTAAATAAAAAATTTCTTTATTTACAACAAACATATTTACATAAGCTAAATATATAACAAATAAAAATTCAAGGTCATGATATGCCATATACCTTGTTTTTATCTCGACATTTTTGGTTCTAAAATGTTTATATAAAAGTTCTTGATTTTTAAACACTTTGTTATATTAGGTTTGTAGACAGAAGGCTTCGACTAAAGAGTAGTTATCGGCCCCAATTAGGTTTTTAACAACAAGTTTTTCATATTGTTCAGACAAAAGAGTTGATTTCTTAATTAAACTAAATATTTCAGGTTGACTATTTGAACAATTGGTTTGACCGGTTGACACTGTACTGGTTTTCAAATCCTTCATCAGTCTTTCTTGATTTTCTTGGATTTTAAGCTTTTGAAATTTTAGGGTTTCTAAAGCAATCAGTTGGTTTTGAAGGTTTTGTAAATATTGGGTTAAAACTGACATGGTTTTTCCATAAACATATTCTAAATTTTGGTTTGGAAAACTCTATTGTTTTAGAGACCAAATATTATCTACAATAACCTTATGTTCCTCAAAAATGTTTTGAGAATATAAAGAGTTAAACCTCAAATTTGGATTCAATGCTTCATTCAGGCATATGGTTCCAAATTGAAAGGTTCTAGCTTTAGTGGGTTTTCTTTTAGCTATGTTCCTGTAACATAAAGTCAATCATTAGCATTATCAACATTATTAATTATTTGTCTACTTAACCAATCTGTTGATATATTATCTTTTTCTTTAATGTGTTCAAATTTAGGTTTGAAACCAATTAAAGAGTTTTGAAACTTTATCCATCTTTTGGTGGACAATTTTGAAGAATTTTTATTTTCAAAGAATTTTTTAATATTCTCATAGTTGGTTTTTAAAGTAAATTGTTCTTGGTTAAAAAATAATTGAAATTTTTCTAAGACTAATATTATTGCTTCAATTTCTAAGTCTATAGAACTAAGGTTCTTTTGATAATCATTAAAAATTCCACTACAATATCTACAAAGTTTTTCTTCTCCTAGATTAGTGATTGCTAAAAGTATACCTCCCCATCCTGTTTGGCTAACATCAGTTTGAACTATTTTATATTCACTTTCTAAGGGTAAATATAAGGTTGGGAGATGTTTCACAAGTTCTTTTATTTTTTGTACAAGTCTAATATATTTTGGGTTAAAATATCTCTGTCATGTGCTTTTTGTTTTACTATAAAGGGGTCCAGCTAATCTGCTAAGGTTTTTAATATACGGTCTAGCATAGTTTAATAATCCTAAAAAACTTTGAAGAGTTTTTAAGTCTTCGAGTTTATCTGGAAAATTATTTATTTTTTGTATTATATGATCTTGCAGTTTTATTTGTCCATCCTTTAATTCTAATCATAAAAATTATATTTGGGTTTTAAATAATTTCAGTTTCTTTTTGCTTACTATTAATCCATGACTAATTAGTTTTTCAAAAATAAATTCTAAATGTTTTATTTGTGACACGACTCTCCTTGTCTCTCGCTCACCCTCTTTTTTAGTCACAAATAGCATTGTATGGATTTGGCATCTAAAGACCCAGATATTATCAAAATCTATTGGAGTTTTCCTAAAAATTTAACTTGAGAAAAACAAGGGAAAATGGACAACATGCTTTTGTGAGAAGGTTAGTACAAAGGTAGAGTTAGGAACTCATCAAGTTGACAACATGAACCACCAACAATGTCTTTTACACGTATTGACTCCCATAGTAAAGGAGTTCATGAGGCACTTTAATGGCTGACAAACATGGTGGGTACATTATAAGATATGAATAGCCAGATAACAACATTGATTAAGAGTACTTAACAAAAATTGGGGGGCAGAACCCAGTACACTAGGAGTATACAGAGAGCACAAAAACAAAGAAGAAAAAAAAACCAGAATTGAAAAAAATGTATATACAAATTAGTCTTTAACAAAAATCCATTATGGAAAAGTCAAACTCCCCAAGGGATCCTAGCCTACTAATTAATTCAGGAGAAAGTCTTTGAACTCTTGATGTGAAGACTCGTCTTCCCTAACATTTATGTTGTTGTGGTCTTCCATAAGCACCAAAACATGCATGAGGGCCATGTTCCAGATTCTTCATCTTTTCTGCATTTTCTTTGGGAATATTACCACTAAAATTCATATATGGAAGCAGAATACACACATTTCACCTTATGAAATAGTATAAATAAAAAAATTATGGATGGTAATATTCTAATAGGCAAATTTATATATGCAAAGGAAAAAAGGGGTTTTAATTTTTCTTGTCTATCTTCATCAACTAGTGCTCAAACCATGTAACCAATGTGTTTTCCCATTCATACTAGTTGAATTTACATGTTTTTAGAAAATCAAAACAAAAAAAAAAACAACTTATTTAAATAAGTTTTCTGTTTTTTATTTTAAAAAATTATTTTTAAATACAACTTGCTAAACACCCCTTAGTTTAGAAAGAAAAACATATCAAAAGTGACATAAGACAAATCAGAAAACTAAGTGTCATACTTAGGTCTTTGGATAATGTGTGGCAAAAGAAACACAATGTCTATTACCATGGTCTATGATATTCTTTTAAAAGTTGCAATGATTATTTGATGATAAGAGCAAGTTAATTAGACCATTAATTATCCTTAAGACTATTAAGAGCACTAGGATTTAAGAGATCATAGAGACCTTACCAGAATCCTTTGGGATGGCTAAAGGGATTCTTAAAGATAAAAAATGTGTTAATATGAGAGTTAAGGGTTCTTTAGGCTCTTCTACTAAGAAGAAAAATAACAACACCAAATGAGAAAAGTTCAAAAAAAGAAATAAGAGAGCAAACTCTTGGGCAAGTGATTCCTTTTTGCCTTTTTATGACATTAGAGAAAGAATGTTCGGTTTACCTAAGGAAAAAAGGAAAGTATACACAATTTTCTCATTGTTGAATATAAAGTGATGGATTTCACCAGTTATGGAGGATAGATTTCAAGCCTACCATATGTAGTTCTCTACCAGGTTTTCAACAAGTGAGAAGGTTGCTTGATGATATTGTACTTGTCTTAACTTTAGTTGCAAGATTTGTTGTGCAGACTAGTGGGAGACATTTCCTTTTTTTTTTGTGTGACTCCATTATCACTTTGTCAAGTAATGGGAATAGTCAAATCTTACCAAAAGAAATAAACCTAGCATTATTCAAACATTTAGCTCTAATGTCTAGGTCATATTAATTTAAAGAGGATCCAATCTTTGGTTAAGTTTGGAGACTTCAATTCCAAAGAATCTTCCAATATATGGATCCTATATAAGTGGTTGAATGATTAAAAGGTCTTTTATTTCTAAAAGACATAAAATTAAGGAAAATTTAGAGTTAGTGCATACTAACATGTGTGAACCTTTTTTAGTTCACACATGGGGAAAGTATGAGCATTTCATCACTTCCATTGATGAATACTCTAGGTTTGGATATGTGTACCTAGTACATAGCAAATCCAATTTCTTAAATAAATTCTTTGAATTTTAGGAAAAATCGAATAACCTATCGGGTAAACATATTAAGACACTTCAATTGGATCAAGGTTGTGTATCTAGTTAGTCTAATTATTTCCTTAAGGAGAACATGATTATATCCCAATTGTGTGCACTAAGGACTCCATTAAAAAATGGAATAGAGGAAATAAGAAATCAAACTTAATAGACAAAGTGAGATTGATCATTGGTTTCTCATAACTTGCCATATTCTTTTACGGATATGTCTTAGAGTTCGTGTCTTTATTTTTTTTTCTTAAGAGATATATCAATTTATGGAATATCTTAGAGGATTGAGGATTTCAGTGTTGTTACTTTATAATTAGGATGATTAGAAGGTGTTTGTTGGTACAAATGTCAGATTTATGATAAAAACTATAAGATAAGTAATAAGGCAAAGAGTGATACAGATTGAAAAACACTAGAAGATACTCTAACTTTTGCATAAAATACTATGAATCCATAAGTATAGAGATATACCATTTCCATTACTTTTAGTATACCAATATCTCATTATAGTGAGAGGTTTATACCCCACAAATTTTGATGAAGTAATGAGCAATATTAATGCTCATAGTTTAGTAAGGAGCTATAAGGGATAGTTAGAATTTTTATATTCTATCAGTATCTAGGTTCCTAGAAAAACACCTAAAGGGATAAAACTCATAGGTGTAAGTTGTTCTACAAGAGGAATAAAGAAGTAGATGGAAAAGTTGAGATTTAAGTGGCTAGGTTATGGCTAAAGGTTATAATTTGAAACATTGTTTCAACTATAACAAACATTTTAATCAATAGTCATACTCAAATCCATTAGAGTACTCCTATCCATTACAGTGAATCTCAGTTATGAGATATTACGATAACATATCAAGATAGTGTTCTTAAATGGTTATCTTGATGATTAACATCTATGATGCAAATGACCGTTTTCATATCAAAGGGCCTTTAAGGTGCAAGAAGGCACAAAGAAACATGATGGTACTCTAAGATCTTATCGGTAGATAATGATCTACTCATTGAGAATGATATACGGATATTGTCATCAATTAATATCTAGTTGTCTATTCAATTCTGGATGAAAATCTAGAACGAGTGTAATATATTCTTGTGTTTAAGGTCTTTGGGAATGCAAGAATAGGAAAATTGTATTATTTTAAACCTTTTACACTGATAAGCATTTGGTCAAGTACATAGTATAGGACTCTAAGAAATGATCCATTGCCTTTTAAGTCTACATTTGTCTTTTTTTTTCAAGATTAATGTCCTTAGATATCTTATGAGAGAAATCACATTAAGATGGTATCCTATGCCTCTGCTATATGTAGCAATATGTATGTGATGTTATGTACTAGATCAGATATTTGTTTTATTGTAGGTTTGATGAGTAGAAATTAGTCAAATCATAGTTCTAAACACTGAACATCTATCAAGCATCAATGTTTTTAGAACCAGACCGATCATTGAACTGGAAAAGTTATCGGTTCACGGTTCATTGGTTGGACCAGTGGTCGAACCGTAGTCGAATCAGTGACATCATAAATATGAAATTTGTATATTATTAAAATTAAAAATAATTATAAAAAATTAAAAATATATATGAATAAATTAAAAATCAATAATATTATTTTATATCTTTGATATTATCAAATTAAATCATATTAATATTTTAAATTTTATTAAATGAAATATGTATAATATTTAAATGTGAATATATTAAAAATGAAAATTTAAACTAATTTTATAATTTTAAAAAGTATTATATTATTTTATTTAATATTATAAAATTTTTAAAATCTAATATATGTTGTTTTGTTTGGCATATTCAATAACAAAATGCATGTAGCCAAGTGGTGTCCGGTGTTGATAGCAGAACCTAAGGTCCAAGATTCAAACCCTCTTGGTGGAGATTTGATATAATTATTTCATTGATATTAGTTAGCAGTCCCACATTGGATTTTGAGAGAAAAATGATGCAAAAGATGCCTATAAAAGCCATCCTCACTGAAGGCAAAGACATCACCTGGGCTTAAGACTCAGCCCACAAAATCGTTAGGGTGGGTGTGGGCTTTAGCAAAAAACATTTGAACTCATTGAACCCTTTTAGGTCTTTCGTGTTTATAAAATAAGGGGGTAATTTGAACTGTTCAGTTCGTTTAGAACTGTCCGGTTTCACCGGGTCACCGGTCCAACCGCTAGTTTAGGCGGTTCATGACCAATCCAATACCCAAACAGTTTAATAAAGTGAATCGGACTAAAAATGTCACTGGTCGACGGTTGAACCGGTTGGACCGGTCGGTCCGGTCTGGTTTTTAAAACATTGTCAAGCATATACCAAAGTATCTTGAAAGAACCAAGGATTATGTGTTTGTGTTCTAAAGTATTAAGATAATTTAGAGAGGTGATGTGATGGTTGAAAAGATATCTTATGTGGAAAACCTGGTAAAACCTTTTACCAAGACATTAACAGGAGAGTTTTTTATGCTCATAAGGATAACATAGTTGTTGGATGTGTATTTGGTATGCTTTGATAGAATTATTCTTTGAGGACTAGTGAGAGATTGTTTAGATAGAGCCCTTAAAAATATGACATGGTGTAACAAATTTGGAATTCATTATTTATTTAATGATGTTCGAGTTTCACATTTATCTATCCTTATTCTATGCATTATACTTTATGAGTATTCTTGTCTAACATCTTTTGCATTATACATGACTTGGGTGCATTAGCAATTGCATGGAAGACTTAAGTCATAGGTTCCTTGCAAATAGATGATTTGTTCACAACTAATTCATGGACTTGGACAATACATTTGAGGCTATAGTGCACCACTTTCTAATTGGATGGATAACTAGTCTTGGCCATCAGGATGAGGTTCCCATAATGAGTATACTAGTGTGTACGATTACATATTAGACAGGGCCTAGGTGAGTCATGACGTAAGACCATCATGTAGTCATGACTTCACCAAGTTGCTATACGATATTGTCTCTTAACATTGAGAGAATATTGAGTTTGTACCAAAGTTAAGAATATTTTGACCTATTGGAAAGATCCTAAACTAGTCATATATTTCTTATGGATTAAATCAATATTGATGGAAATCAATAGCAACATGTATTCTCAATAAAGGCATCATGATATCTCATGGACTTTGATACAGTGTGTTCTAGTGGGTGATCCTAAGGACATGTGATCATAAAATTTGTGGGTCCATAATAATTCATTTAGTGGAATTTGATATATGTTCTTAGTGAGTTAGAGTATGTCATTTGTTCATATAGTAGAAAGATCTATAACTTAAAGTGAGTTAGAGTATGTCATTTGTTCATATAGTAGAAAGATCTATAACTTAAAGATGATAAAGGTAATCTTGAGAGCCTAATTGTTTTCATCTTTTTAGATTATGGACACTAATTCATAGGGAAATTGTATATAGTGGATAGTAGGTCATAGATCCAAGTACTTAGTGTTTTGTTGTAATATATATAAAGTACTAGAGTGCAGTTGACTCTCTATAATAGGATGTTGAGTTAACTTTAGAATTGGCTTCTAAGTGAGTCAATGATGTCTTATGGGTCCTAGTGGTCCCACTCGAACTCATATACCTTGATGACATGGTTTATGAGGGTTGGATAGGTTTTTAGTTCACTTAGATGCATAAGAGCATTTTGGTAAATACATAATGTTGCATAGAAGTTAGTGAACAATATTTTTAGATTGGATTAATTAACTAATAGGAACCTAGTTAGACTAATTAATTAATTAAGACCATTTTTTAGCTAGATTAAGTGACCTAAGCCCACTATAGGCTTATGTCATATAAGTCTAGTAAGAAACCTATAAATACCCTTTTAGGGATTAAGGTTTCAATTTTTTAGACTATTGTCATTCTCTTCCTTTAGTTCAAAGGGAGAATCCTAGCCTCCAACCCGAAGATTTACACCATCTTAATGACTAGACTAAAGGAGGAGTCATTGGGTAGAAGACTATTGCATTTATAAGATCTTCTACATTTTTAGAGTTTTCTACACCAATAGGAATCGATCTTGGAACATCTAGATTGCACCTATGACACTAATCTCTAAATCTATGTTATTATTCTTGTTTTTGATACCATGTTTCCATTGTGCTTAGGTCTAGAGAGCCTGGGATAGAATTTCATGCACCCTAATGATCCAAGATCTAGGAACGGAGTAATTTGGGGTTCCCTATACTCCCCCATTCAATATTTTTGAATAATAGATTTATTTTAATTTTGGTAATTTTCTTAAAATAAATTCTCTATCATGAGAAATTCCAATTTCTCATTTTTTTTCCCCCTAAATTGGAATACATGTGTTCATAAGGAATATTCATTCTTATGAAGATTCTCAAATAAGAAAATCTTTCTTTACTAAAGAAAAAAAATCTAGATCCTTAAACATCTCAAATTTTAGAAAATTCCAAAAAAAAAATCCTTTAAAGATTATTATTGAAAAAGAAAGTAGATTTTCCTATATTTCAAAAAATCATATAAAAATTCCTTAACTTTGCACATTTTAATTTTGAATAAAACTTTTTGTTGAAATTACTTCTCATGACAAATTACTTTCCATCATAAATTGCAAAATTATTCTACATGCAGTACACTAGCTTCGTGAATCATGACTACTTAGTAGCTAATGTCATGATTCACTATAGGTCTTGCTCAATGTGTAACCATATACATTAATGTATTCACCATGGGAAAGTCATCTCGATAACCAAGATAGGTCATCTCTTTAATTAGTAGGTAGTACATTAGAGTCTTTAATGGATTACCCAAATTCATAAATTGAATGTTAACCACTTATCACCTTATGAGGAACCTATGACTTAGATCTTTTGTGTAACTCTTAATGCACCCAAGTTATGTACAATACAAGTGATAAGGGTGTAGATGCTTAAATAAATAATTAATACAAATAGGATAATAAAAGAGAACAAAAATTATAAATCAATGAATTTATTAGTGAATCTAAATATGTTACATTATCTCATGCTTTCTAGGGCTCTATCACAACACTTACACTACTTCAAACCAAAGTTTACAACCAATCTATCAAAATAAAATATGAATTTTTTACATAAAATAAAAAAATAAAAATCCTATATCCCTTATAGGGTTTAATACTCTCTTGAGAACAAAAACAATCAATCTATTCATTCATGCATTCAATATATGAATAATTAATAACCATTCATTCATCCTATCATCCATTTGGGCTATGGGATGAATAAACAATCCATGTAAAACAATGGTTAGCACATCTTAGAAAAGTTCTATCATGTTTTTACCTAATCTAAGGATTTGATACCAATTGTAGGGAATCCCAAATTACTTTATTCTCTGGCCCTGGATTTGATTAGGTGCATCAATTGTCCTAAGGTTACTAGATCTTAGCATACAAAAGTAAACATAATAATAAAAAAAAATTTAGGATCTAAATCTACAAGTTTAGACGTGCTTACCAAGATTTAGATGTTCCTATATCTATTTTTGTTGGTGTACAAAGCTCTAAAGTTGTATAAGATCTTCTAAAGATAATAATCTTCTACTCAATGAGTCTTCCTTGATGCTTGACACTAAAATGGTAGAGATTTCTAAGATGATGGAAACTGAGGTTCTCTCCCTTTAGGCAAAAAAGAAGATAAAGTGTTTGAAAAGTGAAACCTTAACCCATAAGATGAGTATTTATAGAATTTCCATGGGCTTAAGTGACTTGATCCCACCTTGGGCTTAGGTCACTTAATCTAACCTAAAAAGGGTCCTAATTGATTAATTAGCCTAAATGGGTTTCATGAAATCAATTAACCCAGTTGAGAGAGACCATTCATTAACCTCTATTTAATCTTGCATATTTACCAGAAGACACTTATGCGCTTAAGTGAATTAAGAACCAATCCAACCCTTATAAATGGTCGACTGATCTTCTCTATTATCCAAAATACTCAGCCTTTTTACATAGCAACTCTGGTCAAGAAAAAACCAAAGCAAAAGTCACTATGGCTTTTGTAGTACTCCGGGTATCATCCTCAAGGACTGACTTATAAAATTTGTTAATACTAGGATAAATGAATCACTTTTATTTAAATCCTAAAGTGAAAAATAATATATGAATGAAGTAAAACTAAGTTAAATAACTAAATTAATAACAAAACGAATATTGATTTTTAATTCAATTAATTCAATTATGAGGCTTTCCACAATCTAACTTAAGGTATAAAAGTACAGAAAACAGAGGTTTCTTAAGTAAAGTGATCTTAAAGTTTTAGGATCCTTGGCCGCTCACGATCAACTTAAGTTCTACAACTCAAAATTGCATTTGAAACCTAATTTTTCATTTTTGAAACAAATTCCAAAAACCATCAAATGAATGAGATTGATTACTGGTTTAAGGTTTAGCATTTTAACTCCTCTTACTACTTATAGTTTTGTTTTGGGGAAAATAACGATAAGGAATATTAGGATTACTAATGATCAAGAGTTACCCAGAATGACTAGTATCGGGTAATAACCTACGTATCATTCCCTAAATTAACTCACAAAGATAGGATAAAAAAAATTGATAAATTGTCACCCAACTAATAATTAATCTTATTATTATAATAATTTACCCATTGTTCCTATAAGTTTCTAGCCTTTAGGTTTTCATGCTTCAAGCTTCAAGTTGGTTTTCTAGCCTCTCATGGGGGTGATGTCACATTCACAATCCATAATAGGGTAAAATCCATAATTTAAATCAAAAGAAACTAAAAACAATATATACAATAAAGAAGAAAAGAAAACAAACCAAAGTTCTCGTCTTCTTTCTTACAAAACTGTTAAACTCCTGGAAGATGATCCAAGATCCCCAAACCCTAAAACTAAGAGAGTTTATATAATATCATCAATTACCTAACATGTGACATACTCTCATTAGCCACTTATTAACAAAAAAAAAAAAAACCCTAAAATGGACTAAAAACTAATAAAATGGTGATTTCTAGTCGTATAGGAGGGTGAATGGAGTGCTCTAAATGCAATTCCTGAGGTGGAGGAGGCGAAACATCAAAGTGGTAGTGAGAATTTGAAATTGGGATCATTTAAAATTCATAAGTTGGATTTTGAATTCATAAGTTGAATTTCAAAATCATTTCAAAATGGTCCTTCAACTTTGCGTAATTGTCTTCAAATGACCATAACTTCTTCATTTCATCTCTGATTTGCACACTGTTTGAAGCGTTGGACTTCTAACTTTCTGAGCCTCAAAAAATATGTAGTAGGCCTAAAATGGACTTTAAGAAGTGCTTCAAATTTTGCCTCAAAATCAGAGTACATGTTGCCACTAGATTTTGAGTTCCAAATTTTCATGCAGCTTGATGAATTTATTTCATGCCTCATAATCCATGTTTTCTTGCCATCTTTCTTACTCCATAATGGTCATTTATGATCTCCTAAACTTATGATATCCTCATTTTGTCTTTCCTCATAGTTCATGAGTCTTGACTCGCTTATTTCCTCATTTAACCCTTTCTTGATCTTTCAAAATCTAAAGTGATTCAACTTACACCATTTTCTTCCCTTGAACCTCAGATAAATCTTCAAAATACAAGTTAAACTCATGGCTAGGGCCTTAGCATCGATTTAGGTCAAGTTGGGTGATTTGAGTGTCCTTTAGGGCACAAATCATATTGAATATATGTCATTAGAGTACATATTTTTGTTCCAATCAATGATGTCATCAAGGAATATAAGCTTGAGAAGGGACCATTGGGACCCATAGGATAATATTGGCTCCCTCATAATCCAATTCTCAATTTGAATTAACATCCCACTATAGAGAGTCAATTGTACTCCAATACCCTATGAAATTAAAATGAGACATAAGTGCTCATGTCTATGACTGACTATCCACTATATGTAGTCTTCTCATTAACTAATTTATGTAATCTAAAAAGGTGAATGTTTTTAAGCTCATTCTTGGGTAACAGATTCTCTTATTGTGTGATTAACTAACATGTCCTAATTCATAAAAAGCTTATTTCAAGTTCCACTTAAGGAACTACTATAGCTATATTTTTCCTAAAAATGCTTCCTTAGGATCACTTAAAGAGACACTTTGTCTCAAACTTTATGAGATATTACGATGTCTCTATTGAGAAAACTTGTTGCCACCAACCTTCATTAATAGTTTCCCAATAATATATGATCATTTTAGGATCTTACCCATAGGTCAAAGCCATTGGGAACTTTGGCACAACTCGGTATCCTTTTAAGGTTGAGAGGCCATAAAGTATAGTAGTTTTGTAAAGTCATGACTACCTAATAGCTTTATATCATGACTCATCCTAGGTTCTGTTTAATGTGTTACACATTAATGCACTTACCATGGGAAACTCATCCTAATGACCAAAACCAACCATCCCTTTAATTTGTAAATAGTATACTACAACCTCAAATGGCTTACTTAAATCCTCTACTTATAAGGAAGCCATGATTTGGATCTTTTGTGCAACTCTTAATGCACTCAAGTCATATACAATGCAAAAGATGCTAGACCGGAATGTTTATAAGATATAATGCATGGAATAGGATAAAAACAAATAGAAAACTAGAATCTTATTAAATATATAATTGTGAAACCAATGCTTGGTTAATCTTGATTTTGATAATAACAAAACAAAGTTTAGAACTAATAATCATATTTCAAGTGTGATTAGGCAAAACGATTTCCAAAGTGGCAATCACAAAGACAAATCAAGCCAAGGAGAAATCATGAAGAAGAAGACCACCTTAAAGAGAAGAGTTTTTTAAGACCAAAGCTTCATAAGATCTCTTTGTAAGGTTGTTGGTGCACTAGGACTTTCATGCATTTTATTCTTTATTTATGCACCAAAATCATCCAAGAGTAATATTATTTTAAATATCTTAAGAATTGGATGATTTCATGCTTTCAACTAAAACCTTATGTTAAATGATTTTCAAACTTGTGTTAAAAGGTTTTAAGTTGAAAAAGGTTGGGTGTTGAGCCAAAAAATGGCTCAACCGGTTGACCGGTTGTGCTCGTCTGATCGAGGACCGGTTGAGAGAGGCCAAAAAGTTTCTCTCTCTCCTAGTGGCCTTCTCTTCTCGGTCAAGGTTGAACCTCAATCGGTTGAGGTCCGATCGAGGTCCGATTGAGGTCCAGTTGAGGCCCAACGGTCACTTGCCAAGCATTAAATGCTAACTGCTAGTCAACCGGTCGACCCTTAGCTCGACCGGTCGAACCCCCAACGGCTAGTTTGACTTTTTTCTTCTATAAAAAGGCTTCAATCTTCATTGTTTCATAAGCTTAACCTTCCCAAATCTTTCTTGATTATATTTGAGCTTTGGAAGAGTATTTTTTAGTGTACCATTCAATCCTAGTTTTTCTTATATCATTTGAGTTTAAAGTTCTTGTGCAAGGATTTTTTAGAGATCATTCATTTGTAAATCTTTGAGAGGAAGTTTCTCAAGTGTGGGGTATCACTTGAGGGGTTGTTCAAGAGTGGGATATCTCTTGAGAAGTGTAAAGGGTGCTTGGAGCCAAAAGTCCAAGAGGGTGAATTGGAACCATAATCCAATTGTATTGCTTGAAGGCTTGGTTTGGAAGCCTTGGATTAGTGGAACCTCAAGCTCGGGATTGAAGCTAGAGGAGAGT
Organism: Vitis vinifera; assembly: GCF_030704535.1. Classification (NCBI taxonomy): domain Eukaryota; kingdom Viridiplantae; phylum Streptophyta; class Magnoliopsida; order Vitales; family Vitaceae; genus Vitis; species Vitis vinifera. The sequence goes on along the minus strand of NC_081817.1, from coordinate 19,675,089 downwards.
GGATGTAGGCCGAGTTGCGTCGAACCACTATAAACTCTTGTGTTTGCATTCTCTCTTCCCTACTATTTAATTTATATGCAATTGTCTATATATTGATTATTATATACTTGCATATAATTGTCTCTTGCATTCACTTGTTTAAATTTGCGAAAAGAGACCATCACCCTATTCACCCCCATTCTAGGGTGATTACCATAGGTTGGATTAGCCTCAAATTCCTAACAATAATAAATGAAAATTTTGTTACACTATGTCATGTTTTTTATAGGCTTTATCCTAACATTAACAACATAATGATTTATATCAAAAGTGAGTGTGCTAATTGCATGAGTCTAATAATTATGAAAAGCTCAGTTGTTTTGCTCCTATAATTTGTGAAGCCATCTCAAATTTAGATAATGCAATGTCCTTAAAGTTAATTACATTGAAAAATTAAGGGAAGATTACATGAAAAGGAAAGTTTACAATAGAAACTAAAATTAAACTAAATTAAGTTTATCTTACCCCTACTCCTACTCCTACATCTAAAAACGACAAGAAAAAAATGAAGGTAAGGTGACAGAAGGTCTGTAAGAGTGAGTTATTAAACAATTTTTATACTGGATTTTTCTACCTAAGGTGCGTAGTCAAAACTAGCCATGCCAAGGAGAGATGTTAACTTCCAACAACGTTCCTCAACTACTCTCACCTACTCCAACAAGCCATGCTTTTGGCCATACCCAAATATTGATATAGAGGAGTAGGAATGTAGTAATGGTCACTTTTATTAGGGACACGAGTGAGGCGCCAAGGTGTAAGGACCATGGCCCTTGCCAGGTGACAGGTTGGGAATGGCCAAAAAACTTGTCGACGTATGTAAACATGCTTAGGCTTCCTAAGAAAGGTCATGGTTATTGCTCATGGTCACTTAGTTTACTTGAGCATTGTGCATGAAGCTACCTGAGCAAGGTTGTGGGAGTGTCTTGTGCATTACAAATTTGCTCACGTAGAAATGCTTAGGAATGCTTGAAGAAAGTCCCGAGGCTTAGGAAGTTGGAAGCTTGCTTAAGAGTTTCAGCTTAAGAATGCCTGAACAAGGTTACCTTACCTAGGCTTGCTTAGGCAATCTTTCTTCCTTTACTTCGATCTTTAAGCATTTTTGAGCCTTAAGGTCCCACATAAGGTCTCCATTGAAGCTTAAGACACTCATTTGTATTGACTTTTGTTGAGTTTGAGTTCTCATCAATGAAATATATGTTTGTTTTACCATAAATAGATTTTGAATATGGTATTATGGAAATGTTTTTTTTTCTTTTTTGTAAAGATAATAAAACTTCTAAATATGTTTGAATAATTTATCATAGGAGTTTTCATCTTTAAAAAACAAAAAATAATATGAAAGCAAAAACAATGTTACAACTTGTGAAAGGGTTTTTTTAGCTTATGGAAAAGGTAGCTTCATATCCAATGAAAGAGTGATTGGTGATGGATCCAAGAAATATTTCTACACACCTAATTTTTTGAGGTATCTAAAATTACTAAAATGACCTCTTCTTCTTCCTCCTACCATGCTTATCATGTTGGGGCACAACCATGATGTTGCTTCCATAGCGTCCTTCATGGTTGCTCATTTCCCTATTTTTGCCCTTTTTTCCTTTTTAACTAAATTAAAGACAAGATGAAAAAAAGAGAGTTAGGATTAAAGGAGTTACGGTTGAAGAAAGGGAATGATACATGCTTATTTATTTTTTAAAAAGAATTTTAAGTGTGTATGAATATTTTTTGGTAGTAGTTTTGAAAAATAAGTTAAATGTAATTTTTCAAAGGTGATTTTTAAAAATAAGAGTGTTTTATATTATATTGCCTACTATGCCATCAAATAATCTCTTTATGATTTCTTTATATATTTTGCTTCTCATACCCTTTTTCTCCTAAAGCTCTTCTTTTTCATTCTTGTTTTTTTTTTTTTTTTCTATTTTAATATTTCATTCAAACTAACGAAATTGATTGGTATGTTGACTTTATCCTGATTACTTGTTTTTAATTTATATATATTGGTTTAGTTCCAAATCAATTCCATTGTAATTGATGTGAAGTTCAAAATATCATAAATGACTTAGGTGGTGTTTGTTTTTTTACTTAATTCTAAATAGAACCTTAATGCTTAATAGTATTAAATATTAGGTTGTTTGTTTTTGTAGTATTTTATTTCTATTAAGTATTAAGAAGTAAAAAAAACCAATATCTTATTTTTTCTATTTAGAAAAAGCTACATATTTTGGCTTTTTCTATTTAGTAAAAAGTTTATAATGAGTCATGAAAAAGTAGAAAAACAAACAACCTAAATTCTAAAACTAAATTGTTTTCAGCAAAAAGCCAAAAAAACAAACACCACCTTAGATAGTCAAAAGAAAACTTAGAAGGTGTTTGGTAAATTAACTTAATAAATTAAAGTGACTTAATGACTTAATAACTTAATTTATATCCATCTTAATTTATTTATTTTTTGTTAAAATAACTTAATAATACAAATTAAAGTTAAAAACGACTTTAAGTATTAAATCAAATAGTTAATTTATTCTTAATTAAATCTAAAATTATGTTTACAAAATAAATAAAATAAAATTTGAGGTTGATACAAACTAAGTCATTAAGTCTTTTTATGTTATTAAGTTGATTTACCAGACACCCTCTTAGTTGTTTCTTTTGGATATCAAAGAAAATTATGTTAAAGGCTTGTCAAAATGATATTTAAATGAAGTTAAAGGTTTCAAAGATTGGGAACCCTCTGAATTAGTACCATATTCATAGGAGGAATTTAGTTAAACATTTAGGAATTAATTTTTTTTATGATTTTATTTTAAAAAATTTTGTTGGAAAATTAAAATACTAAAAGTGAAAAAAATGTTATAAACATTTTCCTAATTTTTTCCATTATTTTATTTAAAAAATCGTAAAATAGGTTTGAAACTTTATGTATCTATTTTGCCCTCTTTTGGCTCTATTCCAATTTAGGTCATCCTTTGAGAGATTCTTTTTTACCCACTTGTAAGAAAAAGTTAGGGAAGGAGAGGCCATTAGGCTGACCTTTCCCAAAGAGTTAGTTACAATTGCACTAATGGGAGATCATTGATTATTTTCAAAACCATCGAGTGAATTAATAATGCCCATTATGTTTGGGCAATAGCCATTATACACTAATGAATTTGCCCATTTTGTTCTTAATATGGGATCATGGGAAGGTATAAAAACTATCTAAAGTAGAAAAGCTTAAGTCATACTTTCCTATACTAACAAGGGTTCTTAGTATAATGATTAAGGATTTGGGTGTGGCCCATTGTTGATCAGAATCCATAAGAGAAGATATTTCAATTACATGCGTGATAATTTATGATATTATGTATTGATGTATCGATAAATGATAAATTTTTATATTTTTTTTTTCTCACAAAATCCGTAAGAAAATCAATAGTAAACTTTCTCCATCACTTAACAAAAAAAAAAAAAAAAAAACACAATTTGATATCATGCTAGTAAGGATAATGTTCAAGCTCTTTTAAAATGACAGAAGACGTTTAAATATAAATGTAGATTAAAGCTATTCTCCAATCAATCATCATACAAGAGTTACCAAATGAGGGGTTCGACTTTCACTCGCAAAATAGATATGAAAGGAATATTGTAGGTGAGGATTTTCTAATGATGATTTTTGTATCATTAAGAGAGTTCAATGCAAGGATAATTTTAGTTTAATTAGGATCGATTATTGTTTTGTCATTTAAGCGGCGAGACACACCCACAAATTGTTATTCATAATATTTTATAATTATATAGGCCAAACTTACTTTCCCCGTTAATTTCGTTGAAGATGGATATTTCAAAATCATGTCATTTTTCTTTCGTACTAGCCCATTCCCAATCTCCAAAATTTAAAATTATGTTTGTTCCAAAAATATAAAGGAAATAAAAAAATGATAAGAAAAATGATTTTATTATATTTTGTTTTCTTTTTTAAATTTATAAATACATTAAATATGATTAAAATTAATTAAGAACTTATAGATTTTTAAATTATTTAATATTTATATTAATAGTTTAAAATAAATAAAAATGAGTTTAAAGTAATAAATAAAAATAATTTACGGACTTTATTTCTATTTTCTTTATTTTTTTTCTATTTTTTCTCCTTATTTATTTTTGCATTTTTCCTCATATTTTCCCGCGAAACAATCATAACCTAAATAAATATCCATTAAAGGTATCGTAGGCGAGAAACATCGAAACGCAACGTGGGCAGCGCCACGCAACCACAATCGCGTGAGGAGTACGTCCACGCTACCCATCCTAGAATCCGACGGCGCTGAAACCCGGGAGACGCACTCCTGCGCCACACTGTGACAGCCACATTGGGAGAAAACATACAACACAGTAGTAGAAAAAGACACGCCTCCGTGTTTGGGCATCGTGGAGACAGCACTGTAATTACAAAGCCAAGCGAAGAAACAACCAACACGGCCTTTCATTTCTATTGAACAAGAAAGGAGAAAGAAGAAATAAGGCTAAAAGAGAGACGAGATTAGGAACCTACGCACAAAGTTAGATCTCGGATCCAAATCTATCATACACCAAATCATTTTCTCCCAATCTTTCCGATTTTCCTGGAATTAGCAGTTTCGGATTTTCCTAAGGTCAATCTCAGTATTTCGCGAATGATAATTTTTTCTTGTTTTCAGGGTTTCAGCATTGCCGTGAATTTCTTTTCTATGCAGATGTTTTAGGAGATTCTTTGATCTTGCAACTGATTTTTGCTGTTACTGAATCAGTCCTTGGGAGTGAGGTTTCTTTCTCTCTTTCTTTTTCCCTTTCGTTTTCAAATTTGTGATTTTGGAACTGGTGCTTTGAATCTTGGATGATTAATGAAGGTTGTGGTGTTTTTGATTTTGTCGTTTGTGTGTTGTGCTCTGTTTGGCCGCTGAGAAAATGTAGGGAAAGTAAAGGTGTTATTGCTTGGAGACTGAGAAAAAAAAGAAAATTGTGTCAAATAAGTTTAGTAGAGTGAATTTTTTAGTAAAGATCGGGTATCCTATTTGTTTTCACTTTTTTTTTCTCGGCATCCAAATTGGGAAGATAAGCAACATTGATCATGGCCTTTGCTGAAAATGTTTTGGAAAATTGCTCTCCATTTTTGACCAGTTGCTTATTGGAAAATGGTGTTCTAATGTGCATTTTGTAATTGATTTCGTCTTTTCTCAGTTTAATTCCGATGGAGAGCTTGGCCCAGCTGGAGGCCCTGTGCGAGAGGCTCTATAATTCGCAGGACTCAGCGGAACGAGCTCATGCAGAGAACACTCTTAAATGCTTTTCAGTGAACACTGATTACATTTCGCAATGCCAATACATTCTGGACAATGCATTGACTCCTTATGCGTTGATGCTGGCCAGTTCGAGTTTGTTGAAGCAAGTCACTGAGCATAGCCTTGCTTTACAGCTTCGTCTTGATATCAGTAATTTTCCCAGTTCTCAATCCAATTGCATTGTCGTTACAACTTTGTTTTATTCCTCCTTTTTTCTGAAGTGAACATGTTGGATTCTGTCTATAGGAAATTACCTTATAAATTATTTGGCGACAAGAGGACCGGAACTGCAGCCTTTTGTAACTGGATCCCTAATTCAGTTGTTATGCCGAGTTACAAAGTTTGGGTGGTTTGATGATGACAGATTCAAAGATGTGGTTAAGGAATCAATGAACTTTTTGAGCCAGGTGATATGCGTTCTATGCAGTGTATAAGACAGTCATTTGTATATATGGAAAAATCTTATACAAACTATTTGTTGATGTCTGCATCAATGTGTGCAGGCAGGTGTTATTGGACCTTTTGAGAGAACCCCTCATCCTTCTCTCTTTCTGTTATCAATAAAAATTTATCTTTGTTTCCGATCAAAAAATTCTGATTGGTCAATAAAAATATTTTTCACTGCTATTTCATTTTTGTTTTTCCTTAGTTTAGCCAACCTATCATGTAATTGTACTCTTAATGTAAGGTTTCTTGTTCTGCATGTAGAAAATGAATAAATAAATCAGTCAAATTCCGGGAGGCTTGATGAAGTGCTTCTTTAGGAGTTAAACTTCCATTGCATAGGTTGGCTGAGTGCAGCCCTTTAAAATTTCAGTAATCTTCTTTAATTCATTTTTTCCCATGTCAGGTTTTGTGGTTTCCTGCAGTTGTGGAGAAATCATGTAAACATATAAATTAGGAGTTTCTTCCTTATGTACCTTAGGTTTTGTTAATGATGAAGAATATGCGATGTTGGTGGCCTTGTTTTCCATTGTGGTTAATGGAAGTTCATCTCTGCTACTCCTTTCTGATCATTATTATTGCATGCACTATGTAGATTACTCTTAAGGGCCATTGAACAAGCTTGTTTGTAGAGTTTTGGGTGGAAGGGAGCTGAATTGAAAGTTGTATAATACTTTATTTCTTAGATGCTAATGATGCCTTCATATTTTGTGGGAGTGCGATGGAACATGTCCGGCAGGTGTTTAAGCAGTGTTCTTCCTTGCTTTGAGGCCTTGTCCTGCTTGAAAGTTAATTTTATCAAGAGTGACGGGATTATTGTGGTTGTTTGGTTGAGATTGATGAGCTTTTGAGTAATTTTGGATGTAGACTAGTAGAAATTGTATCATGGTATTCTTTTAGGTCCATTGTTCTTGGCAACTGACGAGAGGATAAATGTTTGACAAGAGGTTTTTCCTCTGAAAGGAGCAAAAAATGATACTAATTAGGAGCACTTTATCAAACCTGTCAACCTAGTTCATATCCTTTTTTCATTTTCCTGTTTTTTGTTGTTGCAAGATTGGGGAGGTTTTCAAGAGATTCCCTTTTAAAGGCATGACAGATGAATTCGAGTATCATCTAGTGGATTGCAAGTTAGTTTCCTCTCCCAAGAAATATGGTGGTTGCGGTTAATGTTACTAGTGCCAAGGAATCATACTCCTTTACGCAAATGGTTATTGAAGCTAGCAATGGTGTGGGGTTTTTTTCGAAGAAAGTGGTTTTGTGGAAATTTGTGTTGGCTAGGGGAGATTGGTAGTCTAGTGAGTTAAGGTCTCATGTGATTTGGGTCTCATGTCAAACAGGTTTTTGTGGGTGGTGGGAAAATGGTGAGTCTTTGGATGCGTGCTCATTGTGGTAGCATGGTGTAAAAGGAGGTGTGGATGGGTGTGTATATCTTATGGCAGGTGAATGAAGTTACTTATATGGCAACTTTTTCAGTAGTGTCCATGATTGGGAGATAAATACTGTGGGTGCTTTCCTTAAACCTCTTTAAATTTGATAAATCCAAGAAGAGAGGACATTGTAATTTAAATTTGTATTAACTATGGAGTCACCTCAGTTCTAGTTAATGGGGTTCTAGCTGGATTCTTCCCGAGTTCTAAAGGGCTTCGTCAAGGGGATCCATTATCTCCTTACCTCTTCGTCTTGGGAATGGACGTGCTAGATGCCCTAATTAGGAGGGCGGTTGCGGGGGGCTACCTTTCAGGTTGCAGTATCGAGGGTGATAGGAGACACAATCTAAAAATCTTCCATCTCTTCTTTGCTGATGATACAATCGTGTTCTGTGAGGCTAAAAAAGAGCACCTAACACATTTGAGCTGGATTCTTTTGTGGTTTGAAGCAGCTTCAGGCTTAAGGATTAACTTGAACAAAAGTGAAATTATCCCAGTTGGTGTGGTGGAGGAGATTGAGGAGATGACAGTAGAATTAGGATGTAGGGTGGGTTCTCTTCCTTCTCACTACTTGGGCTTGCCATTAGGGGCTTCTAATAAAGCCACTTTAGTTTGGGATGGGGTGGAAGAGAAAGTGAGGAGGAGACTAGCGCGGTGGAAACGACAATATATTTCAAAAGGGGGGAGAATCACTCTTATAAGAAGCGCTTTGGCTAGCATGCCAATCTATCACATGTCTTTGTTCCGAATGCCTAAGTCAGTGGCTAGGAGATTAGATAAAGTTCAAAGAGATTTCCTTTGGGGAGGGGGAAGTGCGGAAAGGAAAGCTTATCTAATCAAGTGGGAGGCGATTTGTGAGGATAAGAGCAAGGGTGGACTAGGCTTAAGGAAGCTAGTGCTCTTGAACAAAGCTTTGCTTGGTAAATGGATCTGGAGATTTGCTTATGATAAAGATGATCTTTGGAAGCAAGTGATAACAGCGAAATATGGGCAAGAGGGTCATGGTTGGAGAGCAAAGAGGGCTTATGGGGCTTTCGGCGTGGGGGTGTGGAAGGAAATATGGAAGGAAACTGATTGGTGCTGGGATAACATGGGGTTCATAGTTGGGAAGGGAAGCAAAATCAATTTTTGGACTGATGTTTGGTGTAAGGGTACAAGGCTGTCCCAAATCTTTCCCCATCTATTTGCTATGGCTGCTCATAGGAATGCGACGGTGGAGGAGATGTGGGATCAGAATTTTGGTCAAGGGGGTGGAATCTAAGATTTTTGAGGGACTTTAATGATTGGGAGATGGATATGATAGGGAACTTGTTGCATGGTCTGAGGGATTACAAGCCTTTTATGGAGGAAGATTCAGTCTGTTGGAAGGGAGGAAGGAATGGCAAATTTAGGGTCAAAGAAGCCTATAGATTGGTGGCCAGACCCAATGATATTGTTTTTCCTTCTAGATGCATTTGGGTGGATTCAGTACCAACCAAGGTTGTATTCTATGCTTGGGAGGCTACATGGGGGAGGGTGCTCACTCTTGATAGACTTCAGAAAAGAGGATGGCAGCTTCCTAATTGTTGTTTTCTATGTGGTTGTGAAGAAGAAACTGTAAATCATATTCTTATTCATTGTATAGTAGTCAGAGTTCTGTGGGATATTGTTCTTGGGTTATCAGGTGTGCAGTGGGTCTTTCCAGAAACTGTAAAGGAGGTCTTAACTAGCTGGAGGGGCCCTTTTGTGGGAAAGAAAAGGAAAAAGATATGGAAATCCATTCCGTTGTGTATTTTTTGGATGGTTTGGAAGGAAAGAAATAGGCTAGCTTTTAGGGGGGGAGTGTTAGATATCCAAAAGCTTAAGAATTCTTTTGTTTGTAGTTTGTGGAGCTGGGCTAGATTGTATATTGGTGAGGAGCGTGTGTCCCTTATAGGGTTTCTGGAATGGTTGGCGTCCAACTAAGGGGTGGTGAGCCTTGTTTGTTTTTTTGGCTTTGTGAGGGGGTTGTTGCTTTGTATACCCCCTGTATACTTGTAACTTTCTGCCTCTTCATTAATATATCTTGCTTTACTTATCAAAAAAAAAAAAAAAAAAAAACTATGGAGTCTTTTTGATGAGATATTATTTGGATGGCATAATTCTTGAAGGGTGAAGGTCTTTCCATTGGATAGTTTAAAGTCTAGTATTCTTTCTAAAGTGGCTTTCCATAGTTGGATTATGGGGATGGGTCAAGGTCCAAAGGTGGATCCTTTTGTAGTAGCAATTCATTTATCCCTAAAAAGCAAAATTGGGGGCCATATGTTTTTGCATTTTAAATTTAAATTTGTATTAACTATGGAGTCTTTTTGATGAGATATTATTTGGATAGCATAATTCTTGAAGGGTGAAGGTCTTTCCATTGGATAGTTTAAAGTCCAGTATTCCTTCTAAAGTGGCTTTCCATAGTTGGATTGTGGGGATGGGTCAAGGTCCAATGGTGGATCCTTTTGTAGTAGCAATTCATTTATCCCTAAAAAGCAAAATTGGGGACCATATGTTTTTGCATTTTAACATGGATTTGATGTTGTGGGCTCTTTTGTCTTCACTCCTTGGAATTAGGTGGGTAATGGCTTGGTGTGGTAAAGTGTTCATGGTTGGTTGTCATGTTGGGAATAAAAATAAGAGGAAAAGGGAGGTTTAAAACAGGACCTTATATGCACAGTTTTATGGTGTCTTATGATGGAGAGAAATAGAAGAATTATTAAAGAAGTTTTGAAGTTGAAGTTGATGTTCTCAAATATATTTTGTATAAGCCCTTTGAGAATGAGTTGATTTGGCAGAACACATGCTTCTCATGGAATAACCCTTTACTTGAGGATAAGTCTCTTTTGTTGATTTCTTGGAGGTGCTATCATTGTATTCTTCTTTGAGAGCCTTGTATGCTGCTTTACACTTACACTGCAATTCTAAGGATGCTTGGGTATTGGAAAGTTGGGAGGTGTTAAGCATTAGGCCCCCCCCTTTTTTCCCTTTTTCTGTCATGTTGAACATTGGGTGGTAGAAATGGTTGAAGCTTTGCTTAAGTATATCTAGACCCGATGGTTTGAAGAGAGTGTGAGAACTAGTTGGTTTAGAAATTGAATAAGGATAGAAGTTCTTTGTTAAATGCTACTATAGTTTTTTGGCATTGGTTTCTAGAGGTCCTTTTCTAGTCAAAGAAATTTGGGGTTCTCTGGCTCCTCCAAAGGTGAGTTTTTTTGAGAGGCATTTTGGGGAAAAAAAAAATGATATTAGACCCTCCAAGGAGGATAGGTAGCGCTATAGCTGATTGGTGTTGCTTGTGCAACAGTGATGAGGAATCAGCCAATCATATTCTTCTTCATTGTGGTGCAATTTGTAGTCTTTGGTACCTATTGTTCTTGCTCTTTAATGTGTCATGGGCGTTGCCTTATATGATGAAGGGTGTCTTGTTGGGGTGACTTGTGGATTTTTTTTTGGGGAAAAAAGCACAGAAATGCTTAGATTAGCCCGCTTATGTTTGTTCTGCACTATTTGGCAGGAGAGAAACTGAAGAACTTTTGACGGCATGGTGAAGTAGATTCAATTGTTAAAGGATTCTTTTATTCAAACATTCCTTTTTTGGTCCAGATTTTGTTTGTGAGCGAGATGCTCATCTGTGTATGATTTTGTGGATTGGGTGGGGTTGCACTAGTATGTTTCCTCTTTTTGTTTCTTGCCCTTTGGCAACCTTTGTATACTTCTATCTTACTTGGTTTTCACCCCCCTTTTAATTGGAATTTTTAATAAATTGTTCTACAAAAAATAAAAGTTGTAATTTTCTTGTTCAGTTTCTTTTCCCCTTTTTCTTTTATTCCTTCTATAGTTTGTGTATTTGGGCTTCAATCAATTTTCTTGGAATGATATTATCTATTCATACCAAAATAGGAATGACTTATTTGACTTATTTTTGTTCTTGCAATGTTTGGTTTGACTAACCCTTTTTGGCCATGTCATGATTAGAAGTTGAGATGTGCCATGCAATTTTGGATCTGCTAAGTTGCTTCAGTGAAAGCAATCCACTAGTTGATAGTCAAACATCCAAGCATTTATAATAGTATTTACTTTGGAATTCTACAACTCCAATGTATATGAGAAGCAAAATTTATTTACATAGAGGAAGAACTACTCAAAAGAGGGGTTCCCCTCCAGGGATAAGGAGCAATGTGGAGAAAAGAGAAAATGAACGGGCCAATCTAGAACAGATGCAGTGGTTTTACGAGGTTTGCCTCTTTAGGAAGTCAACTACTGTGATGGGAAATTATCCTTTTTTATTTTTTATTTTTGTAAATTTGTATTAAATGAAGTAATTATAAAGGGAATGTAGTGCAAAAAAAAGACTGAATCTCCTAAGGGAGAAGAATGGAAAACACAAAAGATTATTTTCTAAGAAATGACAAACTAATAATCTTCTCTCCCATTTTAGATGATAGGCCTAGTTGTGAAAATAGCTGATCTTCAATTCAAAAGAGAGGAAAAAAAAGTAAAAAAAAGGATGAAAAAATAAGGAGGACAAACTACAGTATCTTCCTGATCAGGCAAAGATGTCTCCTTGACCCTGTCCCTGTTATATCCTTGAACCAGCACTGAAATTTTTACGCAATAAACAATTAAGCGTAATTTACCATCTGCAATGGGTCTGAAATTACTAGCTGTGGTAGAATCTTTAGGGCCATGTGAAGAGATCCAACATTTAAAAAATCAGCACTGTAAAAGTCTCTTTGACCTACTAGTCAGAGAAAGCATCAAAAGAGTGCCATTGTTAACTCGGCACTGACCATCCATGCCAATCTGCCCTGAGTTTGTTGTTAATGCCTGCACAGTTGCTTCTAATACATTCTGGCTTCATGGATGCAATTATTTGTTTATTGCTTTGTACATCCTAAGAAAATTTTTTATGCATTGCATCTTATGCATATTTCAGTTTACTTTTATTGCATTTTTTGAACAAAAATATTAGTAAATGACTTTTGCATGAGGTGCTACTACTGCTTGTGCAACTGTGAGTGTGTCAGTCTTGCATGTGCATGTTGCTCATAGACCTTTTTTTTTATTCTTTGTCAGGCAACATCAGATCACTATGCTATAGGTCTGAAAATACTGAACCAGCTTGTGTCTGAGATGAATCAGGTTAGTCTTTTAATTTCATCCAAATTTTATTTTATTTTATTTTTCATTGTAGGATTAGTAGGAAGTGAAGGATGAAATATTTTAAGCCTTTCCTAGCAAGAATAGGTGCATGATTTGTGGATTGGTTAGTCCAAATGCTGATATTTTGTTGTGTTAACAGCAAACAAGTTCGATTGTACTACCACAAAAACATATTACAATTTGTCATGCTATTAAATGGTTCTTTGCATGGTATGCTATGAAACAAGTGGCAATGCTACTGCTATAATTTGGTGTGCTGTAATCAAGAAATCCCAACTAATGTGACAATACCCAATACCCATCACCTCATGTTTTATGAGGTTCCAACAAAATTGCCAAAACATCGTAGCAGAGCCATTCCTTGGAACTTTGTCTCCACGTAAATGGGACAAGGTAGCAAATGCTTCCTCCTCAGTAAAAGGAATTTCCAAGCTCCTACAATCCTTGCTCCCCACTGCTTCAAAGTTCATCCCACTTATGTTGGATCTTCAATTCCCTGCTTCGGACAAAAGGCTTTCAAAAGCCTTAATCACCCCTTCCTTTATATAAGCTTCCTTGAATAGTCATTCTCCATTTACTTGGACTTTGGTCAAGAAATTTTTATGTCTATGTGCATTGACCAGTTTATGGGCTGGTGTTTCTATCCTCATTCCATTTTCATATTTCTCTTGATTTCTACCTCTGCATAGTTTCTTCCATTGTAGCCCACTTGCAAAACTCATTCACTGCCTCCCTCCTAGCTTTAAACTCTTCAATGGAAAGGATTACTTCTCTCTCCTTAGAGTCTTAAATGCCAATCTGCTTTAAGGCCTCACTTTTTCTGGTGTTGACGATTCCAAAAACCTCTTTCATCTGTTTTTTCAGATCTTGTTTGAGGGCCTTTTGCTTTGATGCCGGAATTTGGCTATGAGGGCCTTTGAAGTTATAACCCGTCCACTAGCTCCTCATTGGGTCTTTGAAACCTTTGGGATTAAGCCACATATTTTGAAACCTAAATGGAGATCTGCCCCTCCTCAGCCCACCCCAATCTAAAATAATGAGAAAGTGATCAAATGTTGGTTTTGATAAGATGTCTTGAATTAGGCTTGAGAAATGATCCTATGGCTTCCACTGCTTCCCATTCCAGGAATCTTCCCACCCCTAGACTTCTTACCAATTGCATATTCATATGTTGAACCTTTGTTTCTTGTAGGAAAACAAGGTCAAACCTTTGGGATCTAATTAGCGACTTAATTATCTCCTATTTCTCCTTATCATTGGCCCCTCTAAAATTTTATGCTAGAATCCTTCACTTCATTGATAATTAGAAAACAAGTCCTAGTTACTCCTTCACACACCTCCTCTCTTTTCCAATTGAACAATGGTAATTAACTGAGCATTCTAACTTTAAAGCTCCCTATCAAAATGAGATGTGAAGGAAGACATCCTCTTCTTTCCCAAGGCCGAAATGATGCTCCCTTTTCTAACCTCCAACTTCCTAAAAACAGGAAAGGATTTCCTTTTCAAAACTCTCTAAGTGGCATTCCCACAAATTCCTTGAAGGATGCCAACTTGTAGAAAGACAATTTAGAGGTGTGCTTCTCCCTCACCAAGCTCTAGCTCAAGCTGTCCTTACTTGAGACCACCTCCTTTTTTCTCTCAACAACTTTTGCGCTCTCTGATCCTCTCATGAGCAGTGTTTTGAAAGGCTATTGGGGCTTACACCTTGAGGCTCGCCTTCAGGCAAGGATATGCAAATTAGCCTTGAGGCAACAACCTCGGCATAGGGTAATCGAGGTTTAAGCCTTACCTAGTTGAGGCTTATAGCCTTGAGGCTACAACCTCGAAGCTATTGAGGCTTAAGCCTTAAATATTCAAAGGGTTTTAATGCAATGTAGGGCTTTTTTTTAACATATTTTGCAAGATGTTCAAGCCTCAATATTCAATATATTTAATGAATTATGCTTTTGTTAGCCTTTGGTATACATTTATATGTTTTTTCTTGGGTTTAAGATGAGGATTAATGTGTACATAGATGATTATTCAGTGATTATGATAAGATTTATTGATTGAATCTCTAAGTAAGGAGAAGAAGCTAACCCATAAAAAAAAAATAAAAAAAATAAAAATGTAAGGAGAAGAAGCTATTTTTTGTTTTTGTTTTACTTGCTTACTGGTGCCTATTATATACATCGTACATACTCTAGTGCACTTTTTTTTTAAGTATTGTTAATATATGTTTGATTTTGCCATAAAAGAAAAACAAGACTAGGATTAAACATTTTATAAAGTAAAGGGATTAGGAAAAAGAAAGACCACTATAAGTAATGGATGAAAAAGAAGAACGCTTATACCTTAACATTGATGTGGAGGATAATACAATTATGCAACAATTGGATGTGATTATGATTCCATGGATGATCCTTTCTAGTGATAGTGATGCTAGTGTTAAAGAAAATTTGATAAAACCATGAGAGAGAGTTGGTTTATAAAAGAAAAAGGGAGAAACTAAATTAGAAACTATTGATGATGACGAACAATTAATTTGATTATTATGAATTATGTGGTTTTCTTATTGTTCAATTCTCATGCAATTTTTTTTTAATTTTAATTTTAATTTTTTGAGATTTTTTTTTTCCTTTTTTTCATTATTTATTTATTTATTTATTTTAATTTAAGGTTTACGCCTTGTTTTGCCTCAAGGATTACACCTCACCTCATTTGGGAAAAATGCCTCAAAACCTCCTTTAGTCTTTTAGAACACTGGAAGTGAGGATTTCCAAAAACTCCACAAACACATTGTCACGAGAAATCATCGTCAATGGTTGACTCCCCACACTATAGGTGCAATGGATATCCCTCCATTTGGTTCTTTGTCAAGGACTAAACTATTATCTAGCCTTAAAATTGGGTTCCCATCCTTGGAGAGAGAACTAAAAGGTACCTTACCCACTAACAAGAAGAGGCTTTCCTTCAATCAATCTTTTAGCTTTAACCAAGAGAGCTTCATTTGCAAAGGGCACTCTCCCCTCAGATTAACCGAGGTAGCATAAATAAGGGTTAATGGGCTAGGGCTTGCAACGATCCCTCACACTGTGCAAAGGAGAAATTTGGATGGGACATCGACTCCTTGTAAGAGACTAAACTCTTATCTATTGTTAGAATTAGATTGACTTCAACCATGAGAAGGTTTTCAAAGTTCATTGAAGAGCTTAGTTGCGAGATCTCCCTTTGTTGGGGGGTCTTGCACCTGGTGTAGGGGATTGAATAATCAATCGTTTCAAGATTAGACCGGTTTTTGGTGTCTAAGAAGTGGGAGAGTCACTTTAGTTGGGTGGTTCAAAGTTCTTTGCTGAAGATTGTTTTTGATCATACTCCTATTTTTCTGGATGAGGGAAGTTTGGAGAAGTCTTGTCTCGTTTAGGTTTGCAAATATGTGGTTAAAGGAGGATTTCAAAGACTTGCTTAGCGGTTGGTGAATGGGGTATAACTTTAGTGTTACTACTAGTTTCATTTTGGCTGCAAAATGGAAAGCTTTAAAATCGAGCCTGAAGGTGTATAACAATGGAGTTTTTGGAAATGTCTCTATTAGGAAGAAGTTGGCTTTAAGTTAGGTGGTTTTTGGGACTCCAAGGAGAGGATGGGTCCCTTAGCTCAAGAGGAGGATGAAGCTACGACGTTAACTAAGATGGAGTTTCATAAGTAGGCCCTTTTCAAAGAAGCGTCATGGAGACCAAAATCGGGAGAGATCAAAAATACTAAATTTTTCAATAAAATGGCCAATGCTCATAGAAGAAGGAATTCAATGGCTAGGATTAGAATTAATGGGGTGTGTCTTATCGAGGATAGGGAGATAAAGGAAGGAGTGGTAATGACATTTTGCAACCTTTTATTTGAGACATATGATTAGAGACCTAACATCAATGGGTTGGCTTTTGAGTCCTTGGATGGGTTGAAAATAGGGAAGCTAGAGGAATTGTTTTCAGAAGAGGAGGTGTTCAGTGTCTAATAAGAGTTGAATGGGGACAAAGTCCCAAGATCAGATGGTTCTCCATTGCTTTTTGGCAATTTAGTTGGGACTTTGGAAAGGTCGATGTTATGGGTTTTTGGGGAGTTTTATGATTCTGGAAGGTTTGAGAAATGTCTTATTGTGACTTTCTTGGTGCTAGTTCCTAAGAAAGGGGTGCAAAGGATCTCATGACTTTAGGCCTATTAGTTTGGTGGGAGGTTTGTATAAGATTCTTTCTAAAGTTTTGGCAAAGAGATTGAAGAAAGTGGTGGGAAAGGTGGTTTCAAAGTATCAAAATGCGTTTGTTGAGGGAAGAAATTCGAGACGTATGTTGATAGAAAATGAGGCTATAGATTCAATGCATAGGAGTAACTCATGTAGTGTCTTGTGCAAGTTAGATATTGAAAAGGCATATGATCATGTTAACTAGAATTTCTTGCTAGCTTGGAGGGATCACTATCGAGCAAAGATGGATAGGGTGGATTAAATGGTGTATTTCTTCTGCAAGTTTTTTAGTTCTAGTTAATGGCACCCCTTTTTTATTTTTATTTTTATTTTATTGTTGAAGTTCTAGGGTATTGAGGTAAGGGGACCATCTTTCTCCCTACTTATTTGTTATTGCAATGGAGGTCCTTAGTAATCTACTTATGTGGGCTAAGGAAGGTGGTTTCTTACGCAAGGTTTTTGGTTCTAGTTAATGACACCCCTTCTATATATATATATATATATAGATATATTTTCCCGAAGTTTTAGGGGATTGAGGGAGGGGACCCTCTTTCTCCTTATTTGTTACAACAATGAAGGCCCTTAGTAGTTTGCTTATGAGGGCTAAGTAAGGTGGTTTCCTGTCGGGATTTAGGGTGGGAGGGAGAGGAGGGATGAGGGAGGAGATTATGCATTTATTATTTGCTAATGATACCCTTGTTTTTTTGTAAGGCTTTTGATGACCAGATGGTTTATTTAAGCTGTGTGCTCATGTGGTTTAAAGTCATCTTGGGTTTGAAAATTAACCTTGATAAGAGCGAGTTGACTAAAGTTGGGAGGCTAGACAATGAAGAGGAGTTGGCCTTCAATTTGGAGGTGGGTGAGCTTCCAACCACTTATCTAGGGCTTCCTTTAAGTAATGGGATGGAGTGGAAGAGTGGTTTCAAAAGAGACTTTCTTTGTGGAAAAGGCAATAATTTTCTAAAGGGGGGAGGATTGTTTTGATCGGGAGTACTTTAGCCAGTTTGCCTATCTATATTATGTCTTTGTTTTCCATCCAAAAGAAAGTTTGATTGAGACCTGAGAAGATTCAAAGGGATTTCTTCTGGGAAGATGGGGCTTTGGAGAGCAAACTTCATTTGTGACTTGGTTTTTTGTTTGCATGGAAAGAAGAAAAGGTGGTTTAGAAGTAAGGAGACTCTCATTAATTAATAAAACATTGCTGTGTAAATGGAGTCGGCGATATGCAACCAAAAGGGGAGCTTTCTTGAGATAGGTAATAAGTGAAAAATATAGTGAGGAAGAAGGGGGTTAGAGGTCTTGTCAAGTGAGAGGAGGGTATGGGTTTAGTTTATGGAAGGCTATAAGGAAGGAATTGAATACTTTTAATAGCAAAGTATCTTTAATCAGGGAAAATGAGAGGAGGGTGAATTCGAAGGATAGGTAGTGTGGGGAGGAGCCTTTTGTGTCTCTCCTTTCCCTTCTCTTTTTGCTTTAGCCTCATTAAACAAGGCTTAGGTGGCAGATTTGTGGGAACAAACAGGAGAGATGGATTGTTAGACTCTTTGCTTTACTAGATATCTTAATGATTGGGAGCTTGAAAACATACATTATTATTTTTGCTAAATTGCAAGGCATGTTAGTGAGTGGAGAGGAGGATAGGGTTGTGTAGACAGTTTCATGGAAAGAAACTTTCTTGGTGAAGGCTCTTTATGCTATCTTAAAGGTAGGGGGCTCAACTCCTTTTCTAGCAGGGGTCATTTGGAATCCTTTGGCTCCATCAAAGGTGAGTTTCTTTGTGTGTGAAGCTTGTTGGGGAAAGGTTTTGACTCTTGATCATCTATAGAAAAAAGGGTGGACATTGGTTGATAGATGTTTCTTTGTAAAATGGATGAGGAGTCAATTGATCATATCTTTCTCTACTGTCACAAGGCAAGAGTTCTTGGGCAGTTGTGGTTTTCTTTGTTCGGGATATCTTAGGTTGAAACAGCCACAATGAGGGAGACTTTGCTTGGGTGGTATGGTTCTTTTGTTGGTAAAAAGTGAAAGAAGGTTTGGAGAGTTGCTCCTTTATGCAGATTTTGGACTGTGGAAAGAGAGAAACTGAAAGTCATTTGAGAATGAGCAAATGTCTATCCAAAGTTTGAACAACATTTTTCTTAGTAATCTTCTTTTGTGGGTAAAGTTATACATAGGGAATGTTTCAATGTCTATAATGAATTTTGTCGAGTGGTTGGGTACTCATTAAGGGACAGAGGTTGTTTTTGTAATCCCACCTCGGTTGCTCTTTGGCTCCCTTTTTGTTGTTTTCTTTGGCCCTCTTTGTATACTTCTGGTGTACTTGTGTTTTTGTTTTTTTAATGAATCACATCATTGCCTATCAAAAAAAAAAAACAAAAAAAAAAGGAAAAAAGGATTCAACTTATAGTTTTATATGAATTAGTTTGAGTGTTTTACTTCCCCATGTTATGATTTGTAAACATTAGTATAATATTGTTTTGTCAGTGTTAGAATGTGTGGATTGGTTAGGCTCTTTGTAGGGCGTGTTTGCTGGTTTTTGTGTCTTCACACTTCTTTTTTGGGTCTTTTGGTTGCTTTGTATACATCGTGTATACACCCCTCTTTTATCATTAATACATTTTCTTTATCTATCACAAAAAAAAAAAAAAAAAAAAAATTGTTTTGTGTGGTTAGTTTTGGGGATTTTATCTCTTTTTCATAACAACTAGTATGTGTGTATCAATATCAGTCAATGATTTGTAAGGTGTAAGTAACTTAATTGTTGCTTTTGGTAAAGCACCAAAAGATTCTTGTTGGTGACCAAGCCAGAACACATGCACATAATTTTACATTTTTTTATTTATAACAACCACATTCTCTCCTGCTTTTCCCCTTATTTTTTATTTTGTTATTTCATCAAGTGCTGGCTAACATGCTCTTGTATCTCTCTTGACTGCCAACCTCTTAGCCTAATCCAGGGTTGCCTTCAACACATCATCGAAGAGTAGCCTGCTCTTTTAGAGATCAGTCACTTTTCCAAATATTTCAGATATCTTTGTCATCATTGCGTCAACTCAAAAATGATGGTAATATGCTAACGTTTATTATCATTTCACTATTGTCTCCTTTCCTCTAAATTCTTATAGTTGTTGCTTTGACAGATTTTGATGTTAATGTTATCGTTTCCCTTTCTGCAATATGCAGTGGTTAGCCGGTTACAGGAGTTGGCAATTTCTCTTTCCCTTAAATGTTTATCTTTCGATTTTGTTGGAACATCTATAGATGAAAGTTCAGAAGAGTTTGGTACTGTTCAGGTAAAGATGGTATTTTATGACAAGTATGTTTATTTTGGTTTGTGTTGGTAATAATAAGAACGCCCTTTTAGTTGTCTCATGCATTGAATACTAAATAGTATTCGCTTGTGATGATCCTAGATTCCATCTCCTTGGAGGCCAATTTTAGAGGATCCATCAACACTGCAGATATTTTTTGATTACTATGCAATTACAAAGGCCCCTCTGTCAAAAGAGGTTAGATTCCTGTTCTTCCTTCTGTTAATTTATAGCTATGAAATGTCTTAGAAGTCGCTGATTTTACTTTTGATAACTTGTTCTGTTTGTAGTCACTAGTTTTGTGCTTTCATATCTAATAATATTCTTTTATGCTATCTCATGTGCATAACAAAAAGAACACAGTGAACTTTCATAACTAGAATTTTTTTTTTTTTTTTTTGATAAACCAAGAGAAGAAATCATATTAGACCACGCCAAAACAGGGGGCGCTCCCTAAGTACACCGGCAGTATACAAAGAAGGCCTTACCCAAGGCAACAAAGGAGAAACAAAAACCTAGAAATGCCAAAGATGACCAACAAAATCAACCACCCAACATATTCATAAAAGAGAGATAGTCCACGTCCATGAACTGTTGAGACCATTCAAGAAGAGCCCGAAGGAAGAGATTCTTCAAGCTCGTATCTGACTTCTCTTCTTCTTGGAACATTCTTCTATTCCGCTCTCCCCAAATACACCAAAACAAACAAATAGGCGCCATTTTCCAAACTGCACTCCTCATCATACCTAGAAATTTTCAAACTAGCTTGAACTCCTCTAATATCTTACCTCTTGATCTGGTGTGTATTTTAGATGCCATTTTTACCCCTAATAAATAAAAAATGTGCATAAATCTTTTTATGCTCATTTGGAGCCATTAACTCGAACTTGAATGGTGCTACTATGCTTTAAAAATCTAAACGTTAAAAGTGCATAGTTTTATCTTTCGTGGAATTGTCAATTTGACATGATTAATTGAGTTGGGTTTTTGACTTCTGGTTTCTCCCAAATTGCAATATAGGGATTATCACATGGTTCAAAGTATCAGCTGAGTTGTATCTGTTCTGGCCATGGCAGTGACGAGTCCGATACCAGAGTTGGTATTGTCTAGTTCAGCGATAACTTGGTTTTAACTCATATATGATTTACTTAACTAACTCACGATACAACTTGGAGTCACAGCACAAAAAATTCAAACTGATTTATTTTCAATATAATTATTTTTACCTATTACCTTTTGTCATTTTTATTTTTTATTTTCAAGACATACCATTATTGAAAATCAATACTTGGTGTAAAAATGCATATGATAGTGTTTTGAAATTTTTTAGTTCTTAGCAATATTATAAACTACTCCAATGCATGATTTAAAAATTATTGAGATTATGTTAAATGTGATATATATTAATCTATTAATTTGTTGAGTCCATCTAATTATAATTATTATTATTATTTTTTAAAATTTCATTGCTTTTTAAAAGTTTTTTTAACTAGCATATTATACATATTACCTAATACCAATTTGAGATACCAAGACTGATGCACCTTGAGACTTGTTGAGTTAGCAACCAATACCAAGACTTTTGAACCATGGCTTGTCGTGATTTTCATCTTCACATTTTCATGTTAATAACTAATATTTGAAATTGCTGCCAAAAGCTCTCTCTCTTTTTTTTTTTTTTTTTTCATTTATTTATGGGTAAAAGCATGATTGAAAATGGTCAGAGATGCAGTGACAAATGAAAAGAGTAAACTAGACTGCTGAAAACTAAGTAATATAAGGAAAGGAGAACAAAAGCAAAGTAACAATCAAGATCTCCTTGGATGCTAGAGCTGCTCAAGGTACTAAAATCCATGAGAAATTGTCTCCCACCAATAGAACCTTCCTCTGCCCAAGATTGCAAGCAGAGCAGGGTCACATCTTTAAGCCTAGGAGTTGGAGCTTCGATCTCTTAGAAGTTTCAACCCCTTAAAAGTTCTCAGGTTCCTTTCTTTTTATATTGGCACGAAAAGGGGTAGTCCTTTATACCATTCTGTTGCTTTTCTTGATAATACTTCCATGCCTGCAAGGGAGTACACTCACTGTGCTGGAGGCATTGCATATATCTAGAACAAGGATAAACGCTTAGCCCACAACTCCCTGACTACTAGGCAGTGAATCATCTAACATCTAATGGTGTATTGATTCCTAATTATTCTTGCACCGGCAACACTTAATAGCCAGGCTTGATCATCTTGAAACAAGCTTGAAAAAACCAATTCTCAATGATATGGATGGGAGGAAAATGGTGGGTGGGGGTTGTGTTGGGGCTGAATAGGTAACACCTCCCAAATTTTAAAGTTAACAACTTTGTAAGTAATCCATTTAAACCTAGTTGATCTCAAAGACAACTAGACAAAAATTAGATCACTTGATTTATGCAAAACCTTCATGGGGCTAAAAGTCACAAGTAAGAGGCTGCAAAGTGCAAAGAAACTCTATTAAATCAATTAACAAGTACCGATTTAGCCAAGTAATCCCATGTTCAATCCAAATCTCAGATACTGTAGTAATCCTTGCACTCTGACACTTGAAGCACTTCGATACCCTGATGAAACCACAAATCTCCTTGATCCATTCTTTAGTGGGTGCCACTGTTTCAAGGTAAGAAGTTCCGATCTTTATCTCTTTCAAGGGACATGATCTTCCCTCCAAAGATTGCAAGCTTCAATCTAGATTGATTGTTGTACTTGAAGTGCAAGGAAATTGAGGTCCTTGAGGTTTCAAAACTTGAATATGAATATGAGATTTTAAGATGCTAGAATTATAGGAGCAAAAATATAGTATCCATAATGCCCAAGTTTTTTAAATCTCTCTTGTCTAGAAAAGGTTTAAAGTATGTGTTTACATATCTCCAAATCGCAATTCTTAAGTGGGTTAAATAGAGAAATTTTACAAATATCAATCTCCCAAAATTTTTCAAAAAGTACCTTTACAAAACTGATTTTTTCTTATGATTATATCTCAACATTTTTTTCTTTATTAACTTGTTTAATTTTTCATTTTTGAAAGACAAAGGAGTCCTACAGAAACGCATAGGGAAATATACTTTAATAAAAATTCCTAAAAATGAACTTCCCTAAAAGTTATTACCATGTTAAAACTTTAATTTGCCCTAAAATAAATTTGATCATCTAAACAAAGAATTTTGGAAATATGAAAACACACTAAAAATAAAAAGATCAAAAAACATTGTCTTGATCAAGCAACCAATAATGTGTGATTGATTGAGCACTTTTATAATAACAATTTTCTTTTCAAAAACTTTAACAAACACAAGCTGTGAGATAAAGAAAATATTGTTTTGAAGAAGACCATTTTGCAAGAATTCTTTTAAAATAAAATTTCGTAAAAACTTTTAAAATCATTTTAAAACCAATTATTTATAGAAACTTTGAATGCAATAAAAACTTTTTTTTTTTTTTTTTTTTTTTTTTGTGCAATCTTAAAAGTGATGAAAACTTTCAAACCTTCAAAAATATATTTAATATACAATCAAGAATGCACAAAAATTTCCAATTCTCACACCTTAACCCTACTTTAAATTGAAGAATCTCTTCAAATCTTCAACTTGATGTAACACTTTCTTCAAAGCAATACTTTTCAGGGTTGGATGCCAGAAGTTGATATTGACTCACAATCTTAATTTGGACAGGAATTTCCAGTTATAAAATTATGAAAAATTGCTTAACAAAGCTGATCCAGCATTTGAATTTTCTCATGCATCGGTCACCACAATAAAATTGTGGTGTTGCTGAGTTGAAAGATGGTGCATCCATTCCTTGTTTTAGAATTTTCTCATGCGCTGCTTACCACAAAAGGAGTGTAGCATAGCTGAGTCAACAGATGGTGCATCCATTCCTCTTATTCATGCACAAGCAACACTGACTAGCCATGCTTTATCCTCCTGACTTAAGCTGATTTGAGGTTAAGATTTTCTCATGCTTTGCTGATCACCAGAAAAAAAAAAAAAAAAAAAAAGAAAAGGTAGAAAAAACTTCATTTAGTGGTGCGGTCAATTTCCAAATCTTGGAAGCTGGAAAAATAACTCCTCCGTGGGGCAACAAATGAGAGTAAAAGGAGAGACCTTCAACTTTGACTCCTTTTATGTCAACGAATTGTCCCAATTTCCATGAGGATGAACACCATTATGAGATCCTAGAAATCTGCTACCTTCTCTAATTCTCAATTCTTAAAGTCTTTGACAATTCTAGGTTTAGAGGGGCTCTAACCTCCACATAGTCATGATTTTTTTTGATAAGTAAGCGAAGGTATTGTATTAATATGAGGGGCTAAAATAGCGGCCCAAAATGTACAAGAAAATGTCACTCACCCCCTTACAGTTGAACCAAAAAAAGAAAACTGTTCAAACAAGATGTACAAAAAACAACCCCTTCCTCAATGAGAGCCCATCTAATCAATAAAATCTGTTAACGTCGAAGGACCCTCTTTTATAAACATTTTGGTCTCTGACCAAAGTAATTAAACAAAAGAAACTTTCAACCTTTGCAAGGACAACACCCCATCTTCCTGTGGGGAGGTGGGGCCCTAGGCTGGAGACCTCACTTAGTAAGATGGGCACAATGTGTCTTGATAAGAGAAAAAGGGGTTTGGGGGTTGAGAGTCTTTCTACGCTCAATAAGGCCCTCATTTGCAAATGGAGTTGGCGCTTTGCGAATGAGAGAGAGACTTTATGGAACCAAGTAATTAGGGGGAAGTATGGGGAGGAACGAGGAGGGTGGTGTGCTTGAGATGTAAGAGAGGGGTATGGTGTAGGGTTATGGAAAGCAATTTGGAAGCTCGGGCACATCGTTTGCAGTAGACTCTCATTTCTGGTGGGGAATGACCAAAGGGTGGGTTTTTGGAAGGATATTTGGTGTGGGGCTACACTATTGTGTGCATCCTTCCCTCCTTATTTGGCCTAGCTGATCCCAAAGAAGCTTGGGTGAAGGATGTTTGGATCAGGATAGTGGGAGGGGAGGGAGTTGGAGTCCTCGCTTCACTAGGTCTTTTAATGATTGGGAGATGGACGAGGTGATGGGCCTTCTATTACGCTTGTGTGGTCAAAAAGTGATCTTGGAGAAGGAGGATAGGGTGCGACGGATGGAAACAAAGGATGGAATTTTCTCGACAAAGTCACTTTACAAAGCCTTAGAGCCGGGCTCTTCATTGTTTCCAATGAAGATCATTTGGAAATCTTGTGTGCATCCAAAAGTAACCTTCTTTGCTTGGGAGGCATCATGGGCCTTAGCAAATAGATGTTATTTTTGTCAAGCGGATGAGGAATCCATTGACCACCTCCTCCATTGTGAAAACATAAGGGCATTGTGGGAGATGCTCTTCACTTTTGTTGGAGTGTCTTGGGTGTTTCCTTCTTCGGTTAGGGAAACTCTCTTGGGTTGGAATGGATTCTTTGTGGGGAAAAAACGCAAGACAGTTTGGAGAGAGGGTCCTCCTTGCATTTTTTGGATAGTTTGGAAGACGAGGAATAACATCGCCTTTGAAGATGATATGTTGTCCATCTAAAGGCTGAAAACTTCTTTTCTTAACTCACTTTGGTCGAAGACTAAATTGTTTATGAAAGATGGTTCATCTACCTTTTTTGAGTTCATTGATTGGGTGGGTTCCCATTGAGGGAGGGGTTGTTTTTTTGTATATTTTTGTGGACAATTTTTTGTTTAAGATGTTAGGGGGTGAGTGTTTCCCTTTTTGTTTTGTACATCTTGAATCACTATTTTATCACCTCTTCGTAATACAATACTTTTCCTTACTTATCAAGAAAAAAAAAAAAAGGACAACCTCCCATCTTCAAAGGCAATTCTATTTCTAGCCTTCCAAACTAACCAAAAACAAGCATAAAGGGCCCACTTTCCACACTATCCTGTGTTTTTTGCCCACCCAAGCTTTATTCCAACCTAAAAGGGTCTCCCTTACCGAAGAAGGGAACACCCAAAACACACCAAACAAGGTAAAAAACAGCTTCCATACCTCCCTCGTCTTTTCGCAATGGAGAAGAAGATGGTCAATAGACTTTTCATGAGCTTGGCATAAAAAGCATCTATTTGCTAAGGTCCACCCCTCTTTTGAATTTGGTCCAAAGTTAGAGCTTTTCCCCATGAAGCATCCCAAGCAAAGAAACTAATTTTTGGATGCACCCAAGAGTTCCAAATTATCTTCATTGGAAAGCAAACTGATGAGTCCAACTCTAAGACTTTGTAAAGGGACTTTACCGAGAAGCTTCCATCGTTGGACTCCACCCACCTCACCCCATCCTCCTCATACAATAACACTCTTTCCCCACACAATCGCCTTAACATGTTCTCCACCTCATCCAACTCCCAATCATTGAAGGGCCTAGTGAAACGAGGGTTCCAACTCTCCCCCCCCTTTACCCACTTCCTGAACCAACCCATACATCACTCACCCAAGCCTCTTTGGATGTAGTTAAAGCAAATAAAGAGGGGAAAGATTCGCATAACGGTGAAGTTTCACACCACTTGTCTTTCCAAAAGCTCACCCTTTGGCCATTGCCCACCACAAAATATATTCTAGTGTTAACAAGGTGGCTAAGCTTCCTAATTGCTTTCCACAACCTTACTCCATACCCCTCCCTAACTTCACGGGAACACCATCCACCTTGATCCTCCCCATATTTCCCTCTCATAACTTGGTTCCAAAAAGCCTTTTTTTTCATTTGCAAAGCGCCATGTTCATTTGCCAAGGAGAGCCTTGTTGAGCAAAGCAAGGCTCTTAACTCCCAAACCCCCTTTTTCTTTTATCAATACACACTGTGGACCACCTCACTAAATGAGGTTTACACTCAAGAGCCCCACCTCTCCATAAAAAGTCCCTCTGAATCTGCTCTAGTCTCATTCTAACTACTCTTGGCAGATGGAGGATGGACATAAAATAAATAGGCAAGCTCAACAAAGTACTACGAATCAATGTAATTCTCCCGCCCTTAGAGATATGTTGCCGCTTCCACATAGCCAATCTTTTACGAAATCTTTCCTCAATACCATCCCAAGCTGCCACAAAATTAAAAGGAGCCCCCAATGGCATCCCCAAGTAGGTGGATGGAAGACTTCCCACCTTGCAACCCAGTTCACAAGCCAATTAATCCACGTTTTCCACCCTTCCCACCGAGATGAACTCACTTTTATCCAAATTAACCTTCAACCCAGAGATTGCCTCAAACCACATCAACTAGAACAAAAACGTCATTTGCTCCTCCCGTGCCTCACAAATAATCAGAGTGTCATCAGTAAACAGCAGGTGGGAGACCTTGACCCCTTCACCTCCTTTGCTCCATACTTGACAAGCCGATAAAAAGCCATCACAGATTGCTCTCTTTAAAAAACAGTTGAGGGCTTCCATTGATATCACAAAAAGGTAAGGCGAAAGCGGGTCTCCTGCCTTAGACCTTTAGAGCTTTGAAAAAAACCCGAAGGTGTTCCGTTAACCAAAATGGAAAAACTGGCTGTGGACACCACTTGATACACCTTAATCATTTCTCCCCAAACCCCATTTTCTCCATAACCGAAAGCAAAAACGACCACTCTACATGATCATTTGCTTTCTCAATGTCCAACTTACATAGAATCACCCTTCCATTACTTTTCAAAATCGAGTCTAAACCTTCATTCGCAATGAGCATTGCATCCAAAATTTGCCTACCCTCCACAAACAAATGAGCTAGACTTCTCTGTCATTGGCCAAGGTATACAAATACCTCAATTTCAGGGGAACCTCACCATACCAAACATCATTCCTAGACCTCATCCTTATTCCCAGTGAAAGAAAATACGCTTAGAGAACTTAGTCAACCCTGCTAATTCTCTTCCATAACCATTTTCCATGAAAACCTTTCTCCGTTAGGAATGCATTGTGCTTTACCTTCAACCTGTATTTTCCCTTAACAACCCTCTTCAACTCTCCAAATACATGAAGTCCTTTGTTTAGAATATCAAGGTTCCTCATCCTCAAAAGCCAATCCTCCTTAGGAATCCATACCGTGTTCTGGTGAATGAGATGAAGCTTCTTTCCCCATTCAAACCAAGCCCCTTCCTGCAGCTTGTCAGTCTATTACAAACTTTGGCGAGCATAATGATGCACTTCATTAGCCCTATATTGCCAACATTGAGGGGGACATTTGAATACTAATGACAACCAAGTACCTAGTATTATATCAAATGGTAGAGGTTGTATCATTGACCAAGGCTTCGTTGCTAAAAGAGTGGAGAAAATCCAAAGAGACTTCCTATGGGGGGGTGGAAACTTGGAAGGAAAGATTCATCTAGTAAAATGGGATGTGGTCTGCACAGAAAAACGCAATGGAGGGCTAGGATTAAGGAGAATAGCCACTCTGAATAGAGCTTTGTTGGGCAAGTGGACTTGGAGGTTTGCGTGTGAAAGGGATAACCTCTGGAAACAAGTGATTTCTACGAAATATGGGCAAGAGGAACATGGGTGGAGGGCTAAGAAGGTTAGTGGGGCGGCTGGAGTTGGGGTCTGGAAGGAGATTATGAAAGAATCTGAATGGTGCCGGGAAAATTTGGCTTTTCTAGTTGGGAAGGGCTCCAAAATCAAATTTTGGAAAGATAGCTGGTGCACTGATACTCCGTTGTCCCAATGCTTCAACCATCTTTTTGTCCTTGCCGTGCATAGAGATGCTTCGATTGAGGAGATGTGGGACCATCATTCGGGCCAAGGAGATTGGAATCTTGTTTTTGTGAGGGATTTCAATGATTGGGAACTGGATATGGTTGGTGATTTGCTCCATACTCTGAGGGGTCATAGGCCTTCCTTGGAGGATGACTCAATTAAATGGAGGCAAGGAAGAAATGGTCTCTTCAGGGTTAAAGAAGCTTATAGGATGTTGGATAAACCTAATGCCACAATGTTTCCCGCAAGGAGAATATGGGTGGATAGGGTACCAACTAAAGTCTGCTTTTTTGCTTGGGAGGCTACATGGGGGAAGGTGCTCACTCTGGATAGGCTTCAGATAAGAGGGGTGCAACTCCCAAATTGTTGCTTTTTGTGTGGTTGTGAAGAAGAGAATGTAAATCCTATTCTTTTACATTGTATAGTGACTAGAGCTCTTTGGGATATTATTTTTGGGTTGTTAGATATTAAGTGGGTCCTCCCAGAAACGGTTAAGGAGGCTTTAACCTCCTGGAGGGGTTCTTTTGTTGGGAAGAAAAGGAAACAGATATGGAAATCCATTCCGCTGTGTATTTTTTGGACGGTCTGGAAGGAGAGGAATAGGTTAGCCTTTAGGAGGGGTGTGGTGAATGTTCAGAGGTTAAAGAATTCTTTTATTTGTAACTTATGGAATTGGGCCAAAGTGTATTTAGGTGAGGAGGCTTTCTCCCTTATAGGTTTCTTGGAGTGGATAGCTTCCACTTGAGGGGAGGTAGCTCTTTTTGGTCCTTTTTCTTTTTTTGAGGCTGTAGCCATCTTGTATACTCCCTGTATGCTCTGTGGCGTTTAGCCTTTTTTAATGCATATCTTGTTTACTTATAAAAAAAAAAAAAAAAAAAAAAAAAAAAATCATTGACCAAGGCTTCGGGTGCCATGTTGATGAATCTGATTGAAGATACTGGGGAATTTACTCTCTAATTTTTTAGAAATGATTGAAAATACTAGGGAGTAATTCTCTAATTTCTAGGACTATATAGTTTTATAATTCCTTGATTTCAGTGATTGTATAGCTGTATATTTTTTGTTTTGTTTTTAAGGTAGAGGATTTCTAGGAATTACTATTGAATAACAAGCCGTCCATCATCTTGGGTTCTATTTTTAGATAATTTGTGTGCTTAGGAGTCCTTGATGATTAAATAAAACAAGATTTTACCATGACTCTAATTTTAGAGAGATGTGAAAGCGCTGGCAGGCAAAAGAGAATCAACTAGTTTACTTTTGATCTGAGTAGGCTCATAATGGAGAATACTCTAACCTTGGAAACCGGTTGCTGGAATTCCCAAAGCGGGGATTTTTGTTTCAATTAGAGAACGTGAATAATCACTAGAGATACTAACCATCGATTTCTAGTGGTCTTCATTGCCATTATTCTCTACCTTAAGTGGTCTTCATTGCCCTAACCATTTAAAAGACTATATGCCTTTAATTGATTTTGTAGATTGGATGGGCTCTAGTTGAGAGAGGGAGTTGTCTTTTTTGATCTTCTATTATGGCAATGCCTTTGGCTCCCTTTGTATATGTCCGGCGTACCTAGGTGTATAGCTTCCTTCTCTATTATTTATAATATTTTCTTGGTTACCAATCAAAAAAGGGAAAAAAAAATGGTTCTACTCTATTGTTAATTATATGCTGACAATGTGCTTGTTTAAGACAAGAACTTTCTCAGTGCATCACTTGTTTCCCCTTTTCAAAATGGGGATAACCTTGTTGATAATTTGTGAGCAGCCTTTTGAATTTATTTTCTCATTGTTTTTAATTAATTTCATTTCCAGGCACTGGAATGCTTGGTGAGGCTGGCTTCTGTAAGACGTTCTTTATTCACAAATGATGCTGCTCGTTCTAAGTTTTTGGCCCATCTCATGACAGGAACCAAAGAAATTCTGCAAACAGGGCAAGGTGTTGTTGGCTTGTTATATTCTGTGTTTCCCTTATATATAGAAAGAGAAAGAGAAAAAAAAAAAAGAAAATAAAAGAACAGAAAAGAGAGACAAGATGGTGGTTGTTGGATGGTGCGGGGTGGGGAAGTGGGTTTGAAGTTTTGTTCTATAGTGCCTCTTTCCAAACAACTATTGTGTATTACTGATTTATGTATGGTGGATATAATAGCAATTTAAAACATCTTTAAGCTAGGGTCATCGCATTCCTTGCATGAATAATATGGTGCCTGTTAGCTTTCTAATATATTAAATAGTGGTTTCACTCTTCAAGCAAGCTAGATATAGTAAGTCCTGGTAATTAATCAACCGTGTCCATGTTAAAATGAAAAAGAAAAATTGGAGTCCCTTGAATGGATATCTGATTTAGTAGATCAACTATACCAAAAAAGTTGTCTCATTAAATGTGTTTTATTCATCTAGTTTACTTATTTATATGAAGCATCATAAAATGCTTTTACATCATTAGCAGAAGTTTATTTAAATCAAATGGCTTAAATTATTGAGTTGCTATATTTGGACTGGGAATCAGGTCTTGTTGATCATGATAATTACCATGAATTTTGTCGTCTCCTTGGACGTTTCAGAGTAAATTATCAGGTAATTTTCTAAATTAATGCATTTTTTTTTATATTTAACAACAATGTATTGTCATATGGTCACATCTTTAGGAGATTGCTCTTTGTACCGGCTGGGCTTTATTGATTGGTTGAGCTCTAG
The DNA here is from genome assembly GCF_030704535.1 of Vitis vinifera. Lineage (NCBI taxonomy): Eukaryota > Viridiplantae > Streptophyta > Magnoliopsida > Vitales > Vitaceae > Vitis > Vitis vinifera. The sequence continues at coordinate 19,643,793 of NC_081817.1, read as the reverse complement.
GTAGTGGGTGGACATTGTTTTGTGTATTACCACAACTAGTTGTGGCCTTTTGGTCCCCTTGCATACACCATTTCTACTTCAGCATGCCCTTGTGTTAAGAGTTGTTTCATATAATGAGTATAGTTTTTATTTGCCTAAAAAAAATGAAATCTGGAGACTTTTGCATGTATATAGAGACACACATGGACACACACAACAACACAACATATACACATACTACACACACTCTTATATCATATTATACTGTTGGAATTTGATGGGAAATGACATCCCTTGGTCTATATGTCTGGTTGAGTATCTTCACAAAAAATGGTTATGTGTGAGGATACACATGTAATTTAAAGTTGAGTGCCATGCTGACAGTGTTTTGGGATAGTTGGGAGCAGTAGAAAGGCTAGTTTATCTAGAAAGAAACACCATAGTTTTCAAAGATGGATGGAAGTCTTTAGGTCTAGTTTAGGATGGTAGCGTATTTTTTGGCTTCCTCATGGATGTTAGTCTCTCCTGAATTCTTATCCTGCACTTGGTTTGACTTTGCTAGACTATAGAGCTGCTTGATATGGTTGTATGAGGCCTGCAAAGGTGCTGAGTGGATTACTTCTCCTCTAGGGCACTTGAGACTTAACATTTGATAGTTGTTCTCTAGGGAGTACAGTGCAGATTGATATTGATGGTGTTCCCTATGAACATGGGGAAGTGTGGATAGAGCTTTTCCTGTGCTGCTAGGATGTGTCTGGCTAAAAAGCAGAAGTGCTTGGGCTATTGGAAGGGCAGACTCAGGCCAAAACTATGGTTTCAGCTTCTTGGTGGAGGATGACTCCATTTTTGCTTTTGGTTGGTTTTTTTATTCCACCTACAAAAGGGAGGCCTCTGGAAACTGGATTTGTTGATGTGTGGACAAGATTCGTCTGTAGAGTTTGCAGTGCTCTTCCTTCGTGTTTGTTGGAGACTCTTTTCCTTCCCTTGATTAGATATTGTATGGTTCCAATGGATATGTTCCAAAGGATATATCATCTGTTTTTTTTTTTCTATCTTTATTTTTGTTAATTGAAATGAAATATTTGTTTCTAATAAAGATAGAAATTACATTCTAAAGAACCAAAGAAAATACAACTCCCAACATGATTTTTACCATGCACTGATCAATGAACCAAATATTTTGAATTCAGTGACAAGTTACTAGGTAGGAAGGTCTTAGTTGAAGTCCGAGCGTAATTGATGGTTAGTCTCATTGTATCAATTAAGAGCTCCATCATATTTGGTCCCCAAGCATGGGGGTGGTGGAGGGTTTTAGGTTTTAGGTCAGGTTGGTTTTGGGGGTCTGTTCTGGGCAGGAGTTGTTAATGTCTTTGGTCAGGACCCGAGCATGGTCTTTAGATTGCTTTTTCTGTATCCTTCATGAGTGGAAACAGAACTAATTAGTTGTTTCTGCTTCAAATTATTTTGGTTGGAGAATAAAGATAGAACTCTATCAAATATTAATCTGGATGACATTCAGTTCAAGTTCTAAAATAGGAGACATGCTATGGGAGCCATGGTAATAAGTTATGTCTTTCATTATAATGGGCTTATGGACTCTGGAGGAAAATAATATTTTTCTTTATGAAACCAATAAGGTTGAAATGTGAGAAATTTCCATTTAAGAGTGTGTTTTGCAAAATAATGTTTAGATGCAAAGTTATTCAATTTGATTTAATGTTTTCTATTACTCTGCTGCATATAGTTGTGCATGACTGCTCATGGTTATTAAATTTGTTAAATTACATTGCAGTTGTCAGAGCTTGTGAATGTGGATGGCTATAGTGATTGGATACATTTAGTAGCAGAGTTCACGTTAAAGTCCTTACAATCCTGGCAGGTTGAATAGTGTTTATATCCCTTGAGTTTCTCCACATGTAAATTTATACTTTCATTTAAAAAAGATATTGCTTAAGCGGCATTGAACTGATTATTCGCATCCTAGCACTCGTTTTGACTTGACATACTCATTAAGTTTGCCTTCTTACTCAGTGGGCCAGTAGCAGTGTATACTACCTTTTAGGGTTGTGGTCCAGATTGGTGACATCTGTACCATATTTGAAGGGTGATGCTCCAAGCTTGCTGGATGAATTTGTGCCTAAGATTACTGAAGGTTTTATCACATCTAGATTTGACTCTGTGCAGGTATATTGACAACCAATTTTTTTTTTGGCGCTGGCATATTCTGATTTCACTTTAAAATTGAAAATTATTATTTTCTGATGCTTTTATAGGCTGGATTTCCGGATGATCTTTCTGAGAATCCACTAGATAGCGTTGAACTTCTTCAGGATCAGCTAGAATGCTTTCCTTACCTTTGCAGATTCCAGGTTTAACATTCATATATTGCTTGCTCATGTTACTTTTACAGCCTCAATATTGTTTTGTTTTTATATTCCCAAGAAAGAAAGGGTCTTTGAGGCCTAGCTTAAGTGGTAAAGGATTGGGAGGGTTTGTGGGAGGTTCAGCGTTCAAATCTCAATGGCAACAAAATTTTACCTATTAAAAAAATCCCAAGAAAGAAAGGTTTACATGTATTATAAATCAAGTTCTTGTTCTTATGAGTGCATTCATTGTATTTTCTATTGACCTTAACTTTCGTCTTTCTTCCTAAGTTGCAGTATGAAAGCAGTAGTTTGTACATAATAAGCGTTATGGAGCCTGTCCTGCAAACATACACGGTAAATCCATTCATTGGAGGAACAATGTCTTAATTTGGTTAAAATCTTTGTAAACTTATTTGTGTGATGATTCAATCTATTCTTGTTTTTAATTGACTTAAATAGGAAAGAGCACGATTGCAGAACAGTGATAACAGTGAACTCTCTGTAATTGAAGCCAAACTTGCTTGGATTGTTCATATTATTGCTGCTATTCTTAAGATAAAACAAAGTACTGGTTGTAGGTAAAAACTTGTTATTTGTTTTTTTATCCTTATTGAATATCATGGCATGTTTATTTATAAAATTTATTACTATATTTTGCTTCATTTCACTGTTGCAGTGTGGAATCACAAGAAGTAATTGATGCTGAACTTTCAGCTCGTGTTCTGCAGTTAATAAATGTTACTGACAGTGGACTACACAGTCAGGTACACCTGCTGCAGTTTTCCTACTTGCTGCTAGATTAGGATTATGAATGAAAATGGAAGCACTGGTTTTAAAACACTGATTCATCCTTCTGTTCATTTCTTGTACTACATACATCATTCACAGGATACACGATGAAAATGAGAATTTTTTTTCCCTGTTTTGATAAGAAAAGGAAGTTGTATTGTAGTAAATGAAGTTAAGATGACCAAAAGAATGAAGGATGAGAAGTCCTTCTGAAAAGAAAATGTAAATAATTATATAGACAAGAAGAATACAAAAAGAGAGCCTTTGGCTGCTCACTCCTAATCCTCAGGTCTCTGAAGCTCAAGGGGGTATAAGCTTCCCACAAAGTCAGAGAAGAAGCCCCTCTTTTTGCAGCTGATAGGCTTCCTGTCTTGCCAATCTATGCTTCCACAAGGAGCAACCCAATCCCCTAACAAGGTCCACAATTCTCTGCACCTTTTCTGCACCTAAGATGAAAATGAGAACTAGCATTGCTGCCTTGGTGACCATCTATAAGCACATAAATTTGGGTGTCAAATTGCATTATCGATTTTGCGTTTGAATGATGGTCTAAATAGGAGATTAAACAAATTGCCAGTCTACATTATACCGTTGAAAAGATAACAAATTCCTGGCATTTTTATTACAAATTTGGTGAAGCATCATATAGTGGCTTACTTTGGTATGTTATGGAGGTTTTGTACTTCATCTTAAGTTGATTTTGGAAGTGGCAAAATACTTTATTTATTGCATGGGGTCCTTGTCACTGGTTTTAGGAATCAATAATATAGTTGCAATAATGCTTATTTGGTTATCAATTGTGTAGTAGTTTGTTTTTTTTTTTTTTTGGGTGGTTTGGAAGGAAAGAAATAGGATTGCTTTTGATAATGAGGAGCTTTCGATGCATAGGTTGAAAAATTCTTTTGTTTGTAACCTTTGGTTGTGGACTAAGTCGGTTGTAAATGATGGTCCTCTCTCTTTACTCAGTTTTTTTGATTGGCTAGGTGCTAGTTGAGGGCTGGTGTTGTATTTCCTCTTCTTTTTGTGCCCTTTGGCGCCTCTTGTATACTCCCTGTATGCTTTTGGGTCAGCCTCAAGGTGCCCTTTTTTAATATATGCTTTTTGTGTGTTTGCCTATCAAAAAAATTTGTGTAGTAGTTTGTTTGATTGTCTTTTCTGAATTTCCTTTTTAAAAAAATTTAATGAAGGCACGACCTTTTTTTTGGCTCTCTAGTTGTGAATTTATTTGTTTTTGGCTTTGTTTTTTGATGGTTTTTTTATTGCTTTATTAGTGGTGATTGTATATGTTCTTGGCTAACTAGCCATCATTTTCTAGTGGATATTCATTAAATACACAATTTTGTATTTCCTGTGATTTGTAGCGAAGCACTCATTTTCTTGTTTACTATAGAAGCATTTAGGCTGTGAATTTATTCTTTAAAAGCTAAAATGAACTCTTATGTTTAATGAAGATTAAATGGATTGGCCTGTTAACTTTTTAATTTGTTTTCACAAATATCTTGGGAAACATTGAAACTATTGATTTTATTCTGTTGTCATTTTTACAGAGATATCGTGAAATAAGCAAGCAAAGACTCGATCGTGCCATTCTCACATTCTTTCAGCATTTTCGAAAGTCTTATGTAGGGGATCAGGCCATGCATTCTTCCAAGGTAATGAAGTTTCTGTTTTTCTTTTCCAGAAAGTGTAGTTTAAATATTCCCTTGAAGCTCTTTCTTTATGTTGCAGCAGTTATATGCCCGATTGTCTGAGCTTCTTGGACTACATGATCATCTGTTATTATTGAATGTGATTGTTAGCAAAATCGCTACAAATCTCAAGTGCTACACTGTGGTGAGAGTTGTGTACCTGCTACTTGCTCTTTAACATGCTACTCAAGTGCTCATTTATCTTTATTTTTTTTTATTTTTGTTTTGCATACATTGCAGAGTGAGGAGGTTATTGACCACACATTGAGTCTGTTCTTGGAACTGGCATCTGGGTTAGTTTATCACATCAATATCTGACTAGAAGAACTGGAGATGTCAGTTGTTTTGTTCATGCATTTTATTTATTTCCCTCAAAATTATTTTTTGGTTCACATATATTTCGCAGGTATATGACTGGAAAGTTGCTTCTGAAGTTGGACACTGTTAAATTCGTAGTTGCCCATCATACTGTAATTCAGCTGTGATATATTTAGTAGTTTTTTTTTCCTCTTCTTTGTTCTAACCTCACTTATCTGTCTTTGAAATCTTTATTTCCTCTTCATTTAGAGATTCTTTTCTTGAAATTCTAATTTCAGAAGGAGCACTTTCCATTTTTAGAAGAATACAGATGCTCTCGCAGCAGAACAACCTTCTACTACACTATTGGCTGGTTGATTTTCATGGAGGACAGTCCTGTGAAATTTAAATCTTCAATGGATCCCCTTTTGCAAGTATCTCTCCCCCTCTCTCTCTGTCTCTCATTCTCTCTTCCTCTCTTTCTCGCTTTCTCTCTCTCTCTCTCTCTCTCTCAACATGTCAGAGTTGTTGTGGTACTTTTAAGTATAGTTGTTAACTTGTAAAATGTATTGTGCATTGTTTTTCTATTTTTCTGTATTGAGTATTGTAAGTTTTTTTATATAGTGAAAAATAAATAGAAAAATATGTATATTTATACATACTTACTGAAAGTATGAAGTATAAAGTATTATATAACCAATTTCATGAAAGATAACAGAATCTAAAGAGTTAAATTATATCATATATTACGAAAACATTGAATAATAGAGTTTTGATAAGTTCAAATTAACAAAATATGACTTTGATAAATAGATTCATCACATAAATCACAAAAATCAACTTCTTCAATTTTTAGCTATGATTTTTAGTTCCAAATTCTAACTAGGCATATGCACTTATCGTGCTGTTGATATATATATATATATATATATATCATTAATCAATTAGCCAAACAAGGAGCAAAGCATATGGCTCCCTTTGGGGGAGATTTCCTTCCTCCTTGAGTGTCCAATATTTTTTCTCCTGTATATTTGCAGATTTTTTTTATGTGAGGTTGGGCTAGTTCTTTTGTGGTTATGGTTCTTGGTTACTTTCTACCAACCTTTGTACATCTTTGAGGGATTTCTTATCCGTCTTGTATTTGTCAATTGATTGGTGAATGAAAATGTTTGTTTCTGATTAAAAAATAGAAAAAAAAAAAAAAAAAAGCCATTAGAATTTTTAGAAAACAAAAAGTCTTTCAACTCCATATTCAAAAAGAGCATGAATAGCCTGATACAAAAATCCTTATTTCCTTATCTGGTAATTTATATTTAAAAAGAAAATTCGTTTTCTTGCAAAACTTCCACATGTTTGTGAATGGAACAATTTTCCTTATCTTCTCCCTTTTTCAATGCTTTGGCAGTCTAATTCTTATAAATGTCTTGTTACTGCTCTTGGCCCATATTTCATATCATTATGTTTGCCATGGAATATTCATGATTTTCTTTATCACAATTTTTTTTTTTCAGTTATTTGTCAAGGTGTCTACTGCTGTATAATCCTAAACTTATTAGCTCTTCTTTTAGTCTGCTATAATCCCTAACCTATTGGCTCTTCTTTTAGTGTGCATTTGCAACTCATGCCCTTATTTCAATTTTAATGTTTTTGGTGTTCAACAATTATACAACAGATTGGTACTATTTTTCCCTATTGGTTATTTATTTTACCATAGAAGGTGTGTTCATTGGTGTTTTAGGTTTTCATCAGTCTAGAATCAACTCCTGATGCAATGTTTCGTACTGATGCTGTAAAATATGCATTAATTGGGTTGATGAGGGATCTTCGAGGAATTGCAATGGCAACAAATAGGTTTGCACGTATGCTATTTTTGGGTTCTTCATTGTCAACTAAGGTCAACCGGTCTTATATTTTCTGTCTGAATGTCTTTCAGCCGCAGAACTTACGGGCTTCTATTTGATTGGTTGTATCCTGCACATATGCCACTTCTCTTGAAAGGCATTTCGCACTGGACCGATACACCAGAGGTGAAGTAAAATGGTTATTTTCTTCCTTATTTGATATATTGGACATGGAAGTGGCCCTTTTATCATTAAGTAGTCAACTTAAATCAGAATGGTCGTGTGCATTTTCTCTATAAGCTGTCAAGTCTTGGGCCACCAAGACTTTATTTTAGATATTCTTTTGTTTTTGGTTTTATCCATAAGGTGAAGTATAGAGTCTATGATTTCAAAGAGGCAATTTTGGTATCATGAAAATTCATTGAACATGAAATGGCTTCTTAGATGAACTAAGAAAAGGTCCTACAAGAAGCAACTTTATTCATACTTCTGCATTAAGTTCCTTTTAGACTCGGGGGTTACCTTAATCAAAATCATCCAAACATAAACAAAATCTATCATTTAATTTAAACAAGAGCTTGTGGCTTTCAAAAAGCCAATCCAGACAGAGCTTAAATCTTTTGCTCTCACCCTCTAGGCACATTCTTTTTTCTTCACACTGCCCTTGCAATATCTTTGACTGAAACAAAATTGTTCATGTTGCGGATGACCCCCATCTCTGTCCACTTTCTCTGACTTATTGTCTTGAATGAAGCTACATTTAAGTTCTCCTAAATGTATGCATTTCTAAATCTAAATCATTCTTTACTGAATTGGGGTCCTGGGATTTGATGACTAATTTCTACATGTTCAAAAACAATTGCTGTCAACTGGGATCCACACAATTCAATCTGAAGGAAGAAACTAACTTTTGTAATTCTACTCCATCCACACAATATAGTAGCATAACTTGTACTGCTACAGCACAATGATCCCTGTACAAATAATGTGACAAGATGTTTCTTTGAAACTGAGGTTTTAATTGATTCTGCATTTCTACAAATAGGAGAATTGGCTGTGACAATGGTTAGACTCTCTCACTCATTCCATAGAAAGTTGAATATTTCTCATAGTCCATGGGGCTTCACTCAGGTTGTAAAGGGGTAGGCTGGGGTTTGTCATTTTAAGTTTCCAGTCATGTGACAGTCTATATGTATATCTCTTGTGCTTTATTCTCACCCAACCTTATATAAAAGTGCAGTTGGTTTCATAAGGTTTATATTCTTTTAGGGAAATTCAAAGTTGATTAGGTATATAAGTGATTGAGTTGTTCTAATATGTAGAAATTTTATGATCATGACTTGATTGCATTTCTCTGGTTCTTGCTTAATTCCATTTCTATGAATAAAGCTATCCTGGTTTTCTTTATTAACTTGATATAACTTTTTCTTTTCTCCTTTAGTATTGGATTTTGCAGAAAGTCACTGTTTCTGTATGTTATAATTGATGGGCACATTTGTGTTCTCATAAATTTACAGTCTTAAGTTATTTGTATGCTCTTTTCTTGTTGCATCTGCTTGTCTATCTCTTGTGCCAGTTACTTGTCTAAAAGATTGTATTAGACAAGTATATTAAAATGAATGCAATTGACTTCAACTATTTATGAACACAGTTTAAGAGAAGAATGAAAATCTTATTATTTTCATTAAGAAAAAATAGGAATACAGATGCTTATTTATATACTACTATGTTCTGAATTCTAGAAAACTCTACAACTAACTTCTTATAAACTAGGAACAAATTTTTTAAAATACTAATAAATAAAACTGAAAAATCCTAATTTTTTCTACGCTAAAGTAGAATAAAATTAATTCCTAAACTTCTAGAATCTTCAATGCTCCCTCTCAAGCTAGTTCACAGATATCAATCATTCCTAGTTTGTTAATTAAGCAATTAAACATCCCTTTATGAAGTCCATTGATTAGAACATCTGCCAACTATTCTTCAGAAGGTACATAAGGTATGCAGATCAGTCCAGCATCCAGCTTGTCCTTGGTAAAGTGATGATCCACTTTAACATGCTTAGTTTTATCATGTTGAACTAGATTATGTGCATCGTTAATAGTTGTCTTGTTATCATAGTAGAGCTTCATTGGCTTCTTACGAGGAATTCTTAGGTCTTCAAACAGTTTCTCCAACCAAAGAAGCTCACAAATACCATGAGCAACTGCTTTGAAGTCAACTTCAACACTTCTTGCAACAATAGATTGCTTTTTACTCTCTGATAAAAAAAAAGATTGCTTTTTACTCCTCCAAGTCACTAGGTTTCCTCCTATAAAAGAATGGTAAATTGAAGTAGATTTCCTATCCATTATGCTCCCAACCCAATTGACATGCTTCAATTTGAAGGCTATTGTTGCTTCTAAACATTAAGCCTTTTCTTGGACTCGCTTTTAAATACTTAAGAACCCGATAGAGTGATATGGAGAACAAAAATGCTAGTATTTTTATCCCCAAAGGGAGAGGAGCAGTGGGGGGCTGGACCTCAATGATTGAGTCGCTAAGGCGTCTGAGTATTGTTAAGAAAGGGGATGAGGGCAAGAAGACTGAGGAGATGTTGTTGAAGCCTATCACGACGAAAACTTTTGCAGAGGTGATTAAACAGCCGATGAAGAAAGATCATGCAGCAATCAAGGTGGCGGTTAGAGAGAAGGAGATAAGTAGAAATATGGAAAAACTGGGTCATTGTTTGGTTGGGTCTTGGAACCTTAGATCTGGGAGAGGGGACGACCTGAAGGCCTGGGGAACCCTATTGGCAAAAGATTGGGAACTGAAGGGTAATCTGGGCATTGCAAAGCTGGAAAGGGGAAAGATTTTGTTGGAGTTTGAAAGATTGGAAGAAGCGAAGAGAGCTCTAGGTCTCGGAAGCATTACAGCAAGGGGGATTTATCTCCGTCTGGAAAAATGGAGGCCAGCGACGGGGTGCATGCTAGAAGGGGAAAAAAGGCGTGAGGCATGGGTGAGAATCGTGGGCCTCCCTGAGAAGGATTGGTGAGGAGTGTGGGGGGTTTCTAGCAATCAATTCCCAAACAGAGAAGCTAGAAGAGCTACAGTGGGCGCGGATCCTGGAAAAGACGAACGAAGAAGAACTACCCAATGTGGTAGAAGTTTGGATTGAAGATCTGTGCTATGCGCTAACCCTTTGGTGGGAGGTCAGGCCGGTCTTGAAGGTAGGGTCGGCAGGGCTGAGAGGGTTGAAGAATGCTGCAGTGGTCGAGGTTGGGGGTGAGGCTTGTGCACGCGCGAAGAAGCGCGTGATGGAGATGGAGGGTGTCACTAGGATCGAGACGCTGCAGCTGCTGGTAGATGGGACAAGGGGCCAGTCTGGTGGGTCAGGGCGTCCGGTGGAGCCCCGTTTGGGTGGGCTGAATGAGAGGGGCCCCTCTAAAGTCTTTCGGAATACTGAATTGAATTCTAGGCCTCCTGGGCCTGATCCAAATGCTTTCGAGGCTGGGCCGTTGCGGGGTGGGTCGTCTGGGCTGTTGGGTGATGGATCACATGCTGTTGGGCTGCTGCCGAGGGAGGATGTGGAACGGGCCAAGCCAATTTTGCAATCAGTAGTGTCTGGGCTGGGCTATAAAGATTTAGGCCCGTCTAGAGAGGCTTGCCTGTTGGGCTGGACTGGCCCACGGCTGCTGAAAGGGCCAGATGCAGGCATTTCCTCTTTCTGGTTGAAGAGCAAGGAGGAGATGGAGGATCCAAGCCTTGCGGAGAGTCCAAAGACTGATGGTGCCCTAATGGAAGAAGCTCAGAGGTATGGAAACACATCTAGTCTTGGTGGATTATTGGTCCCCGCTGCTTTCTCTTCCCCTCGTCTTTTTTCTGGTCGGACCCCTTTGGGGTATTACGACTTCTCTGGTGTTGGTTGGGAGGTAGCCCAGAGAGAATCCCAGGGCTGCATTGTCAATGGCTTAGGGTTTATGGAGCAAGGGGCAGTAGCCAATTGGGAGTTGATGGAGGCTAGCAATGGCAGTAATGGAGAAGGTGGAGAGGAGCTACGTCTGATCCGTACAGAGACACAGGAAGACAAAGGATGGGAAGAGGTTGATTGGGAAGATAGTGAATTGGCCAGGTTTAGCAAATTTCTGGGGTTTTCGACAAAAGGATTGGAGAAGGATATCTTGGACTTTTTGGTTAAGATCAGAAAAAGGAGGGAAAAAGTCCATAGTAAACTTCTTCTGGACAAATCGAAGTTTGAACGGGAGCTGAAAAGATTAGAATGCTCCATTAATTACGAAAGGGGGAAGAAGCTGAGGAATGGTATGCAAGAAAGAGGGGATCAAATGTTGGTAATCCAATGAAGTTAAGACTGTTAAGTTGGAACGTGCGGGGAGCTAATGATAGCTCCAAAAGAAAGGTGATTAAGGCCATGATTAGGAGTCAAAGGGTGGACTTGTTTTGTCTCCAGGAGACAAAAATTCAATTAATGGCTGAGGGAATGGTTAGGAGTCTAGGCACTGGGAGGTTTCTGGAATGGGGTGCTTTGGATGCTCATGGCTCTGCGGGTGGTGTGCTGATTTGTTGGGATAAAAGAACCTTGGAAATGATTGAGATGGAAGTGGGTCAGTTCTCTATTTCCTGTAGGCTAAGGAATGTGGAGGATGGGTTTGTCTGGATCTTCACAGGTGTTTATGGGCCATTTTCTAGGGAGGATAGGGAGGCTTTTTGGGAAGAGTTAGGGGCAATTAGAGGCATATGGAGTGACCCGTGGTGTATAGGGGGCGATTTTAATGTCGTCCTGTCTCAAAGAGAAAGGAGCAGTCAGGGAAGGATAAGTGGTGCAATGAGAAGATTCGCCCAGGTAGTAGATGATTTAGAGCTTCTAGATCTTCCGCTGCAAGGTGGTGTGTTCTCATGGAGTGGGGGCAGAAATAACCAAGCATGGGCAAGATTGGATAGATTCCTTGTGACCCAGTGCTGGCTGGATAAGTTTTGTGGGGTTGTTCAATGTAGGTTGCCGAGGCCCACATCTGATCACTTTCCTATTATGCTGAAGGGTGGAGGGTTAAGACGAGGCCCATCTCCGTTTAGGTTTGAAAATATGTGGCTGAAAGTAGATGACTTTAAGGACCTCCTTCGGGAATGGTGGCAGGGGACTGTGGTGAGGGGGAAGGCCAATTTTAGATTGGCCTCTAAGCTGAAGGTGATGAAACAGAAAATCAAAGAGTGGAATAGGGAGGTGTTTGGCAGACTAGAAGTTAACAAGAACTTGGCTCTCCAGCAGGTTGAGTTCTGGGACAGGGTGGAAAGTGATAGGAGCCTGTCAGTAAGCGAAACGGAAATGAAAAAGGAAGCTAAGGAAACTTTCAAAAAGTGGGTTCTTCTGGAAGAAACACACTGGAGACGAGTGTCAAGGGAGTTGTGGTTGAAGGAAGGGGACAAAAACACAGGCTTCTTCCATCGGATGGCCAATGCCCATTGTAGAAATAATTGCCTGGACAGAGTCAAAATCAATGGGGTGTGGAGGGCTGAGGAGCAGGAGGTAAGGGAGGGGATTGTGCAAAATTTCCAGCAACTTCTCATTGAAGAGCCAAGTTGGAGAGCGGATATTGAGGGGCTGCACCTCCCTTGCCTAAACTCTTGTGAGGCCGAAGGTTTGGAGGTGCCTTTCACTATGGAAGAGATCCACTCTGCTTTGATGGACACGAATGGTGACAAAGCTCCTGGACCAGACGGGTTTACAGGGGCTTTTTGGCAAACATGTTGGGAATTTGTGAAGGAGGAGATCATGGATCTGTTCAAGGAGTTCTTTGTGCAAAAATCTTTTGCAAAAAGTCTCAACACCACTTTCTTGGTTCTTATTCCTAAGAAAGGGGGAGCGGAGGATCTTGGGGAGTTCCGACCTATTAGTTTGTTAGGGGGACTGTACAAGCTTGTGGCCAAGGTGTTGGCAAATAGATTGAAGAAGGTCCTTGGAAAGGTGGTTTCAATGGACCAGAACGCCTTTGTGAGGGGGAGATAGATCTTGGATGCCTCTCTTATAGCTAATGAGGTGGTTGACTTCTGGTACAAGCGTAAGGAGAAGGGGCTGATCTGTAAATTGGACATCGAAAAAGCATATGACAGCATCAACTGGAATTTCTTTATGAAGGTCTTACAAAAGATGGGATTTGGGACTCGATGGATAGAGTGGATTTGGTGGTGTATTTCAACTGCCAAATTTTCTATTTTGGTAAATGGGGTACCGGCAGGTTTTTTCCCAAGTTCCAAGGGGCTGCGTCAGGGTGATCCTCTATCTCCCTATCTCTTTGTCATGGGTATGGAAGTGTTAAGTGCTCTCATAAAAAGGGCTGTTGGGGGAGGGTTCGTCTCAGGGTGCAGCCTTAGGGGGAGAGGAGGGCTGGTGATGGAGGTCTCTCATCTACTATTTGCGGATGACACAATCATCTTTTGTGAAGCTAAGAAAGAGTATCTAACCTCTTTAAGCTGGATTTTGGCTTGGTTTGAGGCGGCGTCTGGTCTAAGAATAAACCTAGCTAAAAGCGAGCTAATCCCTATTGGGGAGGTTGAAGAAATTGAGGAAATGGCTGTGGAGCTTGGGTGCAAAGTGGGAGCTCTTCCCTCAGTTTATTTGGGGCTGCCTCTTGGAGCCCATCACAAGGCCATATCTATGTGGGATGGGGTGGAAGAAAGAATGAGGAGAAGATTAGCCCTTTGGAAAAGACAATACATTTCTAAGGGCGGGAGAATCACCCTCATCAAGAGCACCTTGGCCAGCATTCCAATTTATCAATTGTCCCTTTTTCGGATGCCAAAGTCAGTAGCGAAAAGGCTTGAAAAGTTACAAAGAGATTTTGTTTGGGGAGGGGGGAGAATGGAAAGGAAAATTCACCTCATCAACTGGGAGGTGGTGTGCACTCAAAAAGTGAATGGAGGGCTTGGCATTCGGAAGATTGATCTCCTTAACAAAGCCTTATTGAGCAAGTGGATTTGGAGGTTTGCCTTTGAAGAGGATATTCTTTGGAAGAAAGTGATTGGGGTGAAATATGGTCAAGAAGGTCTTGGTTGGCGGACAAATGAAGCTCGCGGAGCCTTTGGGGTTGGGGTTTGGAAGGAGATTTTGAAGGAGGCAAATTGGTGTTGGGATAACATTAGGTTTAAGGTGGGCAAGGGGACTAGGGTAAATTTTTGGACTGATCATTGGTGTGGTGATGAGGCGCTGTCCAGAATTTTCCCTCAATTATTTGCTTTGGCGGTGCACAAAAATGCAACTATCAGTGAGGTTTGGGACTCTAGCCTTGGTCAAGGAGGTTGGAACCTCAGATTTGCTAGGGATTCAAATGATTGGGAGCTGGATTTAATAGAAGCTTTGTTTAACATGCTGAGGGATTTCAAGATTTCCCAAGAAGAGGATTCGGTGGTTTGGAGAGGCGGAGGTCAAGGTATTTTTGGAGTCAGATGTGCTTATAACCTGCTGGCTGCTCCTAACTCCCTTGATTTCCTGGTTAGATGCATTTGGGTGGACAAGGTCCCTACTAAAGCTGCTTTTTTTGCTTGGGAAGCTACATGGGGGAAGATCCTTACGTTGGATAGGCTCCAAAGAAGAGGGTGGCAGCTTCCTAATTACTGTTTTTTGTGTGGTTGTGAAGAGGAAAATGTAAATCACATTCTTTTACACTGTATAGTGGCTAGGGTTCTTTGGGATATTATCCTTGCCTTGTTTGGGGTTCATTGGGTGTTCCCAGAGACGGTCATAGAGGTGTTACTTAGTTGGAGGGGCTCCTTTGTGGGGAAAAAGAGGAAAAAAATCTGGAATTCCATACCGGTGTGTATTTTTTGGACGGTTTGGAAGGAAAGAAATAGATTAGCCTTTAGAGGGGGTTCTTTAGACATACAGAAACTCAAAAATTATTTTATTTGTAACTTGTGGAGTTGGGCTAGAGTGTACATGGGAGAGGAGTCCTCTTCGCTTTTACTCTTTTTGGAGTGGCTCGCGGCTACTTAAGGGCCGTTGAGGCTGCTTGTCTCTTTTGCTTTTTGGGGGGTGGCTGAGTTTGTATACATCCTGTATGCTTTTGGCAATGTTGCCCTTTAATACAAGTTGTGCTTATTTATCAAAAAAAGAACCCGATAGAGTGCCTTAAGGTGTTTTTCATTTGGAGAGTGAATGAATTTGCTTACAATACTAATTATAACCCTAATCTGCAAGAAGAAATTGGAGTTTCGGCTGGTTTACACCTTAGAGGCAAGGTCATATAAACTTCTTCCTCTAATTCACCATTTAGAAAAACATTCTTGACATCTGACTATTGTGAAGACCAACTCAAGTTGGCTGCAAGGGACAAGAGAACTCTTATTGTACTCAATTTTGCAACCAATGCAAATGCCTTGGGTAGTCAATCCCATAGGTCTATGTGAAACGTTTTGCAACCAGCCTTGCTTTGTACCTTTCAATGGATTCATCTACATAGTATTTCATGATAAATACCCATTTAAAACCCATGGGTTTCTCCCCCCTTGGTGCATCCACAAGTTGCCATGCCCTATTATTCTCAAGTGCCCTTATTTCTTCCAAAACAATGTGCTTCCACTCTAGAATAGCCAAAGCCTCTTGTATGTCCTTTAGAATTTCAACAGAAGATGGATTAGTAGTAAAGGCCCTCGTAGTGGGAGATAGCCTATGATATGAGACATGTTTAGCAATAAGATGTTTAGTACAAACCCTAGTACCTTTCCTAATAGCAATTGGAGTATTTAGATCATCAGTGGAGGTGCTTTCTACACTAGAAATATCAGAGGAAAGAAATTTAGTAGCTGGAATAACAGATGGAGTAGATTTAGGAGTTAGAATACCTATTTCTTCCAAGGTACATACACTTAGATGCGATGTTTGGTGACTTGTAGAAGATTGATTTTCCATATCTTGATCTTTCTTCCCCCTTGGGCAGACCCGAAGTTTGATACAAGGTTGTTCAAGTAGTGTTTCTCGCCCTGAATTTTAAATTAGTATAGGCATGGATGGTTCAAGTTGTGTTTCTCCCCTTGAATTTGAACTTAGCATAGGCACAGGTAATGAACCCAAATTTTTCCAAAAGGAATCTTCCCCAGTAATTGTTTCCCCTTAAAGAGGATTTTTAAAAAAGTTTGGCTTTTGTTTTCAAAGAAAGTAACGTCCATACTCATAGAGGGCCTCTTAGAAATGGAATCATAACATTTATACCCTTTTTGAGTTGGGGAATATCTAAGAAACACATTTGACAGACCTAAGGTTACCTAAAAAAAAAAAAGAAAAAAAGAAAAAATTGATAGACCTAAGGTCAAGTTTGGAATGGTGTAGTTTTTGGACATGAACAAATGCTATACATTCAAAGACGTTTAATGGGAGAGAGTTAATCATTCTGGTTTGGGGAAAATATTTTAAGAATTGCAATGAGGTTTGAAATTTCAAAATCCTAGTAGGCATTCTATTTATTAGGTAAGAAGCTGTAAGGATTGCAGCACTAAGGAACTCCCATGATAAGCATAATACTTTGAATAAGTGTCTATCCTTATGATCAGCAATTCCATTTTGGTGTGATGTGATTTATCCATACATGAGGATTGTTGAACAATGGCCTTGCTCTATCAAGTAAGGGCTAAGGATGATATTGAAGTATTCCTTCCCATTGTTGATTCTAAAAACCTATATTTGGGAATTGAGTTTTAACCATATTATGAAATTCTTTGAAAATTCTCTTGGCCTCAGATTTTTTTCTCATTAGATACACCTAATATATCCTAGTATGATCATCTATGAATGTTATAAACCATCTAGTATTTGTTAAATTTGTCACTCTTGAAGGTCCCCATATATCAATATGAACAAGAGTAGAACACTTGGATTCCTTGTAAGGTTGCAATTGAAAAGAAGAACGATGATGTTTAGACAATTGACAACTTTCACATTGGGAAAATGAAGGATTTTTCTTCTTGAACAAAGAAAGGAACAATTGTTTCAAATATTGAAAACTTGGATGACCTAGCCTATGGTGCCATAACATCATTTGATAAATTGTAGAAAAAGAAACTTCTCTAGTACTTGTAGTTTGAGCTTGTCTACTCTCAAGGGAATCCTCATCAAAGTATTATAGTCCATCGACCTCTCTAGGATTGCCAATCATCGTCTTCAAATGCATGTCCCGAAATTTATGTCAAGAGTGTGAGAATTTTGCAATGCCATTGGAATCCATAGTTAGTTTATTAGCATACAAAAGTTTGCATGCAAAATTAGGAACACGAAGAACTAATTTTAGAGTAAGATTCTTAGAAATATAGAACCTTCCGCTGTAACTGGAGACAAGGTACCATTTGCATTTCAAATCTTTAAATTTCTAGAACATGTAGTATAGGATGAGAAAAGTTAAAATTGACTAGTCATATGATTTGAAGTACCTGAATCAATTATCCAAGGTGTATAAAAAGAAACAATACTTAGAGCTCTAGGAAGAAAACCTTTATAGGATAAAGTGCATAAGGGATTTTGAGAGGACTGATTCATCAACTTGTACAAGTGTTCAAGTTGCTCTTCGCTAAACGGTGATGGTTCAATACTACTTTGAGAGTCTGTTAGTGTTTGCATTCCTCAAGTTCTTTTTGCAGGTTTTATTGCTTTCCAATTTAATGCTTTACCATGCAGCTTCCAACAGGTTTCCCTAGCATGCCTCAGGTTGTTGCTGAAATCACACAATCTTCCTTTCTCATCAAACTTCTTCCTTTGGCTTACGATTGTTGTTCCAACTTCAGTTGACAGGCCTTTCATAGTAGAAACACTAAGAGCAGAATTTTCAGAAACCACAACAGGTTTAATTGTCTTACCCATCATCATGGTTTTTTTACTTTATTCCTTTCAGACTTATGAGAAAACTTCTCTTGTAGAAGGAAGAGGTTCTTTAGCAAGTACATGTGATGGGGGAAAGCCTTTTAAAGTTTATTCAAGGAAGAAAGTGAAGACCTAAGTAAACTTTAAATAGGTTTAATATTAATTAGGATTGAATTGGGATTGGTATTTGTTGGAGTCTAATTAGGATTAGCTAGTTGAGTTATAATATAATTAGAATTTGAGTCATGATAGGTTATTAAAGTCCTAGTAGACTCTGGATGTTATAATTAGAATTAGAATTAGAATCATAATAGGTTATTAGAGTCCTAGTAGACTTTGGATTTCTTAGAGAAGCCTATAAATAGGCTAATCAATGTAAATCAAAGGAATGAATTTGATGAATAATGTTATACTTTCTTTCATTGCAAGGTTGCAACCCTCAATGGTGAGACTCCGTTGATTTTCTTCTAGGTGAGACTCCTAGAAGGCCTTAGTGAGACTCTAAGGTTTTTCCATCTTTTCTTCATTGTTTCTTCTTTCTCTCTATTTTTTATCTTATAATTTTCTCTACCATAAAATTTATTCCTTGGTCCTCTCCTTACACCCTAAAAATAAAACCCTAGCCCACCTACCCTTGAGTGTAGGCAACCATCCTAGGGTTGTCCTACATCAACATGTCCATGAATGTTGTACCCAGTTAGATTTGAGTTGGAACGATTCCAAGAACAGTAGGTTCTTCGTTAGATCTCTGTATTGCTCCTTTTCTAGTGGATCTAGAGATCCTTTTCTGTTCAGTATTGTGTGGAGGACTTGGGCTCCAGTGAAGGTCAGCTTCTTTGCCTAGGAAGCGACATGGGGTAGAAGTCTAACTTTGGAAAGAGGAGGGGTTGGAATCTTCCAAATAGGTGTAATTTGTGCAAATTTGAGGAGGAAACCATAGATCACTTGCTTCTTTTTTGCTCCAAAGCAAGAATGTTGTGGAGTTTGATTTACTTCCTTCTTGGTGTGGAGGGGGTTTTGCATTCCTCAATTAAAAGGAATTTGTTGGGTTGACATGGCTCTTTCGTGGGTAACAAACAAAAGGAACCGTGGAGGGCCGCTCCCTTGTGCTTGTAGTGAACTTTTTGGGAGGAAAGGAATAGAAGGGCTTTCAATGATGTGGAGCAATCTCATCAAGCGATTAAATCTACTTTTTTTATATACTTTTGTGAGTTAGGCTAAGGTGTACCTAGAGGACCACACTCTTTCTATGTTAGATTTGTAGATTGGTTGGGTTCCTAGTAAAGAGAAGGTTTCCTTACCTTTTCGTCTTTACTACTCTTTGTTTGTATATTTCATGTGTACTTGTTTCGCTTGTTTTAAGGTGCCCTTAATACATGTCCTCTTTTTGCCTAAAAAAAAAGAAGGGTCCAAAAATCTCATCTAATTCCTTATTCAAACCTGTAAGAAATTCAAATATTATTTCTTTCTCAAGCATTTTCTTAAACCAAGCACTATTAACAGTAGAACTCCATTCAAGGTCATAAAACATGTCTAGTTCATGCCATAAACTTTTTAGGATGCTATAATACATTGTTACACTTTGGTCTCTCGAATCTTCGTCTTGATCTCATATACTTGTGTTGAGTTGCTTAAATCCGAGTAGGTTTCACTTGCTGCATCCCACAATTCTTTTGCAGTTGACAAGAAGAGAAAGGGCTATCTAATGTCAGGTTCCATAGAATTCATCAAACATGTCATAATCATGGGGTTTTTTGAATACCACAATGGAAAACCCGGATCATCTTCTGATGGAGCTGTTTAAGAGCCTGTCAAATAACGCATTTTTCCTTTTCCTGTAATAAAGAGCTTCATGGAGTGAGACCACCGAAGGAAATTTTGTCCATTCAACTGATATGAGGTGATCTGTAGGGATCTCTAAAACTTCGTGTTAGCAGTGTTTATCATACTTCATGTTGTCTTCAGAAACTTCATCTTCAGTTATGCCCAACATCTCCTCCTATAACAATAAATCATCCCAAATAGACGAAATAAATGGAGAAATGATATTCTATAATCTGGTGAAGAAACCAGATTGCAAACAAGTCAATGGTCCTTGGAAAGAACCAACTTTGATACCATGATTTTAGTTTAAGAGAAGAATGAAAAAATTTTATTAAGGAAAAGTAAGAGTGCATATGCCTAATTATATATGACTCTGTGCTGAATTCTAGCTACAAAATAGGAACTAACAAACTCTACTATTAACTTCTTATAAACTAGGAACAAACTTTTTTCAAATACAAATAAATGAAACTGAATGATCCTAACTATTTTTGCACTAAAGTAGAATAAAGCTAATTCCTAAACTTCTGGAATCTTCAACAATTTATTATTGTTTTCCAATCTTGTTTATGTTTTATGTACTATTTTTCTTCTCTTTTGTGTTTTATCCTTTTTAGTGTTCTGGTATTTTGGCTTCATTCATATTGTTAGACAAACTTAGTGGTCTTGTTTTGTTTTATTTGCTTCTGATTTTGTTTTTTGGTTTTGGTTCCTTTTTTTTTTTTTGGGTTTTTTTTTGTGCGTTTTTGGCTCAATGTGCAACATTTTTGTATGACTAAATGGTGCAGGTTACCACCCCATTATTAAAATTCATGGCAGAGTTCGTCTTAAACAAAGCCCAACGATTAACGTTTGACTCATCTTCTCCTAACGGGATACTTCTTTTCCGGGAAGTCAGCAAATTAATCGTTGCTTATGGGTCAAGGATTTTATCTCTTCCAAATGCTGCTGACATTTATGCCTACAAATACAAGGGAATATGGATTTCTTTAACAATTCTTTCAAGAGGTAAGTACCTTCTGGTTTTTAATGTTTACTAGGTGGAATTCATCATATTTGTTGAAAACCAATTTGTTGTGTCAAAATTAGTTATATCAAGAAGCTCAAAAGGGGACAAGCAAATCGGCCAACCAACCACTACCCTAAAAAGTACCATAACAGATATTTTAAACATTATTGTAAGGAAATGACTGAATGAATTAACATCCTAGTACATATTGAACTAAATATGACAAAAACATCTCAGTCTGAGACAGGAAACTGAAGCCACAACTAAAAAAGGAAAGGTGGACGATGTGTCCAACAATTGATAGTCCTGGAGCTTCCACAACTCTCACCTGCCATTACCATTCATGATTTAGGATCCCTGGCAACCTTATTTGGAAAACATGAAAGGAACCACATGTTGAATTGAGACTAAAATAGTTAAACCATAAAAACTGTTCAAAGAACATTTTAATAGACAGTTTATCATGCTCATGTAATAGGATTATAATAATAATGTATTCATAAGTAATTTTAATGGTAAAACTTTGCAATCATTCTTTAATCATTGCATGTTTAAAATCTTCATATCATCTCTAAGATACAATATTGGAAACATACCATTTGGCATTGAGAAATTTCCATTATGGGATCAGGATGGGGGCCATATCTTGGCTTCAGGAGAATTGTCATTTGTTGACATTGAAATCTCTCCATCTTGGCATTAGCATTGCTTGTTTAACTACAACATTCTGTTCTGTAATTGAAACCATTGGATGTAAGAGTGCCATTTTGAAGAGAGATATCCAAAATATCTTTTGTTTGAAGTGACGTGTCATGTGCTGGGGGAGTGGTGAATCAGTTGATATATTTTAATTTTTTATTACCTTGCTTAGCTGCATTAGCATTGTAGTAAGGGTTAGTGGTACTTGTTGGAATTGATTGAGTTTCACCTAGAAATGTGGGGGAGATGTTGGTAACTTCACTTAAGCTGTGTTTGGTTCATGGAAAATTTGAGGAATATGAGGGAAAGAATGTAGAGAAGAAAAGTAGAAGAAAAGTGAAAGAAAATAATAGTTAGATTTAAAGTCAATAAATTATTTTTATATGTTTCTTCAAACTCATTTTACTTATTACATAAGTTTCTTAACTAATTTTAATTGCATTTAATTTTCTTTCATATTTTCCAATGTAAAACCAAATATGGGAAAATCTTTTTCATTAACACCTTCTAGGAACCAAACATAACCTTAAGGAATTTAGAGGACTTCCTAGAGGTAAGGTTCTTGGTGTAATGCTAGCCACACCTTGATTTGAACCATTTACATGGAAAGAAATGCAAGGGTTTTTGTGGGTAAATGGAAGAATTTAGAGATAGGATGACATTTGTATTATTCCTTTAATTCTTTGTGGACTTTTATTACTGAAGTCTTTGCATGTACTCCTTTGAGCCTTATGTTTCTGATTGGATCCTAGTATGTGGTCCATGGGGTTGGCTAAGGTGATGCTTCTTGTATGGTTACCACCTTTAGTAAGTTTTGTCAAGCTAAATTGTATAGATGTTTTATGGGCAAACCAAGGCAGCTAGAGATTAGTTGATTGCTTGTATCATCATGGCACCATGGTGAGAGCTTTCTCTAAACCTGTTGGAGAGGGTTTTTCCAGGATGGCTGAGATTTTAGTCTTATTGGAGGGCCTTTTGCAAGCCAAAGCTTTATGGATTTATGATCTTTTAGTGGGGGAAGATTTTACGGTTGTCATATGATGGAAGACTAAGAAAGAAAGAGGCCTACAGAAGTTTGATGGTTGATTTTGCCAAATGTTTGATATCTTTTGGGAGTTTGGTTGTTCCTTTTTTCAGCCTCCTAATTAAGTTCATCATGGGATGATCTTTTAGAAAGGCTTAGAGCCAAACATTTATTTATTTATATATTTTTACTTTACTACGTCTTTTTTGGAGCAGCATACTCTTCCTTTTCTTCTTTTCGATGAGATTTTGCATGCTAGATTGTATAGTGTCATTTCTCCGTTATATTTGGTAGAATATTTTCTGACCTACCATAAAGATGTAAATCATTGGCTAATTTTATTGTTGTCTTTAACCAAATGACAGCTCTTGCTGGAAACTATGTCAACTTTGGTGTGTTTGAACTATATGGTGATAGAGCACTTTCTGATGCCCTTGACATTGCTCTAAAGATGACACTCTCAATTCCTTTGGCTGATATATTGGCTTTTCGGAAGGTATGTAGGACATGCAGCTACAGCATATTGTTGCACAAATATGATTTCTGGATAGCATTTTAGAATAGATTTCATTTGTAGAAACTCATCTAGCATCAAATTTTTAGTTTAAGAAAATGGATACACCATTAATTTTTTTTTTCTACAAAAAACTCGTTTGTATTTAAGTTTGTGTGTTTGGTTTGTCCACCATCCTTGGTTTTAATAATTCCAGTGAATAGTACTGCCTTAGATCATAGAATCATATCATATTGTGATGAGTCCTAACCAGTTGAGGTTTTCAGGTCAATTTTTAGAGTGGCCTAGTTTAAACTTCATGTGCATTATTTATCTAGATCATTAAATGTATTGATTTCTATTTTGATGTGCACTAGAGTTGCATGATCACTGAAAGGGACTAAATAGCCGAATTTTTCTTCTCACCATTGATTAATGACATTTGTGATTGGTCACCTTGTTTAGATTTGGAAAATAGATCTATTATTTGAATATAAGGTGATGAAGCTCACAAAAAATCACAGGGTACTGCTCCATCATACCGTCATTTTGAATATAAAGTGATGAAGCCCCACAAAAAAATTCACAGGGCACTCCTCCATTGTAGATTTCTTCTGTGTAAATGTGCACACATGCTTGTGTGATGTTCTCACCATCTTTGTGTTCTGGTCTTTCCTCCCCACTTCCCTAAAAGGGGCATGTGGAGAGATGAATTAGCAGCAGGTATAGATTACAGATAAATAGACGGGGACAACAACAGGAGACTCAAAATCTAAGTTCTTGAACATAACTTTCACACCAGGTTATGCCAGCAATTTTCCAAAAAGCTTAAGTTGTGAGAGTATGGGCTCACAATATATGTCAAACTAACATTAATATTGATAATATAATGCTTCAACATTATTCAGATCTGTTTGCATATCAATAGAGATGCTTATTCTTTTTTCTTTCTTTTTTTTTTTTTACATAAAATATTTTCATAGGAATCTACATCCATTCAGATTTCTTTGCAGATCACTGGAGATGCTTATTCTTTCTTTTTCTTTTTTTCATATAAAAATCAAAATAAGGTTTGGAGAAGGGATATCCTTTTTAGGTAAGGAGTAGTGCAGGTTATAGGTCATTTGTGTTGTATGAAGAGCATAATGCTGGTCAGCTAGCCTGAAGTCAAAGTAGTGTTGGAAGACATGTTTTGAGGTCGTAAATTCTTTAACAGTTCCTGGGATATAGCATGTTCAATGTAAAATTATCTGTTGTGATGTTTCAAGCTGGATTGTCTAAGTTAATGGTGTTTGGTTCCTCATTTTGTTTGGGATTGACCTGTTTTACTTTCCAAACATGCCAGAGGATTAAAAATATAGTAGTGTTCTTTGTCTTTTGCTCTGTTGTTAATATTGATTTGAAGGAAATTTTATACAATTTTCTCTCTATTTGCAGCTGACGAGGGCTTACTTTGCATTCTTGGAGGTTTTATTCAACAGCCATATTGTTTTTATATTGAATCTGGATACAAACACCTTTATGCATATAGTTGGTTCCCTTGAATCTGGTCTTAAGGGTCTGGATGCAAATATCTCAGCACAGGTTTGTGTCATGCCAATATTTTAGGATTTATACAAACATTTGTATTGCAACTTTTTCCTTTTCTATCATCATTTATTGTATGTATTCTCACTCCACTTCTGATGGTCATCATTCTTCATTCATTATTTACAAGTGTCTTCACATGAAGTGCATTTCTTGCATAAGCATGTACTTCAATACAACCTGTTGCTTGTCCAAATTTTCTTTCCATCATATGAGTTCCATAACTTTGATCTTTTTCTTGCCAGTCTGCATCTGCTGTTGATAGTTTAGCTGCTTTCTATTTCAACAACATTACTGTGGGCGAGGCACCCACCTCACCGGCTGCAGTTAATCTTGCACGGCACATTGCAGATTGCCCCACTTTGTTTCCAGAAGTAAGTTAAAGAGTTCTTACTTTATTGTATAATATGATTAGAATCATGTTTTTGAAATTAAGACCTTACGTGTTTCTTGTGGTGAAGCAGTTCTTATCACTTCTTATGCAAGGTCATAATCCTTTTTCTCTTTTGCTATAAGATTTTTCACCAATCATTAGAATATAAGCTTTATTTCAATATTCTAAATTATATTCTACGTAGATTAAGAAAACATCCATCTTACGATTAAAACATGGGTTATTAAGAAAAGTTACATTAGAAAGTATCCTTAGGGGTGAGGTAAATGCATTTGCTATTTATTGGGGTCAGGCAAGAGGGCAAGATTTTAGCAGGATGGAAGGGTGCAGTGATAGGCTGTTGAAAATTTATAGTTCCAGATTTTTTCTGAATTGCATCGAAGACGGGCCAAATAGCAGAATATAGTAAACCACATTTTGGTCTATTGTCTGTCATCTGAGAATCTGGCTCATGTTATTCTCATTGTTCGGGCTTTGTTGAGTGCTCTGGATGATGGTGTCAGAGATGATTTGTAGCTGGCATGAGAAAGTTATCAAGGGTAACAGGAGGGAACAATGGTGTACAGACCCTCTGAGCTCTACTTAATGTCGGGAGACTTAACAGAAAGTATTAGAGGAATTGAGTATCTGAAAGGAAAGCTTAAAGAAGTTGTTCTTTGAGCCCTTTGTGGTTGGATAGAGGATGTTTAAGTGAATAATGGATAATCTTTAATAAACTCCTTTTATATGTGAGCTGCTCAGTTATTTTCTGAGTGGGGTATTTTTTATTTTTATTTTTGTTTTAAAACTTTTCATGAACTTTCATGGGACTTACCTTGCAGATATGGAGGTAGCACAAGTTGGTATTCTCCTACTCCTATTCCTCATAATGTACTCTATTTAATGCTTATTGGATTTTCTTGCCCAACATTTGTCTTGATTTAGAGTGACCTTCTGACATCTGGAAATAGATCATTGAAAGCTTAGGTATATACAGATATATACAGTAATTAATAAGAGGAAATTGAGAACTGAAGTGAGCGTTATTGAGTTTGAGAATATCTTCTTTTGAATATGCAAATTTTGTACTCAATCTTTATAATAAAAACGGGATTGCATTCCTAGATTAAATCTTCTTGTTAGTATGCACTTCATGCATTCAATCTTTTTACCAACATCGGAGTTGGTCACATTTTATATTGTCCCCTTTCTTTAATATTTACTTCAATTTTTTTTTTTCAAGTTTTCTTGTGTCTTTGTTTTGTTAATGCAAATTATTTTTTTTATGCATATTTATACAGATACTTAAGACTCTATTTGAGATTGTTTTATTTGAGGACTGTGGCAACCAATGGAGTCTCAGCAGACCAATGCTGAGCTTAATTCTTATCAGTGAGCAGGTGACAGTTTCTACCTCTCTGATTTCATGTTTTTCTTGTTTGTTTCTTTATTCTATTAAATTCTATTGTTATATTAAATTCCAAGTTCCTTGTGGCTATTTGATTTGCTCATGCGTTCACATCTGGTGTTTATTGATCATTACTTCAAAGAGCTGATTCTAAATTAGAATCAGTAAATCTTATCAAACTCTGGTAGTTTTTGCATGGACTGCATAACTAGGTTGTGTTCTCAGCTAATGTGTGTCATCATTTTGTTAAAGATAGGGTTGAAGAAAAAAACATGCAGTCCAGCGGAAGAATTAAAGTCTTTGTGGCAGAATTAGAACCTCAGTTCTGAAAATAATTGAGCTTTTTGATTGGGCTATTTGTGATGAACTGTAGTTCCTGTAATGTGTGTATATATTTATATATATATATATATATATATTTTTTTTTTAGGTAAATAACTTTTTTTTGTTCCCACTAGGACTTGAATTTGGTACCTACCACAATCCCACCCAACACCTTGCCATTTGGGCCAGTCCTGAAGGTCTAGTGCCTATAATGTGCATTTTGCTCACTGCATTTCCTTTTGTCAGTCTCTACTAACCTTTTATGTGTGTGAATTTCCTTGTGTCACATCATGTGAAGTTCTTTGTCAAAGATTTATTCAGTTGTAATCTAGGGGAAGTTGTAGGTTACTAGTAGGACATTCCAGATAACTCTAGGCAAGGGTTCAGATGTAAGAGAGTGCTGGATTTTGCTTTGTTTTTCAGTTTTCCCTGCAATCATTTCGAGTATTACTGTGGCTGCACATAAAGTAAAATTCACTGCTGTAGCTTCTCTTTTCACTTTTGATCTGCTGCTCTCTGCCCATTTGGCACTTCTCTGTGTTTTGGTCAATCTTTTTTTTATTTAACTAAGGTTTTAGGTCTTCTTCTAATATATATATATATATATATATTTAAATATTTTCCTATTGTCTCTTTCATTTTCTTTGGTGCGAGTCTCACACTTCGTGCAGACATGCCTCCTTTTCTTATTTGGGCTTTTTATGTTTAGTCTCACTACCTAAAAAACAGAAAAGCATATGTTCACAACTAAGGTGAGTATTCTTTCCAAAAGAATTTTCCTTTGTGGTACTGTGGATGGGACCCCCAAAGGTCAAGAAATAATAGGGACTTTCCTTAGAAAGTTCTCTTGCCTCAGTCAAAATTTTGATTGCCCCTCTTTACATTCATGAACACATGGGCTCATGCATGCACACACATGCTATCAACATGTGTATTTATTAATGTATGTATGCATGCAAAAACAAACAGCTGTACATATGAATGTATTAATTTATGAACTAATGTGTATGTACACACACACACATACACACACGTGTATATACTTATGTCTATTTTTGTAATTTCACTTCTTCATCTTAAAATGAGAACTTGATTAAAGACACTTCCGATCATATCACCTTGACTGCATCCTTTTTTAGCTCAAACTAAGTTTCTCAGGTTAGTAAGCCACTCTGGCAGCATTGAAGTTACTCTTCTGCTGCCTCTAGCAGGATCTCTCTCTCCCCTTGTTATCTATGGTAACCTGAGAACTTAGCTTCTCTACTGAACTTTATCTCTAGTTTTCAAGGCCAACAAGGGCACTCTGGTAACTCTACCTTCTAACAAGACTATCACAAACTTGTCCCATTCTCTGCAAAACTTAAGCAATAGGTATCTGGTTCTGTTGTTCTTTGTCATTTTCAAACAGTATAAATTACCTCTCTTCTTCAAGTTGTGGAGCAGAGAAATATCTCCCTTCTTTCTAAAGCACTCTTAATGGATTCCAAAAACAACTCAGCACCTTTTTGACCCAACTTTAGCCACCTAGAGGAACCTCTCTTCCTCTCTATCATCTTCAGGGAAGAACAACCTACAATACCAGGTTTTAATTTTTTAATTTTATATTTTTAAAATTTTTATTTATTAGAAACCAACAGACTCAGCAAACTGAAGAGTTTTTTTATTCTATTTAAACTTATCTAACACCTAACCTTCATCTTTCCAGCTGTTCTTGGTAGGAGTTTGTTTGGAAACCTGTGCATATCTGCTTTGTTTTCTATCACTCAATTTCAAAAACCCATATATCTTCAACTCCTTGTACTTAACTCAACTGTTACATTTTATTTCTACACATTATGATCAATAGGATATGGCTATTTGGTTCTGACAGTTGTCTTCATTGTTATAGCCTATCAATCTCAAAACTATGTTTCCATATGCATGAATTACTGTATTACTTGAGCTAACTTTAACTTTTTCATTCATACGTGTGTTACTATAATGGCACGTGCATTTTTTCTAGTTTTTGTTTTAAAAGTTCAAAGTCCATTGGATTGCAGATTTTCACCGATCTAAAAGCTCAGATTTTGGCTTCACAGGTATGTTTTTTGCTCTGCCTGCATTGTTACTACAATAATCTTCTAATCTGTGGATGTGATGGAGATTAAGTTATTGGCTTAGTTAATATTTAGTCATTAAGAGATTCACTTTATTGGCTACCAGAGGCTCAGTATTGGCCAATACGTGCATATTATTTTCACCAATACTATTACAAGGCTTTTATTAACTTTTTAGTTTTGTCTGGGCTGGTCAGGTTCTGGCCAGACTTTAACTTAACTTCAAATTAGCATCCTTATTTGCATTAGATTTAGCAATGAAAGAGGATACTAAAAATCACATGTAAGAGTTGAGAAGCACAAGATTTGTGAACTTTCTTTCAGAGTATCAAAATCTTGTAACTTTGTGATTTCTTCTGGTTCGTATTTCTGGGATCACAGTATTTGTGTTAAGAACACGATTAATTTGGTGTCACACAAAGATTAAAAAAAGTGTCTCAACATTATGCAAAAAGAACACTACCTTGATAAATTTCAGTATGTATGTATGTTTGTGTGTGTCTATATACATATTAAGCTTCTCTCATGGTAAATGGCAATAAAACTTCATCTTGATGTAAGTTAGGGGGTTACTATCTTTTTTTCATGCTATCCGGTTTTATGTATAGGCCAATACGTTAAAGCTTAATCTATTATTTTGATAAAATTTTCATAAATGGTTTAGCTTATACTGAACCCTATCTATCAGCCAATATTCTAAACCATGCCCAGAAATTACAGCCGTTGACTATGTTGTCCTTGATGCGGAAGTGTTTCCTTTAAATGATCCTTAAGGAGAAACTTTCTTCTGATTTTGCAGCCTGTGGATCAGCATCAGCGCCTTTCCCTCTGTTTTGACAAACTAATGGCTGATGTCAATCGAAGCTTAGATTCAAAGAATAGAGACAAGTTCACGCAGAACCTGACCATATTCAGACATGAATTCCGCGTCAAATAGCTTCCCTCTTTGTGAGCTGCAGCTGCTCTTTGCTGGAGTATATTGTCTGCAAAAGATATTCATTGTGAAGAATCCTGTGCCCAATACCTCTTCTCAGTTCTAAACATGGACTATTCTGTGATAGAAAGTGAGCTTCTGTATACTGCAAGTGGTCATTATGCCTGAACCAAATAGATGTAGGTTTTCTGAAGCTCATACATTTGCAAAAGGGAAAGGTGTTTTTTTGGATTCTTTGTGGTGATTCTGTATAGTGCTCTTTGTATTGAAAGGAATAGATATAAAGAACTTAGATTGGTATACTTTCAGAAAAAGGATTCCAGCATTTGGAGAAGCTAATGGAGGGTTTGAGATTTGGTTGGGGTTTGGCCAATGCTTAATTTTAGAAGATCAATTCTTTTTAGAATGAAGTTGTAAATCATTAATCGGTTATTTCTTTTACAGAGATGGATGAGCTTGAAGCAGATATTGTGTACATTAACCCTACATCTATTCTTTATAGTTGTTGATAATAGAAAGTAATAGTTGATTGACTGTCCTTGTTTTTTCCTTTTTCTTTTTTTTCAGCCTTTTCTCTTGTAGGTTAACATGTGATGTAGAAGTGGAGCTACTAATTTAAATCTGCTCTGGACATGTGATTTATCTTTCAATATGCACTGATGTCCCCTTCTTCGGTATGCTTCTTCTGCTTCTTTTGGAAACTCCATCCTTGAAGTAAAAACATGATCCCCAAATTGGAGCGTAAAAATATGTCAAATTTATTGTACTTTGAGTCATGTATAACTTGTAATTTGCAGCTGAAGGGGGGACATTGCATTCACATCCTACATGCGGAAATCAATGAAGTGTGATACACAACATCAGGCCAAATCTTAGGCAGCAAGGTTCAATTCAACCTATCCATCCTTTGAGACACTTAGGCTTGAGTTTCCTCCTCAGGATTGGAGAATCCATTCTAGTGTTTGAAAATAGTTTCCTTTTCATCCTGCAGAAGAGACTTCCTATTGCTACAGGCAGGTGGGAACCATATGACAGGGTCCACTGCCAGGGCTTGATTGCTTAGTTTGGTCTAGCTAAGTATGTAGATAATGCTGAATTATTATTAGCTGAACTTCGCCAAATAACACTGATAGAGCTATGAACATAATGTCAAATCATCTCAAATGCATAAACTGAACCTTTAGCGGGAGAATTGAAGAAGAAATTATGGTTGGTACCCACAAGTCTCATTTGAACCACTGGCGATTATCATGACTACAAGACGAACAAATTTAACTTCAGAAGACCAAACATTAGTCATCACTAATCTTGATCTTTACTGGATTGACCAAAAATTCTCAGGTGTGGAATGGCTGAAAATCTTAGACGAGTGTTGCAAACCCTTCGAGTGGGGGTGGTATTTATACCCTCATCCAGGAGTCATGCTTAAATGCTAGACTTGCTACTTCAACAACTAGGAGACAAGCTGTGAAGATGGAAAATAAAAAGGAGAGAGAAAAATGAATCATAAGTTACACCAACACATATTCAACTCATGTTTACACTATTACGCTAGTAGGGAGAGTCATCCCCTTGTGGGCTTACTCTGTGACTATTTGTGCACTGTTTGTCGCATTTTCATAACGACGAAGTTCACGAATCTCCCTTTTATATTGCGGGCAGCAAAAGATCCCCTATGCACCATAACAATTATCATGGCAGGGGGCAGCTCCCAAGGAGGGTGCGGCGGTTGCTCCTCCTTGTTTCCATTTTCACCCCTTAGGGTCTTCTTGTCGTCCACGAATTCTTTTAATCCCCCTCTTTAATCATTTCTTCTAGGCATCATTTTAGGTCCAGTGGCCATGGTCTTTGTGGTAGTAGTATTTGTTGGTGCATCGTTCTGCCACGCTTGAGGGTAGAGGTAGGGCGGTCAGAAGTCACCCATAGCCTTGAGTTAATGAAGGATTCATCGGTATGATACTTCAAAAGGGGTATAGGCGGTGCGAGGGCGTTCATCTCTCCGAATTTTAGTGCTCTCATCCTTTCCTTACCCTCGGCTGAATC
The DNA here is from genome assembly GCF_030704535.1 of Vitis vinifera. Lineage (NCBI taxonomy): Eukaryota > Viridiplantae > Streptophyta > Magnoliopsida > Vitales > Vitaceae > Vitis > Vitis vinifera. The sequence goes on along the minus strand of NC_081817.1, from coordinate 19,612,182 downwards.
ATGGCGTCGTTGGTTTCTAGACTATGGATGGACAACTGTTGGGGTTGATTTACGCGTGCTTTTGGACTTAACGTTCTTCTAGCATGGCCTACTTTCTTGTTTTCGAGAGTAGTCCTTCAATGGTAGTGGGTGGGGATTTGGAGAGCAACCGAAAGAAGTCTTCAGGTAGCCCTTCCTCAAGTCGTGCATCCCTTGATTGCGAAAGCTCGACAATGAACCGACGAATCTATACTCGTATGTAATCTCTTAAGCACTTGGAATAGCGCTTCCAATCCCTTCTACTGCTGCACCGAGTGAATGTATAAAGAGCAGTTGGAGAAACCACATGAGGGCTGGTCCTTGAAGGCTGGATGAAGAGACCTTAAAGAGCAATTGTGGACGAAATGAATCTTGATTATCTCATTTGAAAGAAAAAAAAAATGTTTTTTTAAGTGGAAAAAAATTGTTTTTTGATTTTTTTTTAAAAGTTAGAAAACAGTCTTTTGTTTTAGAAAATAAAAAATCATTTGCAATGACAATCTCCAAATAGAGCCTTACTCCCTAATATCAAGATTACGTTTCCAGTATCATTTTCTCTTTCTTTTCGTTCAAGCGTTCTATTCTGCAAAAAGAGCATTTTACCCTCTCTATCGAACCTCTGACAACTTTTCAACTCAAACAAAGGAACCCCATAGTTTCAAGGAGTGAAAGAGAACATAAGACACTTGAATTCATTTTGAAGGGACTAGATTCTACTGTCACTTAGAGCAGAAATCAGACCTGTAATCAGCGCACATCCTGAATCAAACTTGAAGCACCCAAAAGAAGGTAAAGTTTAGCACATAATGTACAAATGTGAGACTTCTGCCATTACAATTACAGATGCAGTTGTTTAGGGCAATAAACCATTAAAATCTATTGCAGAGAAAGCCACGTAGTAATAATATTAATAATAATAATAAGCAAGAGGTGATTCCATCAATTCATAAGATGCAGAAAAATATAGAAGTGAATAGAAAAGATAACTTTTTTCTAACCTACTATTAGCAAAGGCTTCACTCCAACAAGAGCAAAAACCGGAACATTACCTGCAACCATTTGATGATATATACATTCATCTCCAAACATCAACCATATAAAATTGTAAGACAATAATGAGTAAACATTAACCAAACAAGTTTTTCCATAGTATTCTAAACTCTATATCCAAAAAGTCCCCAGCTTGGGATCAATCGCTACTTCCACCACCAGAACTGCCTGAACAAAAATATCTTCCTCATCCGAACATTGTATGTCATGAAGGCTCTGGCTTTGATGGGGTCAGCATTCAGATACTCAAAGGCATACATCTGCCTAGCCTCTTCCAAGCCATCGATTTCCATCACAGCTTGTAAAAGTTCAGACGAATCAACTGAGTTTTTTCTCCGCTCTAGAGCATCCGCTAATCGTCGGATGCTTGTTGCCACTGCCAGCATTGCATCCTGAATTGCCTCTGAGCCACGGGCCCGTTTTGGAATTTGGGACAAAGGCTGTATTAAAGGAGGATCTCCACTACCATCAGGCATCTGTGCATACTCTTGCTGTCCAGTATATGATTCTGTCCCGTCTGTCTCACTTAGGTCTTCTGAACTTGGTGAAAGGTATGAAGCGGAATCATCTTCGCAATTCTTAATTGCAGTTGGCTGGCTTCCATCTGTCATCCTCGCCCACCGACTAGGGGCTTGATAATTTCCACAGACAATTTTTAGCTCATCATACATATCAATTTGCTTTCCCCGAAATCCCCTTGCATCAGGGTGGGCCTACATGCAATACAAAGTATGTGGTATCATGAACAGGAGCGTGCAAAATTTAAGTGGAAAAATAAATACCTGACTTACCGCAATGTATCTCTTCCAAAGATCATCATTGTCACACTCAATCATCTTGGTATTTGGGTTCCACGTGAAGCCATTTTGAGTTAGCATATCTCTCATTATCTTGTACCTTTTCTTGATCGTCTTAAGACGATTAACAACTTTCTGATTATTTAAATTCAAGTTGAAACGAGAGTTGACAGCAATGCAAGCAGCAGTGTATGCATTTTCATTAAAGCACTTGTCGATTTTGTTCCCATTTTTAGCCTGAATGACAAGGGCCTCAATTAAACACTTGTCCATTGCCATGGACCATACGACGTTCCTTCCTTTATGCTTCATCTCCCTTTTCTGTGCTTGAAAGTCATGATGATCCATTCCTAATGTCAGTGAAAAACAGATAACCTTTATAGATTCTAATTAAAAGGCACAATTACCAGAAATTGTAGTGAAGAAGTAACACCATTGTCATCCAAGCAGCAATAGTAACATATGTAAATGTAATCATACACTGATCCAGTATTAGCTTAACATTATTAAAACAGTGACAAATTAAAAATACATGCCAAAATATTTATTTTCATCAGCATTTATTTATAAATGACAATTCCGTGTTATATATGGTACCAGAAAGGGAAAAAGAGAAACCCTGCACCAGCAAGGTAGTTTTGGTAACATGCTGAGGAAAGGGATTTTCACAAGAGTCAAAACATTAATCAAAAAACCAACTCATAGAAAGAAAAAAGAAGTTAAAAACACAGTTACACAACCAATTTTTTTACTTTGAAGATTGGCAATCAGTACCTTCCTAGCATTATAATAAGAACTGTTGCATCAAATACATGCGGCCTCTCATATTAAACACACGCTATTCCAACCATTTGAGAGCCACTGCCATCAATAATGGACATTAACAAGTTAAAAAAATGGTAATCATCAGACACTTCTAAATAATATGTACCATCAGCCAGAAAGGATTTGCATACCTATAAGCAATCAAACAAAGCATGGTTTGGGGATGCCCCAAAAACTACCAAATTATCAAGTTTATCTATTGGAATATGTTCACCGAATCACCATTGCATGCATGTTATCAATAAACAAAACAGCAATAGCCCAATTAGGGCAATGTCACGTAGAACACCTATTCCAAGCTTTTTACCAATGAAATCCCTGTTTTGAGGCCTGGAAGTGTGCAGGTAATAGGGTGCAGTTTTAGTAAACTAAATTCGCTTAACATTTTTTTTATGATGGGCAAAATTTGCTTAACAAGATATTAAGAATGAAAATGCCCAGAAAATACAGGAAAATGTCTTTTACCTATATATTTGGGGGAGCAGAGTGGTCATGTTGTTTAAACAGTTATCAGGGAGTTGGATAAGGGGACTGCAGGGGCAAAGAGGTTACATTTGACCTCTTGTTTAAGGCCCATGCCCTTGGGAATAGTGTTGCAGAGGCCAAGATAAGAAACAACATTGGAAAATCAAGCTGGTTTTATGGAAAGGAGCAGAGAGATAAAAGAGATGATCTCTATTTTTACTTCATTAGTTGATGGAAAGGAGCAGAGAGATAAAAAAAGAGAGAACTTCTTTAAAAATAAATAAATAAAGACCTTCATATGGTGTTTATCAACTTAGCAAAGGCGTGTGATATGTTCTGTAGCAAATTAATTTAATAAGTTTCATGATGAAAAATGAGTAACAATCAGATATATTAATGTGGTCGTGAAAATGCATGACAGTATTAACTAGTGTGAACAGAGCTGGAGGAGAATCCAGTAAGTGATTTCTAACTTCAATGGGGTTTACATTCAAGATCAGCATTGAACTCACTTTTTCCACTGTTTATGGATGAACTCATACACATCTTTTTTTTATCAGAACTACCACACATCTTAAAGATGTACCTTGGTGCATTTTAATTTTCTGATAATATAATTCTAGTTGACAAAACTAGATTAGGGCTTAATTCTAAATTACTGTTAAGAGATGTGCTAGAATCCCAAGATTTTAAGTTAAGGAGACTAGGTCAGTATATGGGGAGTCTAAGCCTAGTAAATCTGGAGGAAGAAATGAGGGTATTTTAAAAGTTGATGCCTAGGAAATCTGGATGAGCTCCTAGCGCGAAAGCCATTTATCGATAGTTATACAAGGCGATCGGAGATCCCTACAGAAGATAGCTTTAAGAAGCCCGATGCTTAAACTCAAATTGCCATAGATCGCGATGAACTCATCAGATGAACTACTACAGGAAAGAAGACCAATTTGACCGAAGACCCTATAGACCGTTACAAGACAGCTCGACCGGGAAGTAGCATATCTTTCAAGAAAGAAATTCGGTTACAAGGTATTCGCCCTAATTGAATAAAAGCTATCTTGAATAAAAGAAGGGAAGTGGTTTTGATTGGATTGATGGATTGAGGACTAAAGTCATGCTTTACCAATTTCCAATACCTACTCTTGATCCTGCTGATGTAATTGTTGCATAAAAAGCTTCTATTTCTTTAGCACCTACAGTCATGCTGACCGAAGCACCTGTACTTCAATCGATGAAGCAAGGTAGGGAGATATCGATTAACTAAGCACGGGAGATATTCGCTAAACAGATAAGCGGGATATTGAATAAAAGAAGGGAACCGTATTCGTGGACAGATGAGCGTTTGCGACCGTTTACAAGAGTGAATACTGAAACAGACAATTCCAAATGCCCTCAGACAGATGCCACTAAACAAGTAAAGGACAACGGACAGTATTCGTGGACCGGGAAGAGCAACTCTCATTCAAGGAAGTGGACCGTTGACGACAGCAGGCCGGGAAGGACAGATGCTAATAAAAAAGCCGATTATCGCATGTTTTTAGAGGCCTGACCCATCTGACCCCGTAAACTCGCGATATTTAGCAAATAAAATAGGCCATTCCGGACCTTTTCCTCATGTCGCTACCAGCTACAGATCAGATATGACCGGTTGAGGAAAGAAGAAAAGAACAGCTGCTAACACGGGCGGTAAGGCATATCTTTAATAGAAAGAAAGATATCGATTCCTTTATAGTTATAGTAGAAGGGGCCAGCCAACCCTTATTCTTGCTTACCGATATGCTTAAGAACCCAACAAGGCATGACCTGCAAGAGGCAGAGCTCAAAGGAAGGAGAGATCTTTCATACAGATTGAGTACTGATTCCGACCGTTACAGATTCAAGATTCCCGGTTGGGCCGATTGATTAGACCGACGGCCGGAAAGGGGTTGGGGAATAATGAAAAGAAAGAAAAAGATTGACGAAGGGAGGACAGGACGGGAATGAACCAAGCATAAATGAGAAATTGCGCGAAAGCCGTTGCGAACAAGCAAGGGATGAGCTGCGCGAAAGAACTTGATTGATAAAGGAGCCCGTTCGGGCCCCCTATATAAAGGGCTTTAGCCTTTTCTTGCTCGTTAGCGCTTTGCTTTACTAATTCCACCGCCATTTCCTCAATATTATCAATCTCCCCTATTGGAATCAGCTCACTCTTGGCCAGATTGATCCTAAGCCCAGAAGCCGCCTTAAACCACGCCAAAATCCATCCAAGATGAGTTAATTGATCCTTGCTGGCCTCGCAGAAGAGAATAGTGTTGTCTGCAAAGAGCAGATGAGACACCATAATCTCCGCATCCCCTCTACCTTTTAGCCTACAACCAGAAATGAAGTTCCCCTGCACTGCCCGCCTAATGAGTGCACTCAGCACTTCCAGGCCCAAGATAAAAAGATAAGGAGAAATTGGGTCTCCTTGACGTAGACCCTTAGAGCTGGAGAAGAAGCCTTCTGGGACCCCGTTAATAAGGACAGAAAATTTTGCCGTTGAAAAACACCACCACATCCATTCCATCCAGCGCGACCCAAAGCCCATTCAAGACCTTCATAAGGAAGCTCCAGCTGATGCTGTCGTAGGCTTTCTCAATATCCAATTTGCACACCAGCCCCTTTTCTTTCCTCTTCTGCCAGTAGTCAACCACCTCATTAGCTATGAGAGAGGCGCCTAGAATTTGTCTATTATGATTGGTCGAACCACATTAAATCTTGTGTTATTATGTGAGTGTTTTCTAATTCATTTTCATTTGTTTATTTATTGCCCACTTGCTTCTATATAACAAGTGGCAACAAAGCTTCACTAGCACAAGTGGTATTAGAGTCCAAATTGAGATTTCTAAAAGAGTTAAGAAACATAGGAGGATTGAAAAAGAAATTTTGGTTAAAAGTAATACCTAGAGCATGTAGTTCATCATCTAGAACAAGTGTAGTCTCCCCTACACACTTGTTGGATCTTAAAAGGTGGAAACATGAAGTAGTTAAATAATCTGAATATGTGGTGCACGAGGATACCATGACGCATGAGAGGCTTGTGGTGTATGAAGGAGATTGTGGCACACAAGACAGTCATCATGTAGAGTAAGGATTTGGTTCATATAAGTTTTCAAGTGGAATATATTAGGTGACCGACTTGATTGTGACATATCAAAGGAGTAATATGTATCAATAGAGGCATGAGCAAAAAAGTCACATATATAATGGAGACATGTATTACTAGAGATAGAAGATTGACTTTAAATAATTTGAATATGTGGCACATGAGGATACCATGATGCATGAGAGGATTGTGGTGTATGAAGGAGACTGTGGCACACGAGGATACCATGGTACACAAGAAAGTCATTACCTAGAGTAAGGACTTGGTTGAGATAAGTTTTCAAGTGGAATACATTAGGCAACTAACTTGATTGTGACATATCAAAGGAGTAAAATGCATAAATAGAGGCATGAGCAGAAAAGTCACATATATAATGAAGACATGTATTACTAGAGATAGAAGATTAGCTTGATGGAATTTGATCCAAAATACAGATTGTTGGGAAGTATCTCAAATTCCTAACCGGTATATGTTTATTTTGATAAAAAATATTATAGAGTATTTTATACATTGGTATTTCCTTAGAAAATAGATTTTTTTATAGAATCAAGGAAAGTTGTTAAGACCCTATAAATATTCTAGGTCATGAGGAGGAAAAAGTTACGAGATGGATATTAGCATGACAAGCCTATACCAAGCATGAGTTCTAATTTTGCATGAGAACTCATGTAGCTCTTTGGAGAGGTTTGTAGCTCTTTAGGAGTTATGGGGGGGAAGTGTTGGTTTGGGGCGGATTCAAAATCCTTTAAGATCTCAAGGAGATGGTTAAAGGAAAGGTAGTTAGCTTGATTGTGGAGAGGAGTCGGGGTTTTTCCTCTTGGATCAGATTTAGCGAGAGAGACCTTGCTTGGTTGTTGGAGGGGGTAGAACTTTGTTGTGCTAACTGTGACAATATGCTAGCTAGCTTGGATTGGAAAGAAGGGGGAAGGGTTTTCAAGTTGAAGCTCAAAAGCAATAACATGGGAAGATTCTTGCAGTGTTCGATTTGATCGTCCGAGGAGAAGAGATTTTCCTTAATATTCCTAGAATGGAGGGGTGTTGGAGGGGGTTGGAAGACTCTGGCAAGCAAGTTGAGGGCATTAGTGTTGTGTCAACAAACAACTCTTCACAGTTGATTTAGGGGTTTGTTGGTCAAAGAAGATTGTGTGCAGGAGAAACATCACGCAAAGATGTTTCTTATATTGATGTTGTGATTGGTAAGAAGAAGGAAGTGGGTGAGGTTGTTTGGATCCAATGTGGGTAAGAGGTTGTAGAGAGCAATTTGAAGCGTTTGAAGCACAATCTTGTGGGTAGTTGGGACAGTTGTGTTGATGAGGTTCCAGACTTGGGTTCTTTTGACTCTTGGGTAAGAAGCAACTAGAATCTGGTAGGGAATCTTCATATAAAGTGGCTTGGTAGTGTTTTGTTTTTGTTAGTTTTTTATAACGCTAAGGACGTCAAAAGGGTGCACAACTTAGGGTGTTCTATAAATGGAAAAAGTGTGAAGTTGGATTGGTGGAGCCCCGAAGCAAGATGTTTAAAGGAAAGGGTTTCAGCCAGTGAAACTTGGGTAAGAGTTGTTAGGCTCCCTGCGCACTTGTGGGGAATGGAGTCTTCAAGATAGTGGACAATGCTTGTAGAGGTTTTATGGGTGTGGATGTGGAAACTGAGGAGAAACGACACTTATAGTGGGCTAGAATTCAATTATGCCCCAACAGGAAGAGAATGCCTGGGCTCTTACATGTGATGGTAGGATCTTCTGTCTATGTTTTTCATTTATGGTGGGAGACTCTTAGTGTTGTCAAAAGCAAAAAGCAATGTCAAGGCGATAAGACTCCTTTTAGCCTAAAGCAAAAGGTGAAAAACAAGGCAATTGCCTCTATATAGTAAGACAATAAAAAATATACATATATTTACCTATTCAATACACAATCAATATAAGTGTTGTCTTCAACAATCAACACTACTAATTTTTCATCCCTCATGATGCCTTATAAATCTAACAAAATAGTAATAATAATTGAAAGTGTTAAATATTATACTCTACATCATAAGAAACATCATATTGTTTAGAGATATTCATCCTGTCTAAATGCATATTCTAATTTTTCAGACATCTAAAAAGCCAAATAAAAAAACAAAATAAGAGATTAAACATTCTAGAAAAGGTTTGAGCATCATTATCATAGTCATCATTGAAATTAAAATTGTCATCACTTCCATCAAGACTAGATTGATAGCCCTCCATCTTATCATATCTATGATTGATAATATAATATTTTATCTTATACTTTGTTTAATCTAATGTTAGATTGAATGAAATTATAATTTAAGTATGTTTAATCTTAACTAATGGTCAAAGGCGATCGCCTCTATGCTTTGCGCTTTATCTTAAATCGCCTAGGCATTGATTCTTTGAAGCCACCTTGCTTAGGTCTTCAAGAGGCAACTTTTATCTGCCCCGCCTGGCCTAATGGCTTAGACAACCTAGGCAATCATCTTTGATAACAGTGAAGACTCTACCCAGTTTGTCGATCATTTCTTCAAAGAAGGATTGCAGGGTGTTGGAGGTCAGGGATGCTTGCAAGGGAAGGCCATGCATGGCAAGGCGAGTGGGGTTGGGCATCGGGAATCATGCATGTTGTCAAGCAACGTTGAAAGGGCCCTTGCATGTTGACTCAACTTTACACAGTTCAAGGCCCTCTATTTGCAGTAGTGATGTGGCGACTGTAGGGGTTAGTGAGGCATCGTTTAGTGAGTCTCCCTTTTTGGCTCACTTCGGGTCAACGGGCATCACAGGCCCTACCCCTTTAGGACCACAAGAGGTAGACTTTGAGTACGTTGGGCCCAACTTTTTCTTTTTATGCTCACCGACTTTGGTTGTTGGTTTCCCTGCTTTGGGTTAGACCCTTTCTATTGAGGGCCCTTGCAATAGTGGACCCAATAATTTATATACAAGGTCTTTTTGGTTAACAATCAAAGACCCAGAAGCTTTTCCCAAATCCATGCTTCTTGTTGACGACTTAGTGCCCTGAGTTTGGTTCGCCTTCTGCCGATGTAGCCCTCTAGTTTAAGTGGATGGTCTCACAGGCTTAGGTTTGTCCTCTACTCTCATCTTGGGGAGTAGGTCTCTCACTATGTCTCCTTTTTCTCCCAAAGACAGGGGTACTTGTTGGTGAGAGATATTATCCATTGGAGGAAGCAGACCAAGGAGTTCCAGTTCGAAAGAAAGGATGAGTGTGGTGTGCCCTTGCTTCTGTCTTCTAGTGTGGGGTTGGATTTGGTTTCACTAAAGATTCATCCTTCCGATATCATGAGTGCACACCCAGTTGGGTGCGGTGAAAATGTGGGTGGGAAGGAAGTGAAATCAAAGGAGACCTCGTCGATTCTTACAAGAATTTCATCTCCTTCAGTGAGTACTTAGGTTTTCTTGTGGAAGCTTTGAAAAAGAAGTTAGACTCCCTTTTGAGAAAGTTGGAAGCCCGAACGGGTTGAAGGGTGGTGGGATCTAAAGGTAAGAGGAGGCCTTTCTTTGCTTCTTGTTTTGAAAGGGAGCTTAGAAAGTTGGATTGCTTAGTTAATTACAACCTCTCAAGCGGCAAAGGAAGACGAAGGAAAAGTATGAATTGGATGTGGTTTTTGAAAGCCCGGGATAGGGCCTTAGGTAGGGAAGGGAGGTGGAGAGGAAAAGGTGGTTTTCATAGAGGGTGGATTCCTCGTTTTTCTTGGAATTGTGGGTTTGGGAGCCAGGTGGCAGCTTGGTTTTGTTTGTCTTGTTGTCCTTAGCTTGTTAAGGCTTAGTGTTGTTGGTTTAGGAGCCCTTTGGTTCGAGGTGTAGTTTGTCGTTTTCTCCTTTCACTTGCTTTTTGGCACTTTTTGTATACTTCGTGTGTCCTTGGTGTGCTTTCTTGCGCTTTTAATCCATTTGCTTATTTACCTATAAAAAAAAAGTTTATACCAAGCAAGTAGGGACATGCCAAAGAGTAAGCAACACTCAATAGAGAGAAAAATATCAAGTTTCAATTATAGATAGCAGGGAAAGTTGGGATGCTTGAAGGCTCAATAGTTGTATCTATTTTTTTTATCCTCTATGATATTCTCTACGATATAGTAGAATGATTTTCCCTCATCAATGAATGTAGTTGGCATGGTTAGCCAAACCACATTAAATTTATGTTCTCATGTGATCACTTTTTCTTTTATTTCTTGTTTAATGTTTACTTGCTTCTACATAGCAAGTGGTATCAAAGCTTAACTAGCACAAGCCCACTTATGCACCAGTATGCAAGAGGGAATTAAAGATGCCAAAAGATAAAGAGTTAGACAAAAATAGATATGTGAGAACATCATCACAAAGAATTCAATACAGGATGTGGTTCTAAAATATAATTAAGTGGTTAAAGAAAAGGTTTAATGTAGCCATCGAAAAATAGCTAGGACTTAGGAATTGTGTTGTTCATCGGTCAACAAAATAAGTTTCATGTTTTTTTTTCGGTTATTGGAACTAACAGTCTTCCTTTTCCCTATCTCCAACTCTTGCCACTTGAGCCAAGCCTCACAGGCTAGTTTATTTGTTTTTTCCCATGATCAATTCCTATGTAATGTAATCAATTAATCTAAAACACCAGTCAATCAAAGAATTGAGTTTTGTAGGGCCCACTAACTAAATCCATAGTTGTATGTCAAACATAAACTAATCAAACTTTCATTATAATCACGTTCACTATTAAGATCTTTGCACTCTTAATTGATTTTCATCAGCAAACACAAGAAATTACACCAAAAGCTTTACCCTTTTTCAGTAAGACAGAATTAGTGATTAATACTTTTTTTCACTAGAACATCTCATTTAATAGCAAATTACTTAAGACATGTACATTTAGTAAGTGATCTACAATAACCTTACATTATCCTTGAAATATCATTACAAATTATGGACATTTTGCCAATTTCCTAGGCTTGCTCTAAAAACCATAAATTGATTAGCATATAACATATAATATAACTAAAACAATCCCTTGACCTCATCTCAATTTATTAAAATAAAAAAAAAATAAAAAAAACCTCATTCCAACCAAGGAAGGAAACTATCACTGTCAGTATTATTGTAAGTCAAAAGACATACAAATATCGAAGGAGAAATAGATGTTGAATTTGAAACTAAAACATGTAACCTATGAAACTTTTAGGAATGATAAAAAGGACAATATGGAACAATAGAGCAAAATATCACAAATAACATGCGATGCAAGTGCAAGTTAGCAAGCATGTAGAAAATGTTTACTTTTTTTTTTTTTTTTTTTTTTGATAGGAAACGACAAAGGCATATATTAATATAAGGAAAAGTACAAGAGAAGGATGAGGAATCCTCCCCCCCAAGAAAACAGAACTACAATGAAACAAGTACGAGAAAATACAAAGTAGATACAGACAACTACTATGAGTTAGGCCAACCCAATGGAGTTGCACGCCGCTAACCAATCAAGGTGAATCACATTAAGGGGAATCCCCTTAAAAACCTTAGAACAAGAAACCCAAAGAGAAGCAAGGAAATGAATCATGTCCCAAAGGTTCTCTGAATTCCTTGATTTATCCTCAAAAATCCTTGCATTTCTTTCCCGCCACACCACCCATAATATAGCAATGCACGCAGCTTGCCATAATACAATCCCTCTCTTAGAAGATCCAAAACCATTAAAATTGATAGATATCATGTCAAAGACGCTCCTAGGAGGAACCCAATCTATCTCTGTTAACTGAAATAATCTGTGCCACAACCCCATCGTCATAGAGCAATGAAGAAAAAGATGATCTACTGTTTCTCCCTGCTCCATGCACAACATGCAAATGTCGGGACTAAGTGCTTTGTAGGGTCTTCTCAACTGTAACATGTCGTTAGTATTAACCTTCTTGTGAGCCACCAACCAGACAAAGGACTTGATTTTGAAAGGGACTTGAGAATTCCAGACTAACTTGGTAGGGAAAACTGAAGGCAAACCAGATATTTGGGATAAGGCAAGGAAGAAAGATTTGACTGTGAAAAGTCCTGAAGAAGATAAAGACCAAGATCTCTTATCTGGAACCGAAAGTGATAAATGTAAATGATCAAGAGACTGCATGAGACTTTCTAATTCTTCTATCTCGGAATCGGAAAGGTTACGACGGAAGTTAAAATTCCAAGAGAAGGGGCGAGTGGATCCGAGAATTGAAGAAATAGGAATGTTTTTATCCATTACTACTCTAAGTAGTCTTGGAAAACGAACCCCCAGAGATTGATCCCCCCACCACAAGTCTTCCCAGAACCGAATTCTATCCCCATCTCCTACCATGAACCGAGTAAACTTGGAAAAATCTTGGAAAACTTGTGCAATAGCCTTCCAAGGACAACGATGTGACCATCTAACAACAGTGTTGGCGTCCCAACCATTAGAGTGTGATCCATAAATGCTTAAAATGACCTGATGCCACAATGTTGAACCCTCCCTTGGATACCTCCATAACCATTTCCCTAAGAGAGCGGAATTCCGTAAGGAAATCCTTCCAAGCCCCAAACCCCCTTTCATCTTTGATTTACACACTACCTCCCAACTAACTAGATGATCTCTTTTGCCTTCCCCAACTCCAGACCATAAAAAATCTCTTTGCAACCTCTCAATTCTTACTGCCACGGAGGCGGGAATCTTAAACAAGGAAAGGAAGTAACAAGGCATATGAGTGAGACAAGATCGAATGAGAGTTATCCTGCCTCCAAAAGATAAATACGCCTTCTGCCACCCATCTAATCTGCTAGAAAATGTTTACTAGTTGAATACAAGTTACTCATTCAAACATCTAACATAAAGACAAATGTTCGTTCTAAGATCACAAGGATGTAATGTCTTCAAATAGGAGTCTTCTTAGAACCTAATCTTTGTTAGAAATAGTAGGAGTGACAATTCATGTTGGTGGGTCGTGTTTGTGTCATCTCATGATACAGGTACTTGATCAAATGGGTCAATTCAAACATGACACAAATGATAATCAGGTTAAACATGCAAATACGAACACAAATACAACGTGACTATTAAAGAGATAGCACGACATGACATGTATTTTAATTATCAAGTCAAGTTGGGTGAGGTTTGTCACAGCATGCTGAACCTATTAACTTGACATGTTTATGGCTCAATTAATCTTTTTAATAATCATGATAAAAAAAAAGCTAGTTTCAATTTGAAATTAGGGTGTATTTACCCATTCGCACTTCCCTAACATTTGATAAATTTAAAATAATATTAATTTTTAGTGTTTTTGATGATAAAGGAAAAAAAAAATGTTTTAGATGCATTAAATTTGGTCAAATAAGTGATTAGATGGATTAAAATGACATGACCATTAAATGGGTTATTTTGAGTCAAATTCAAATTATACAAATTAACCTAAACAAAAATTGTTTATTAAACAAGCTATGCATTTGACTTGAATGTTATTAAGCTCAATTAAAACTCATAACAAGCAAGTTAAGTTCATGAGTCATGTAAAATTTCGCCACCCCAAAAGAAATAGGCCTTCTTTCAATGAAAGAGAGGCATTCCAAGAATTTCTATTGAGATTGGCTATAAATTAGGACTGAGCTAACATTATTTGTTTAGTGGCATCCTATTGCTTGCTTAATTAAGCCCTCTTTTTGGGTGTTTGTCCTTGTCTTATATTGATCATACTGACCTAGTTCTATCATTAACATTTGCTTATAGAATCTCCTTTAGAACGTAGCTTCCTTCTTCTATCTATCATTTCAGCTATGTGCCCATCCCTCCATTCCAAGTATGCGGTACCCATCAGATCCTTGTTTTTTGTTGCTTTACACTAATATTGGTTTTAGTTCTTTAGTATGATCTCTTTGCTTGCCCTACCCAACTGTATGTTCTCCATCCTAATCAATGGCATTGGCTATTAGCCATCCCTCCACAAATCATTTGATGTAAATCTATCCCTTTGGCTTTGAATGCATTATGTTCCCCTATTCCATCTTTATTCTTTCCTGTATTCTATTTTCCAATCAATCCTTCCAACTCTTCAATTGCTTGTTCAATCAGCACAAGCAATCGAAGTGATTCATTAGGCCTAAGGCTTCAGTTAAAGAGCTTAAAGATAGCTATGTTAAGAGATAACTGAGAATGTCATGATGTTGTTAGAATCTCACATAGGCCTTTAAGGCCGTCCTGACCTATAAATGAATCTTTATGAGCCATTGAAATATTCTAGATCATGACCAATGCCCTGATTGGTCCTAGCTAACTTCTTTATGGGTTGTTTCTTCTTTAATAGCTGCACATGTATTCTTTACCTGCTTATGCATTCATACAATAAGATTTTACTACTCAAACTGCATTTTGTAGTCATCACCAATGCATCATAAGATTCACCATGACAAGAGCTTCTTTTGGCCTAGTTTTATTGAAGATAAAATCCAGAACAGAATGAGGACAATGTCTTGACAAGCATATTAGACCAAAAAAAGTAATCATATCCCATTTAAGTTGAGCAAGCCCCTTTATGGGGTTCAATACCTTGGGATTTTATGTTCATAATGATGTCATGGTCCCAACCCCAGTGGAATTTGTTTAAACGTTTTTCATTTCCAGCCATAAAATCAATTTCTAGGGCTGTTACTTCTTTGGAGCTTTTTGATGACCCTCTCCTAAAGACGGAGGTTCAAGGTTTGGCAGAGCTTGTAGGACAGAATGATGTTCAACAGGCCTTCCAAGTCAAAAACAAAGATGATGACGTCAGTCTATAACAAAAATTAACCATTTTGTCTAGGCTAGACCATGAACGTCATGTACTAAGGTGGATTAGTGTTCACTAAATATCATATGATTCAGTCCACCAATCTAGGGTAAGAACAAGATAGTCTTAGAAGTTAAAGGTTAAACCGCAAATTCACAGAGCATCCATATTTTTCAAACAAAAAAACACAATGCAAGATCTACGACCACCCTAATGTTGCTTAGTGCTTAGATGCAATTGAGTGGTTCTTAACTTCAGTAGTAGAGAAATTTAGTAATTCTATAGGCACTGCAGTATGAGGTTGAGATTTTTATTTAGAAAACTGGAAGGAAAGTAATAAAGCTCTTCTAACTTGTTCTAGTTCCTTCTTGGGGTAGGTGGTCTAGTCCTTTCAACAACAACCAAGCTGATTTGGAAGGCAAAGTTCCTCATAAATTAGGGGTTCGGTAGTTGATAAGGAGGAGAATTCCAATGAGTTAATGACAACTTTTTGGTTAGAAGACCAAATAAAGTGTCATCTCTCAATGGGTGTTCATGCATAGAGCAAGGACATTGATCATTTATTTATTCATTCATCCATTCCCCACACCTATTACTTGTGGCAACATCTCTTTTCACTGTCTATCATGGCCTCAGTGACTTGGGGAATTTCCTTCCTAAATGGAAACCTGCTTACAGGTATCAGAAAAAAGATGAAGAGGAGACATGTCATTGCCCTTCTTGCCACAATTTCAGTAAGTTGGCTTGGAAGGCATGATCTTTGAAGGGACTATTTGTTCATGGAAATTTTATGCCACACAACAAACTTGTCTTTTCTTTGGGCTTCAGTTTAAGAGTTGAAGGGGTTCCTTCAGAATATTTTTGGCAGAAGGAAGGAAACATTATTCTCAAGGGCGGTTTCTGATCACATTGCCTGCCAGTGCAGCCCATTTGGAAAAGGTGAAAGTTCACTCTGGCAATGCATTTTAAGCACCTCAGATCCGATAGTAATTGGAGAGCCTAAGAGAGATGGAAGGGGAAATATTCTGTTTATGTTCTCAAAACCTGCAGGCCATGACCTTGTGAGAAGTCTTGCAGGTGTCCAAGAGGCAGCAGATCTAAAAGCTCGTGGTAGAGAGAGATTTGATTGTAGTATTTTAAATA
Source organism: Vitis vinifera (assembly GCF_030704535.1). NCBI lineage: Eukaryota > Viridiplantae > Streptophyta > Magnoliopsida > Vitales > Vitaceae > Vitis > Vitis vinifera. Next base: position 19,596,015 of record NC_081817.1, on the reverse strand, counting down.
ATTAGTTAAGCCAAAAGTTTAAGTTATTGAGGAATGGGCCAGCAATATAAATCAGGCTAAAACCCACCCTCACCTGAAGATTCAACCTGCACAGAAAAATCAGAAATTTGAGCTCGAACTCAAGATTTTTATGGCCTAGAGCTCCAACACCATGTTAAAGAACTAGTTACAAAAATTTAAAACTGTTAGAGAATGGACCAGCATTGTGTGCTAGCTAAAGGTAATTTCCAGGATGGGCAGGGAAAGATGAGATCTTGGTACAGTAGTTATTTTATGAGAGAGAGAGATCATAGGTGTTACTAAACTGTTGAATACACGAGTAGAAAGGATAAAGGGGGAACCAGGACGCAGATTTCCTAGCTTTAGGAGCTGCATACTCAGAATGTTTTCTTCAGGATGACATTCCTTGTCTAGAATTCTTGTTCGGGGGGTTTTGTGGTGGTGAACTTTGGTTTCTCTAGGTTGGGTCTTGTCTTTTACTGAAAGATTCCTCATCCTTCTTATCTCCTTCAATTCTTTCATTCTTTTAGCAAAATACTTTCGGTTACAAGATAAATCTATTCCATTATTCATTTTAACATTGTATACAACTAATCTATATTTTGTTTTTTGATCCAAACTAATCTATAATTTTTCATTGAACTCAAGTAACTTGTATGTCAATGATTAAACCAACTATAGACATTATATTTTAATAAATTTAAATACATATATGCTTTTGGTTAAATAACATATTATGTGACCTCAACCTATTAAAAAATAGTGAAGATTTTTAATCATAATTTATAATCATCAATATACTAAATAAATAAAAATAAATAAAACCTTTTTAGAAAGTCTAAAAACATAAATTAATTGATAAAATAGTTCTTTACACTGATTCTTCAATATATTGACTAAGGTTTGAAATCGATGTGAAAAAAACAGCAATGATGCATGAACATCTAAGATTGATACACGAGCATTTAAGAGGTCAGGTGGTACACATCTCTATCACCTTTTAAGACAAAAGGAAGCTCCCATTTCTAACCCTACTTCCTCATCCAGTGATTCTTCCTCATGAAACCTTGATCTTTATGAAAACATCAATGATTGAAAAAGTGATAAGTTTTCCTACCTCCTTTTTGGGGAAACACCTCTCTCCTTCTACTTGGAATGAGAGATGTTCATCATTGGATAGAGGCCATTTCTCCTCCAAGCTCTTTTCCCAATTTCTCTTCAAGAATGAGAACTCAGCCCCATGAGCAATTGATTTTCCATCCAATGATGAAGATTTAGTTTCTCTTGAAGTGAAGGAAAAGATTCACAGAGGAGCATCAACAAAGAAACTATGAGACATGTAGGATTGGAATTCATAAGCATGTTTCCCAGAGCTTATGTTTTCTAGGAGTCTTTATTATCTTGAACCTCCTAGTTATGGCTTCTATTCCAAATCTAATTATATTTAAAAAGTCATTTTTGTTAGAAGTTTCCTCTTAAACATTTTATGTTCTATACTCTATTTCTCTATGTTTTATTTTTGCTTCCGCAACAAATTTTCCATACCAATATAGACAACTTCCTAACATAAAATGAAAATGGAGCTCAAATTTGGATAATGGACTTTTTTTTTTTTTTATGACTGAGGAAACTTCCATGACCAAGCCCTTAGGACTCTCCATGGGGACCCAAATCTTGGGGTGCTCACCGCACTGATAACAACTAGCATCAGGTAAATCAAGGTATTCAATTAGCGACAAGATTCGAACCTGGGACCATGCGCCTCTACCACACATCCTAGCATTCACCCAAACCAATTAGGCAACCCTGCCAGGCTTGGATAATGGACTTAAGAGGGATAGCTTGATCATTTAGCTTTGAATGTATGCTTTCTTATGGCTTGTTTGGCAATTATTTTGAAAACAGCTCCCAAAAAACAGTTTTTAAAAACAATTGAGAACTCAAATATGAAAAATAGTTTTCTTAACTTATTATCAATGAAGATACTGTGCAAATTATTTACAATAAAAAACTTCCCAAAGTATTCTCTATATTTTCAATTGTTTCTCAAAATACTCTACAAAAAAACACCTAAAAACACCTCAAAATTGTTTTTAAAAATAATTTATTATCAAAACAAATTCTCAAAAAACTTTTTTCAACAGAAATTTTGCCAAACATATTTTTTGAGTTAGAAAACTGCTTTATATTCTAAGAATAAAAAACTATTTTGAGGAACGGTTTCCAAAAAAAAAACCCTTGAAATGTTCATATGATACACACACACACACACACATATATATATAATATGTATATCATATGTACACATACTTATGAAAATATATACAAAATTGCTGATATTTAAGGTTCTTAAAATGGTACTTGACATTTTTTATCACTATTTTAAGAAGAAAAAAAAAAGCTTTCAAAAACTCCTTTAATTGACAATGAGTAAAATGGTAATCATTTTATTTTTTAATTAGAAACAAAAGATGCATTAATTGTGAAGAAAAAGTACATGAGAAGGATGAGGGGTCCTTCCCACAAAATACAAGAAATAGATCAAAGTACGACTAAATAAAAGAATTTCTCTATGAGTAAATTTTTTTTAAAAATGATTAATTTAAAAAAAGTTTTGTTTTAAAAGTAATTCAATTTTACTGTAATAAATATTCAATAGTAAAATGTTCTATTTTAAAACAAGAGATAAAATTAATGTTTTATTTTAAAACAAGAGTTTTTTTTACTGATAGGTAAAAGGCAAAATATATTAAAAAGCACTTGGAATAGGCACATCAATTACTTAATGTATTAAGCGGTTTTTAGATGGTTTTTAGTTTTAAGTGGTTTGTGATTTTTGTCATCAAACACACTTAATTAGGGGGACTCACTAATTTTTAAATCAGCACTTATTTTGGTTATCAAACACCCCCTTACTGTCCAGAAAACCAAGAAACCATTTGAAATTTTAGTAATTTTTTATCACTAAGCATCATCCTACTTTATCCATAATCCATCTAGAACCCAAAACCACTTCTCCAACCATGCAAGCATTATATCAATCAACTAGTGAGGCCATACCTTAGGGACTTTTTTTACTCTCTTCCTCCATCAGGCAACACAGTTGGTCATATTGCAAAATTCAAATACCAAACCGAGGTTTTAGAATCTCAATAAAATATCGATATCAGCATATGGATCTTAGGCCTCATTCTGCTAACACAGGTTCCGATTTCTTTTATATCATATAGCATCTTGTTTATCAATCATTTGGTGCTTTTTATCCCTTTTTCACCTATTTATAAGAAAAAAAAATATTAAAGAAAACAAAATTTTCAAAAACTGATTAAAAAAATAAAGCAAAATGAAAAAAATTTTAGAATACCTCTCTTTCTTTTTCTCGCCCCAAAGATGTGTTGGGCATTGGATTCCTAAGGTCCCATTTCCTCCAAAGCTTTCTTTTGTTGCCTCTCAAAAATTTGGCACTCAAATTCTGTTCCCTAAGCAAAGTTGGGATCCTAAGCTTCCTATGAAAGTTAATTAGTTGATGCTTGACAAAAAGTTAATACCAATCATCTAATCTAGCTTAGGAGGTTCTGTAAAGCTATCATCCCTTTGCTTTCTGTTTTTGGAGATGGATAGTCAGTAGACAATCTTTTTCTTCATTGCTCCTAAGGATTAGAGTTACAGCAGATGTCATTTCCTTTTCCAAGCATGGGGTGCCCCCAAATGCATAGCGAAAATGTTGGTCATCTCGTTCCAACATTACAGGAGCAGCCCAAAAAGGAGGACACCGTGGAAGGTCATTCTAGATATCTTGGGGGGTTTTAGGCTTTAGCAAAAAGCTAGAATCTTTGAGGACAGGAGGAGGTCTGTGGTTGACTTAGGGGAGAGTATTTCCTACTCATAAAGGGGGATGATCATCACGGTTGAACAGTCTCCTTCACCTCATCGAAGTCTTAAGCTCAAGGTTGATTGGTGTTCTTCAAATGAATTTTGGTGGCATCTTCAAAAATTATATGGTGGGATTATCAAGACTTTCTCGAAGCCATCTGGTTTTGATTGGCTCTTGAGTTGAAAGTTCTAACCTCACAAGAATGCTAGAAAGAGGCAACATCATAGAGCATTCTAACGTTATGGTCGTGGGAGGATCCTATAGAACTTACTCCTCATTCTGCTTGGAAAGGAAACATCAACTTGCTAACAGCCAACTCAAATAGATGGTTCAGGCTTTTGAGAGTTGAGTTTAGTCATGAACTATGTTACTTGGACATGCTCTACAAGTGACGAGAAAAAATGTTTCTAAATATTGGATTTGTCTGAACAGGGCACCTTAGGATATATGTAGTTAGTTTGTGTAAGTTTGATTTAACAATCATAAAAAATAAAGATTATTTATAAGTTTTCACAAAGATAAACCAATGATTCATCCATTCCACGACCAACAGAAAACAAAGGAAACATTCAACCACCAAAAAAGAGCAAAATAAATTTGAAATATTGCAATATTAAATATAGGGATGAAATAACAATATAAATCATAAAAGAAAAAAATTAATCCTGAATAATGTCTTTTTCCTGCGTTGGTCAGGGACGGGATTACTGAAATAGTAAGGCCTTTTCTCAAATGCCTGGGAGGCTCGAACTTGAAACCTCTAGTTCATTCTAGAGGGCACTTCTGCTAAGCTAGAAGCCTACAACCCTGGAGCTTTAGTCCTTCTTAAGACCCCTTAAAGTTCAAGATCTAATGCAAGGATGATATCCAAGGCCATTAAGAGGAATAAGCATGTCTGAGCATTGAACAGCTACCTTAAGCAAAATGCTGGAGATGAGGATCATCTGTCCAACACCTCCCCTTCCAAGACCCTCCCTAGAAGATGTTCACTGTGTGGTTGAAGAGCTTTTTAGATAGGTAACTGTGTAGTTGAAGAGCTTGCTAGGTTTTCAAGCTAATAATTCTGTTTAAAACTTGACTTGGACTCTAGTATCAATCACATATCATATCCTGACAACCGCATAACTTCATGTTAAGCACAGATGCCATTTTACCAGTGAAGGATTTGGGTATCACAAGAAGTGACAAACGGTGATTATATCAACAAAAGAAGAGTAACACTTCAATTGGGTCCTCAAGGAAATGGAGGAAAACACTGGATGAAAAATTCAACTCTATAAAACTGGAGAAAGCCTCCAGCCATGCAAACTATTTATTCCTTTGAATTATTGTTTAGAAAAAATGGATAAGCTGGCCTCCAACCAAAGCCACTGGCCCCCAGAAAGTGGCTACTATCTCAATACAACCACCATCAGCAAGAGCGCAACACTGCTATCAGCACCCACTCCATCAACAAAACCACCAAAAGAGGGAGAACATCCACTAAACCAAACCCAACTATCTGGATTCAGTGTAACAGTGGGAAACATTTTCTTTCTCTTGACAAAATGGAGAATGTTGTAAATATTCCAAAATTTTGTCACTGAAATTGGTTATTCTGTAGTCTCGTAGAAAATGAAGCCTAAACTACAATTACTAGAGACACATTCAAACACAGCTATCTCATGAATCCCTTCAAAGCAAGTATGATAAACTAACACTCAGGAAAAGAAGAGTCAATCACTCAATAACATTAATTGCTAAAAGCAAGAACAATATACCAAACCAATATCATAGTACGCATTCATTTACGAAACGGCAATCAACAAAAGCAAAATTATTATCACTAAATTGAAAAAATAAAAAATAAAATACAACGCAAGTCGCTTCATCAATTGAGGCTCCAACAGTATAGAAAAAAAAATGAACAAGGAGAAACAGAGCCGCAGCTGAGTGAAGATAATTGGAGAAACCCTAACAAAACCTATTGCCCCGTTTGGTTGTCGAGAAAAGAGGAAAGAAAAGAAAAGGAAATTTTGAGACTACCGTTTTTCTGTATTTTTGTTTTCCCGACGAAAAAATTGCAAAACTCATAGCAGTTCAACTGGATAGCTGTATGCATGCTCAGTTGAGAGGAGTCTCTTCATTTCTAGGGTTCCAAAAATAATGAAAACCTCTTTACATTCAAAATTCCGATTCCTTCCTTTTTCTGCATTTTCTTAGCAGTCAAACCGAGCGGTGCAGCATATAATTCACATCGACGTTCGTTTACACTTCCATTAAAGAGATAGAGAGGGATATGTATACCTGTGGCAAAAGAGAGAAGAGAATCGGATCTTTGGCTTGGGCGTAATCGCTGGCCGTCAGATTGCCGATCTCGACTGCATCGGTCGTTGAGGAGTTGCAGAGAGACGGCGTCACAAACAAGGATGAGAAGGGCAATGAGTCATTGCGGAGGTTAGGTTTTTCTCGAGAAAAATCAAAATTTTCCCCAGCGACACTTTCTCGAAAACCAAACGCGTGTAAGAAAAAAGGAGAGTTTTTACTGCGCTACGGTACACGGCTGTTGCGGTGAAGGTGTTGGAAAGTCCTATGATTAAACGCCACGTACACAAAAAATTGAAAAGGAATTCATATTTAAAAGGAAGATGACTCACCATTTGAAAAACACAAATGGCATATCCATAAATTCTTTGTAAAATTAAAAGCATTATTGATTGAATTCTTAAAAATAATCTAACTGTAAAAATCTATTTGAAGGTTTATCATTTCTTGATTTGGAATATACTTTGCTGATATAAAAATATAATTTTAGATTTCTTTATAAAGTAAAAAAATAAAATTATTAAAAATATCCAGGGAAAAATATTTTTTCATAGAAATATCATTTCGTGTTTTTGTTTGAAGAGTAACCATTTTTTTATGTAAATGTCTTTGACTACTTCAAGCATTTACAATATGTTTTAAAAGAAATGGTTATTTCTACAAAAATAATAATAATAATAATAATAATAAAGCCATTTTTTTTCAAAATTGATGAAGGCTAAGATTTTCAAAATTGGTTTTCAATGACTCTTTTAATCAAATAACTTATTATTTTATTTTCTAACAAATGATTATTTCTTATCCGTTAACATATGCACTAATTAAACACATTAAAATCCGACCTTAACCCCACCTTAATTGATTATTTTATCTTTATATTATTACACTAACAACTTAGTAATAAAATTTATACTAACAAAACAAAATTAATAGAAGAAATTATTTATTTTCATTTATGTTATTTGATTTTTAAATCATTAATTGGTTACAACTATACATCTAATCAAACTAAATCAATTAGACAAAGAGAACTAAACCATGGTATAAATGGGGTTGGTTAATCGGTTGGTTTTAAGCCCAATGTTTTTTTTTTAAATTTTGTTTTAATCTATTTATTATGGTGTTTGGGATATAGAAAAAAGAACTTTAAGAAAAAAAATGGTCAAACATAGAAATTCCAAACCATTGACTTAAATGACAAATGTGAAGTAAAATATTATACCATGGGACCCACTATACTAGAGCTGGTCCCACTAGGAGAAAAAAAAAACATTTTAAAATTTATTTTTTAAATTGTTTAGTTTATGAAAAGGAATTAAAAGAAAAAAAAAATTGTAATATATCGAATTTCAAAGGCATGGGTCAACATGAGAAATAGTAGTGATGACTATATTATAATTCTTTCCTTAGACATTTTTTCTATGAGTTTTGGAACTTTGGGGTGGAATCACTTTGTAGACCTATTGACCTAGAATTTTAGTTGAGTTAGTGGCCCTTGTTTTAGAGAGTGACTCAAATTTGAAAACAATTAATTGGATTTTGGTGATTTAGTGTTGGTTTTTTTTTTTCATAAATATATATATATTATGGAGAAAAAAAATAATATGAAATTGTCATTTGAAAGCTCATTTTCATGATTTTCTTTTCTTTTTTTTTAATCAAAAATTGTCTTTATAACTAAAATTAAAATTAAAAAAAATGTTATAAAATAATAACATAATGTTATATAATAATAATGTGAAAGAAGAAGAAAACGAAATAAAGAAAATAGAATGAAGAAAGAAAACTGAATGAATTTTCATTAGAGGGCTTATTTTTATAAGGAGTTACAAAGAGATATACATTATTACAAATTATCATTTACAAGTTCCCACAATATTACAAATTCTCACATCTTATAACACTTCCCCTTATACAATCATAAGAATATGTCTCATTAAAATCTTACTAAGAAAAACCCTATTTGGTTGATTAGATATAACGTAGGATAGGATAAGAGAGGGGATAACATGTTATATTCCATTTTTGGTTGGTAATGGCATAGGATAAATTATCCTATTACTTATTCTATCTCATGTTCAACCATCAGATAGGATAAGTGGTGGGATATATAATCCACTCTCTTATTTATACCCCTTATACATAGGATATGTTAAGCTTAAACTAAGATTTGGAATATGCATATCTCATGTATCATAAGTTCATTTATTTTATTTTAGATTAAGTGACCCAAGTCCAAGATAGCTTAAGTCACTTAAGCCCATGGGTTAGGGTTTCACTCTATCATTCTCCCTTTTCACATTCCAGAGAGAGCCCTAGAACCTTTAAAGATTTCCAGCAATTATCTGCCAAAGCTCCAAGACAAGTCATCGAGTGGAAGATCTCTAGATCTTTGAGGTCGTCTTCAACACTTTGAATTTAAGGTTTAAAAACATCCAAATCTTATGGATAGTATTTTAAACCCTAAAGATCAAAATTTTCGAGAATTGGTATTTCTTCCATTGCATAGATCTAAGATGTCAACAATTGATATTAGAGTTTTATGTTATAAGCATGTGTAAATCTTTGTTTAAGATGTGCTAACCTCTTTTTTGGAGTCTTAGTATTATCCCATGGTTAAAGGACTCATGCATGTTATATATATATTTTTTATTATATGTGATAATTGAATGAGATAAGTAGGGCATATTTGGTTAGGGTTTTTAAAAATTGTTCTTTGTGCTTGAGAACAAAAAACATAAACAAAACATGTTTGGGAAGTGGGTGTACTATTGTTCCCACCATTCTTCATGTTTTCAAAGTTTCTATTTTCAGAGAACAAAAAACATTGTTTCCTTATTTTATATTATTCAAAGAACACAAAAAAAAAAAAAAAAATGGTCTTTGTGTTTTTAATCCAATGTTCTTCGTGTTCTCACATATGATTTCTCCACAAGCACGTCTATAATTGAGAGTATATACTAGCACAAGACGAAGGTCAACTCTATCTCCACCAACATATTTCCTATTTCCATTATTTCCAAATATTTTTAAGTTGTTTTTTTCTAACTTTGATAAATTAGTTGGGAAAAAAGTTAGATCTAGGCAAAGAAAAAATATGATAAGAGGTTTTTTTGACTAATTTTATGTATCTTGTTTTGTTGCACTTTTTAAAACACAATCTGATTGTTTCTTTGGATTTTCTAACTGTTTTTGGATTTTCTATATACTTGTGATCTTTATGAATTTGAATCATGTTTTTATTTTAAAATTTAAGAACAAATTAGCTTCACCTTCATCTCAAGTCCCCTTTTAATGGAAATATCTATATCTATATCTATATCTATGATTTTTATATTCCCTAAGCTTAGGGTTTAATGGAGATAATGGTCTTGTGCTTTCAATCAGATATTGAGTTGGTGTTTTGGAAATCTACTGCAACAAGGCATTGTTTATGGTAGGAATTGTTAGCATAGGTATAAAAGTATAATAGGGAATGGTGGACCTGGAAAATTAAGGAGATTATTGAGTGAGATTTTCATAGGCAATAACTATGAAAATTCCTTTTAATCTCCACTCATAATACCTTTTGTGCCTTAATTCTCTAAATCAAACACATCAAACTTACCTAATTTGAATATCACGTAGGATCATGTAGTTGACTGCTTCATAAGAAAACACAAGTTTCTTGTGGGATCGACCCTAGTATCCACTAGGCTATAATTGAAATCCTTATATTTGGGGCTTTGACACACTTTTGGTGTATAACCAAGTTTTATGGCATTGTTGTTGAGGAAATTTTAATTGTCTTTGGCATCGATGACACCTGTAGATATTCTTTCTCGCTATTTATACCAGTTTTATTTTAATGTTTTAGTGCATTTTTGTATAAAGTTCTTATTTTGTCTCTAGCTTATATATGATAAGATGGATCAAGACTTCTAAAGAAAGGCTAATAGATGTCCTTAATCCCTTTATTACAACACAAACAACACAAAAAAATAAAGGGGGCACAAGACAATGAACCTTATTTTTCAAGCCAAGACCAAGTGTCAAGCCATGGAAGTGTTGTGCCTGACATTTTTACACAAGAGATGCTACCTATGAGGACTTTAAGAGGTTATTTTCAACCACCAAGGGATAGTCCTTTTGTGTTATTTTTCCACATGATGCAATTGGTGTGCTAGTTGGGCCTCAAATGGTTCAGTTATTGCCCTAGTACTGTGGTATGGAAGAAGGAATCCTAATGACCACCTAACATAATTTAAGGAAGTATGCTCAACTTTCAGAGAGCCTAATTGCAACCCTGACCATCTGAAGCTTAAATTATTTTCTTTCTCTTTAAAAGAGAAAGCCAAAAAGTAGCTACATAGTCTGAGGCCTAGGAATATTGAAACCTGACAAGAGTTACAAGCTATATTTTTTGATAGATTTTTTTCTACCTCAAAACACTATTGTTTTAAAACTAAAAATCTTGAATTTCTATCATAAAGAAAAAGAAACTTTGTAGTCATGACTTCACCAAGTTGTTATGTTGTATTGTCTTTAAACCTTAAAAGAATACTAAACTTGTGCTAAAATTAGCAATGGCATTGACCTATGAGTAAAATCCTTAAGTGATCATATATTCCCTATGATTGAATCACTATTAATGGAACCAGTAGTAATAAATATTCTCGATGCACTATGATAACTCTTGGGATTAAGGTAGTATGTTCCCTTAGGTGATCCTAAGGATATGCATTCAGGTAAAATGCGATCATAGTAGTTCTTTAAGTGGAACTTGACATTAGCTCTAGTGAGCTATGTTAATTAATCACACTATAGGAGGATTTGGAACTAAAGGATGGTAGAGGTAATCTTGAGAAGCTGATAACTTTCACCTTGTTAGAATACAAATATTAGCCCATTAAGAGATTATATACAATGGATAACATGTCATAGGCCCAAGCATTTAATGTCTCATTGTAATATATATAGGGTACTAAAAAACAGTTGGTTTTCTATAGTAAAATGTTGAGCCAACTTCATAATTAGATTATGAGAGAGCCAGCACTACCATATGGATCCTAATGGTCTCCATTGAGCTCATAAACCCTATTAGCATATGAGGGTTGGATTGGCTCTAGGTTTACTTATGTGCATAAATATATTTTGGTAATTACTCAATGTTGCATATGAATTAGTGGACGACATCTTTGGATTGGGTTAATTGATTAATAGGAGCCCCATTAGGTTAATTAATCAATTAGGACTTTTTTGTGGTAGATTAAGTGACCCAAACCCAAAATGAGCTCAAGTCACTTAAGCCCACAAGGAACTCTATAAATACCCCTTATGGGGTTAAGGTTTCATTCTTCTATTCTCCCCCTCACATTCAAGAGAGTCTTAGCCTCCACCTTCAAAGAGTTCCACTAACCAAAGCTCAAGGATGAGTCATTAAATGGAAGATCTTTAGGTCTTCGAGGTCGTCTTCAACACTTGGTATTTAAGGTTTAGGAACATCCAAATCTAAAGGTTAGATTTTTAATCTTAAAGATTAATTTTTACCAAAATTAGTATTACTTTTGTTGCATAGATCTAAGATGCCAACAAGGAAGGTAGGGGAAGTATTGAAAAATGTCTTAAACCTAAAAAATCTCATTAAATGCATCAAAAGAATTATGCACTAGCATCAACATGAAGAAATTGGGTTATCGTGAGTGCCCCAAAAACTTTAAAACACACTCCTTAGAGCCATTAAGTGTTGAGTTTGAGTTCTCATTAGCGACTCCTTCAACTTTGAGCCATAATTAAAATGGCTTTGATGATACTTCAAAGTGGACATCGATGAGAGTCTGACGATTATAGTTTAATGAGAAATATTGAAGTATGTGATTAGTGCATAGTTTTAAAAAGCTCAAGGCGTACCAAGACGCAAAATACTCTTGGAGCCTGAGGCGTAAGGGGCACCTAAGGCGTGGGCTTTAGTGAAGTGAGGCACACCTTAATTTACATATATATTTTTATATAATATAATCAAATTTAACAATCATTTATTTGTCCTAAACACATAAATCATCAAAACAGGAGCTATGGCAAAATTTGGGAGGGTTATGGTATATAAATCATCAAAACGTACATAAATCAATTATGGTACATCTATTTTTCCTCTATTTTTCTCCTATTTTTCCTCCTCTTCTTTATCTTCTTCGCTTCTCCACTGCACGTTTAAGGCAAGAGCAAAATTTGGGAGGGTTATCAAGTTGAAAACAACAAGAAAAGGGAGCTGGAATGGAAAATATGGCCAAAACGACGTAGTTTTGGTATGTTTTTTATTTTAAAAGAACATGCTCCAAAACGACATCGTTTTGGCATGTTCTTTTTTAAATAAAAATGGTCAAAACAACATTGTTTTGACCCTTTTTAAAAAGGTCCAAAATAATGTTGTTTTGGTCCTTGTTCTTTTAAAAGAATAAGGACTAAACGACGTCATTATGGTCTAAAAATAAAATAAAATAAAATAAGGCTTCTCTCTGCCTTCTACAACCTATCACCGGAGAAGAAGAGAAAAAGAAGAAGAAGAAGAAGAAGATAAGGAATCAAGGCGCACCTGTGGACCATGTCTCCCTTGTTGGAGGCAAGCGCCTTGTGCGCCTAAGCAGTGCCTTCGTGAAGGGGCATCACTTACCTTCAAAGAAGGTGTCAGAGGGTCGCATCGCGTCACTTGGAGCCTAAGCGCGTCTTTCACAACTATGGATTAGTGAGACACTAATTATCTAGGAATTTTAAGGGTTATAATTGAATTATACAACAAAAGGAAAAAAAAATTGATCACAAGTCTAGGTTTTGATCATAGTGGGTTTATTGATGGAGATGGTTGATCATGGTTTTCAACCTCTTAGAAGTTTTCCATGTAAATCCATAACATACTTGTGTATTTGTTAGTTGAAATTTTTTCATGAGACACTTTTGTGTTCTTGCATTATCTATACATTGAAAATACAAACACTTCATACCTTGTAGTATTCTCTACATCATGTAGTTTATAGAACCTCAAACATTGTAACATTAAGTAGTAGGTGAACAATAAATAAAAAGTGACTATTCACTTTATTTTATTGTATATTATAACAAAAAAATGTCAAGGAAGACATTATAGTCTTATACTTGAAATAAACTTCAATAAAAATATCCATTCTTATTTAATACTTGTTAAAAATAGGATTTTGATTTTCAACGCTATCCATTTCATTTTCTAGTGTTCTTTGGTATTGTTGAAGAAAATTATTCAAGATTTAAAATATATTCTAACCAAGTTCTAGATTGAATGGTATACACTACAACATTTGAAAGCTTCCAAGCGCAAATCTAACATGTCAATACAAAAAGGAGTCAACATTCAAACATCATAGAACATTCTATCTAGAAATTATGGCAAGCGTAAATCAAATTGTTACTTAGATTCTACATTTCCGAATTTCCAAACCATAATATAAATGTGAAATAATGGCGATATCAATAGCTTCCAACCAACTTTGTTTTCCAGTCTCAGAATCTACAAAACAAAATGGTTAAGCAAACCATAAGAGATGACATTTTTCCATAATAAACACCTTTTACACCTATTTCATACATAAATGATTACATTACAACCAAAATTTCAACTTTCCTCCACCAATCAATCATAATAAAATTCCAAAATTAAACTAGTGCTATTTAAGATAAGAATGAAATTACAACATCATTTCAACTTAATTTGAAATTCAACTAAGAAGTTTGGATTGTTGAGCTTAAGTGTAGTTTTTACCTGTTGAAAGGGGTCAAGATTAGGTTCATTCTTAGATCCCAACCTCCAAAATTACAACATCATTTCAACTTAATTTGAAATTCAACTAAGAAGTTTGGATTGTTGAGCTTAAGTGTAGTTTTGATAAAATGAGTGAGATTTACCAGTTGAATGGGGTTAAGATTAGGTTGATTCTTAGATCTCGACCTCCATTCTAATATATGGAATGATTTGTTCTAAAACATTGGAAGGGGCATTTCAATGTCATTCTTCGGGTTTCATGGTGTTTTTGTTTGATTTTCATTCAATCTATTGTAGGTGTTAGAAGGAGTTGGATCAAAGGCCATGAATATTTAACAATGAACTTTGATGATTAAGTAATAGCTCTATACTTATCTTTGTAGGAGAATGAAATCAGTATGTTTCAATTTGATAGCTTAAAGCTCCATTGGTATTCTAGGGCACATGCCAGCACTTAAGGTGAACCTTTAATCACTAATAGGCTTCTACCTAAAAGATTTACACTAGCCTTTGCAAGGATTTGACAAGAAGCTTAAGCCAACCAAAGAGAAATTATCTTACTCTAAATCAAGCTCTAGATCGGTTAATAATGGAAAAAATATGGAGTATGATTAGAAATCATTGGAATTTAAAATATCAGTCTTTTGTGCATAAGATACAAATCCTACTAAATTTAAGCAAGTATGGGTAGAAGAGCCTTGGAATAATTCAATTTCTATTTTGGTAAATTCTAATTAATCAAAATATTGGGAGATTGGATTTGAGAGTGCACATGGTGGGAAGTTCCAAAAGAAAATGTTGGTAGAGAGTTAGTTGAGGATGAAGATAGTCTTTTCATCATTCAAAAATTTTCATCTTGTATTTTGCAAACTTCTCTTCCCCTTATGTAACATTTAGTAACAATTTTTGTTTGTTTCTTCAAGGCCATGTACAAAGGCTTTGTTTTCTCTATCACAATTGAAGGTTCTCTTTTTTTCTTCTATTTCTTTAAATAGATGTTTGATGTTGACTTACCATGATAGTTTTAAAAGGCACAAGGTGTGCTTAAAGCTCACAATCCCAAGGTCTGCTTAAGGCTCACAATCCCAAGGTGCAGGCTTTAGTGAAATAATAACGGTTATAATTTTATATGATATAGGAGATTTTAACATGCAAGGATTTTTCCTATACATATAATATCAAATTTTAGCCAAAGAATTAACATTTAACAAAAAAAAAATTGAAAAATAAAGAGCAAGTATATGCATATATACTCAACAAACAAATAAATAAATAATTCAGTAACTTTAGTTATGATTTTAAATAGGTAGATTTCTCAGTAAATAAATAAGCAAATGATTAGTGCCCAATAAATAAAGTAAAATAAAATATTGCATAACATAAAAATATTACCTTAGTTAAAAATTAAAAAAAATGAAAAAAAAAATTCATATAAACCAATACTTTCATAATTTAGAACTTCCTTTATCATTACCATTATAAATAGTTAATAAATAAATAAAAATAATTTGTAGTACATTCAATTTTAAAAAAAATTAAAAAATAGATAAATATGTAGTTTCAACTTTTAAAGTGTAGTTACCTAATTATCCATTAATAATAAAATTATTAAAATAAATAAAATATAAAAACATGAGTATAAATATCATAATATTAGGGTGGGTTATGAGTACACTGTGAATAAGGAATCCAATAACTATAATAACCACCAAATATGTCATATGTCACTCATCCTTCTGCATCTCTTTTTCACTCTTTCCATTTTTTTTCTCATCTTCCATCTCCTCTTTTCTCCATCATCGAGCTTTAATTTGGCTATGTTTCTTCACTTTTAACTAAAATGATGAGTTTTGATGTTGGTTTTAAAAAAGTAAAAAAAAAAAAAAAAGGGTTCCCCACATGATCATTTTACAAATTTTTAGAAAAACAAAAACTAATACAAAATGATGTTATTTTGGTTAAGAGAAGAAAAAAATTAAAAAAATAAAGGTTGGCCTTTAAAGGGCCTTGCACCTAGCTCAAGGCACAACCTTTTTACACCTTAGCAGGCCTCTTCAAAAGGGTTGTGCATGACATGGTTTCACAACCATACTCATCTATGTTTCACAACTGCACCCTATGTCATTATGCCCACAAGTTGTACCACACCCCATGGTATTGTGTCCATGTGTATGTTCTTAGCAATGGTCACCATCACCTCTTACTCATGTTTGAAGCCCCTATGTCATGCTTTTCACATCACATAGCTCAAGCAATCCTCACCACCTTTGAGTTAACTACCTTCTCCATAAAGAACATTCTAACCATTTCCAAAATACTAGGACACATTATAGGTGCTTGAGTACGTATAATGAATTTTTAAAAAATAAAAAAATAAAAACTCTAAAAAAATTATAATTCCTCATGGAAACCATTCTCAAGACCTCTTTGAAGGGAAATATTGACCACCTAAAATCCAACACTTGAATTTTGGCTAAGTTGAGGTGCCCTACATGCTAGCCCCACATGTTATCTACTGCCTGCTTGAGCAGCCACCAAGCCTTGACATGATCTCTTATCAAACCTCAGTCCATTAACTTGCCTTGCTGAATTGACACTCATGAGTGCAAAGCGTCATTAAATGTGGCCTTGGTACTGCATCATTCAAGTCAATATGTTGACACACAACACGATCCCTACCCCATCCCCCCAACCCAATCCAAATGAAAGGGGAAAACAAAGAAGCGGCAAGCTATTCCCATACCCACTCATCCTTTGTGCTTCTAGGAGCTCAGATCATAGACGATTGCAACAATCAATTCCATACTCCTTTCCATAACCCTACCCCTCCAACACAATGGAAGGGGGAAAAAGAAGCAGCAACCAGCTTCTTCCATACCCAATTCGACACAAATTGTCCTGCATAAATTAAGCTTAGCCACAAATTTTTTATTGCTTAACAAGAGGAACGTGTAACCATGGCAATAGAAAGAAATATACACGTGTGTACACATAAAAGACATGCGTGCCCACAATAAATGTAATGCATGTCAAATGTAATTACAAAAATGGAAGAAGATTATATTGATGTGTTAGCAAAACTTCATTTGTGGCATTTCATTAAAGCAAAATTTCCATCGTTGCATTTCATAAAAGCAAAATTTTCGCTACTGCATTTCATAAAAGCAAAATTTCAATTGTAGCATTTCATAAAAACACATTGATCCTTCATGTTGTTACCTGGATCTGTGGGATTTTTTGCCAGCAGCGGATTTCTTGCCAGCAGTGGATTTCTTGCCATTAGAGGATTTTTTGTTGGGACCAGTAGAGTTGGATGGCATTGCAGCATTACAAAATTTTGTTTCCATTGTCAGCATCTTCAGAGATAATTTCCGAAGGTAATCAGACTGAATTAGAAAAAAAAATATATATATCATTTCATCAAACAATTAATGACAAACTGTGATAAGATAATATCAAGTTTGCACTTTGATGTTTTATACTAAGGATATATAAAAATAAATAAAATATATATATATGCTCATAGGCCTTGAGGAACAATTGAGTAACTACTATAGCATGCTGGATATACCTGGCTTGTGGCAGTAGAATAAATCTTTTCCTCAAACCTTTCAGCAATTTTCCTTAGCTCATGCAGTCCCTCTGGTCCAGAAGCAGGAAGATGTCTCTTCAACTTGTCCATGCTAGACATAAAAAACATTAAATTGTGATAAATTGTTGTCATGTAATCATTGAAAAGTTTTAAAAACAAAAAAATAAAACTTTCAATAGGAAATCATGCTAGTTGTGCACTGACCATGTCACATAAATTTCCAACCAGAAAACAATATTGCATGAAACAAGGAATTTATAGTAAATATAATATTTTTATTAAGGAATGAAAGGGACTATCATCCCATAATAAGAGAGGGTCTGAGAGTAAGACAACCAGAAAGCTGGTTAATTTATAGGATTCCATGCTTGCATCCCTTCCTTTGAACAAGTCAAACACAAAATATTGTCTCTTAAAATTTACAACACATTCTTTTTTTCTTTTTCTTGATAAGTAAAGAGAAGTATATTAAAATGAAAGAGGAGACACCAAGCTAGGGCCCTCTAGGTATACAGGGAGTATACAAAAGTAGCCCATCGACTCTAAAACAAGGTAGCGGGACGAAACCCCTACCTATAACTAAAGCCTAGCCACTCAAAAAAGCTAACAAGAGACTGAGGGCTCAAAACTATAAACACCCTAACTCATGACCACAGATTACATACAAAAGAATGTTTCAACCTTTGGATTGACAACACCTCATTCCCAAAAACCAACAAATTTTTTTCCTTCCAAACTGACCAAAATATACAAAAGGGGGTCATTCTAATACCCTTTTTCTCCTTCTTGTTTTTTAATGACCGTATTTGAACTCTCTTATGTATTGATTTTTAATGTGCCTAACATGCTCACAATATCTTATTGTGTCTAGCCTGGCTTAAACACTCAAACACAAGAATCGATGTTTTTTTCTTTATCAGAAACAATAGATGTATTAATTGATTATAAGAAAGCATAAAAGGATGAGAAATCCTCCCCATGAAATACAAGAATCAATGTTGAATCAATGAAATTCAATTGTATTCCCTGAACCAACCCAAGGAGTTCCAGCTTAAATTCCAATTAAAGCAAGGATTACAACAAGTTCTTTGCTCACCATGCTTATTTCTTACCAATAGGAGAAACCGGTTTGGAGATTAGAGGCCAAGAATATTTTTAAGCCACCTATGCAAACTAGCCCAACCTAGACTAATATTGCTTATGTTAGAATATGATATACAATATGGGTGGGTCCAATTCTTGATAACTTAAACTTTTAGGAAAATTGATGACTTAACACAATATCAGATTTTAGGTTAATTAGAGGTCTCGGGTTTAAATCATTCCCCCATTTATTTATTTGTCTAATTATGTGTGATCATAGATGTATGATTTATTAACCACTACTACGATTTGGGAGTAGTGTGATCATAGATGGGAATATGATATACCATTTAAGGGAATTTATAGCATGATATATATTATGGATGCAAATACTAACAGCTTAAACTTAACGACCAGGCTATGAATAGCCATATCATACAGCTAGGCTACTCATGATCATTTGTACATTTGTTCTAGATCACTTTCAAAGCTTAATATAGCATTTTATAAAAATGAGGACTGTTCTACAAGCACCAGAATGGTCTCATTAAGGCCCAAGTACAGAGGATAAATGCATATCAATGACATGTTCAAAATCAAATGCATACATAAATATAGATATGGTTGCATAATCAACTCCTATGAGTCAAAGTTTCTATAAAAAATTAAAATGGGTAAGTTGTTTCATTTCTTTCTAAATTTTTCTCCCTATCACTCTTTCTTCTGTCAAAAATCATTCAAATGATCTAAAACCAAGCAAAATGAAATTGTACTCACATTTTGTTAGCAATCCTCTGGCGGGCAGAAGGAGGAAGTTGAGTCCTCCAATCGCCTCCACCCATGACAGGTTCAGCCTGAGCAGGTCTCTGATTATTGGTGTCCTTTAATTCCCAATTCCAAAGTAAAGAAAATAAAATAAGGAAAAAAAAGGAAAGAAGAAAAACTTATCAGCTTCCTGTACTCAATCAAAAAAGAACCTGAGAAAGAAAATCATGCTATGACATTAAAAACTGAAAATGAAATCCAGAAAGAAAACCACTTGATGATATTGAAATAAAGTGGATTATTAGTTTTCTCTTCTTTGTCAAAAATGGAAAATGAAACCCTAGAAAGAATGCTATGCTCTGATTAAAATGAAGAGAAATAGTCAGTTTTCCCCAGCGAATCAAAACTGGAAAATGAAATCCAAAAAAGAAAATCACACCCTGAATCGAAATGAATAAAAAATTGGAATGAGTTAAGTCATCAATTTCACTACTGAATCAAAAGTACCAAAAATAAAAGAAAGAAAAACATAAACAAATGGAATAATCAGCTTTCTCCAGTGAATCAACATAGGGAGAGAAATTAATAGAATAATGATCAAAAATTGAAAATGAAACCCAAGGAACGAAGAATGAATTTAATAATCATTAGTTTTCTCTATTGAATCATAAATTGAAAAAGAAACCAGGAAAGAAAATCAGAAATTGGACAATCTGTTTTCTCTAATATGTCAAAAAATGAAAATGAAAGCCAAGAAAGAAAACCACGCTTTGGTATTGAAATCAAGTCGAATTATTATTTTTCTTTTCTGTATAAAAATTGGGAAATGAAACCCTAGAAAGAATGCTACGTTCTGACATGAAAATGAATAGAAAGTGTCAGTTTTTTTCCAAATCCGAAAAAGAAAAACACGCCCTGGATCGAAATGAATTGAGCTATCGGCCTTCTCTATTGAATCAAAAATTGAAAATGAAAACCAAAAAGGAGAAAGTAAGAAGGAACCCGGGGCCACGAGAGAGTGGGATGAGAGAATGTTTTCACTGAAACCCCTGCATTTCTGGTTGGGAGTGTCATGGCGTCGACCGCCTGGGCTAAATTTTTTTGCTTCTGTTGATGTATCCACAGCCTTGATGCTCTGAGCTTATAAAATTTTGGGGAATTTATGTAACCATACACCAAGGGGCAAAATTTTGTATTTTGGAAACTTTACTTTTACTTTTCAAATTCAGTGGATTTTGTGGAAAATAAACAACCTTTCATACACTGTAATAGTGATGTTGAGACCTTTCCAAAAATACCGTCCTATAGTTTGACATCTCTCCTAGTTGGATAAGTTGCATGTTGTCCACTTAAGCTAAAGACATGACTCAGTTACATATCATCGGCCAGCTAGACATTCCACATGGATTGATGTTTTAAAAAATATTTACCCCCAAATATCTTCTTCTTTCTTCAACCAAACCCTAACACCAAAAACCAATGTTCTTTCTTATTCGTTCACAGGCACAACCCATCACAAGGCGAAAGGATCCATAAAAAATCTGGTAGGTTCTCAAATCGCGATAACCCATCAACCCCAAATGAACCTCCAAACTTGATCTCTTATTTTGTTTCTCATCCATCACCATAAGGAAGACGACATCTTCATTTTCCCACACAACATCAATCTGAAAACAAAAGTCCAAGTGCAAACCCCTTAACAAAGGTCAGGTAGACAAAAAAACTCATTTCCTTCTTATTTCAGGAGTGACAGTCATTTTTCTCCTGGTTGTACTTCCTATTTTGCTTTTACATCGAAAAAGGAGAAAGAAAGAAATTGAGAGAACGAGATAACGAAGAATAAAAATATTGCAGTTGCATTTAACTTTTAAAGCAAGGGTTTTTCTAGGTGATATATATATGTATATATATATATATGTTATTAAATTTTGTAATAACTTTATATTTTGATTTGTCATTTTGATTCTTTGAGATTTGAATAATGTCATAGTTATGTGATTTGTGCAATTTTGTGATTTAAACTTGATTACATTGCATATTTCTACATGTTCAATGTCCATTAATATTGTATCTAAATTTATATTTTAATTTATTTAGGGTTTATTTGAAATGAAATATGGCTTAAAATTTGATAAATTATGGGAAAATGAGATGGTGGTAAGCTATATTGATTTTGTTTTATTTTCTGAATTGTTGTGTTTGTGTTGTATGTGGTTGTTGGGAAGAATACGGAAAAGAGAAGAAAAATATGACTATTGCATGTGAAGGGAATACAATTTTTAGGAATGTTCAAAAAATTTGTTGTTTAATGTTGTTTATATGGGATTTGAGATGTTTTGTTGTTTAATGTTGTTTATCTGGGATTCCAAAATGAGTAATTTGAGTGATCTTTTATAGTTGTTAATTGGTGAATCTAATGCATGGGAAAAGAATTCATGTTTAGTCATGAGTAGATGAGTATAAATTTTAAAAATGATTGGGATTAAAGTTTGAATAAATTTTTTAATAAAAGTTTTGAATTTGTAATGAATAAGGGTTGAATTGAAGAAGAAAATAAAACAAATTTAGTAAAGTGAGCATGAATTTATGTGGGAATTAGGGAAAATAGTAGTGGAGCCTTAGGTTCAAAATTGATGGTCACAACGACAAATATGAAATTTGTTTTGTTTATGTGTGCAGTGGTCATAGTAAGGGTCTACCCTTGGATGAAGGGGTTGGCCGTAATTCAGTTAATGACATTTGGATGAAATTATTGTTTTTGTAAGAGGTTGCAGTAAGTGAATTAAAGGCTGACCCATTTGTTTGGAGGTAGGCCCTTAGTTGTAAATATTGTTGTGGTTTAATCTGGACAGTAGGCAAAATAAAGGCTGACCCATTTGTTTGGAGGCCGGCCCTTGGTTGTAAACATTGTTGTGGTTTAATCTGGGCAGTGGGCAAAATAAAGGTTGACCCATTTTTTTGGAGGTCGGCCCTTGGTTGTAAATATTATTGTGGTTTAAGTTGGGCAGTGGGCAAAATAAGGGCTGGCCCAATTGTTTGGAGGTCGGCCCTTGGTTGTAACATTGTTGTGGTTAAATTTGGGCAGTGGGCAAAATAAAGGTCGACCCATTGTTTGAGGGAGTGGCTCGAAGAGAGTGACATTAGCACAATTTGGCTTGAAGAGTTACCAAAACAATGGTTAGCCCATGAATTGAGAGGTTCACTCCCTAACTTATATAACATAGCAAATTACTACGAAGTAAAATAGAATAATTGCATTGCTTAATGTTAAGTATACACTATGCATGTCTATATTTACACCATTAATTGTAGACTATGAAATGTAAATGAAGCTCGTTTATAAAGTTTCAAAGATAAACGATGTATTAATATATGATGGTCATAGGCATGATAATCAGTTTTGTTATAAGTAAGTTGGTTTATGTAGTGTTATTAAGAAATTAGTTAATTGTTTCAGCTTGACTAAAGGTTCATGCTTCTAAACAGGGGCTGCACATGATCGAGTAACATTTAAATGGATCTAAGTAATACAATTTATTGTTATCTGCACATTGGAGGAGAGCTAGTAAGGGATGAACATGGCAATGTGGAATATATGGGTGGGAGACGAGAGGGTCTAAGTTTAGAACGATCAATGACATATAATGATTTTGTTTCAAGGATTTATGGGAAAATGAACATCAATATAGTGGGACTAACATTTTCATATACTCTCCCGTTTGATTTATATGCACTTCAACCATTGAAAAATGATGAAGACTTGACAAACATGTTTCAATTTAGTGACCGATGTGCACGTGTATATATATGCTTAGCATCAACAGTTGAAGACGATGAAACGATTGAGAATGGAGAACAAGGGTAAGTTATATCAAAAATATATATAATCTTAAATGATTCCATGTATTTATTTATTTTGTAATATTTATGTTTATTCATTTGATGTTATAATGCAGCTTGAACGAAACAATCGTAGGGTCTAACTCACTGGTCCCATATTCAACAAGAGATGTTGATATTAGAATGCAATCACGAGGATTTCATCAAAGATGTGCTGAATCACATGTTGGTCCACTAGAGTCAAGCCGTTTTGAGAGTGCAATATTGGGTAGTGGGCATACCTTCTCAACTGCAAATGAATTTTGGGATGCAATATATCTCATGTCAGTAGGAGGTCGTTTTAGATATAAGTTTAAGAGGAATTGTCTTAAGCATATGACTGTAATATGTGTTGTTGAAGGATGCCCTTGGAAAGTAATTGCTCGTGCTATTGGGAGAACAAAAATAGTTCAAGTGCATACATTTAGAAATGAACATAACCACTCTTTAGAAGATGTGTCAATTTCCAAACCAGTAGTTCGTTGTAATCGAGCCACAGCTATGATTGATGATGTTATTCGTTCAAATCCAGATTACTTACCCCGTCAAATATGTAAAGACTTTCGTCAACAATACGGAATGCAATTGAATTATTGTCAAGCATGGAACTTGAAAGAGAAGGCTAAAGAACGAATTCATGGTGTGCCGCAATGTTCATATAAGTTGTTACCTTGGTTATGTACAAGGCTTATTGAAATAAATCCAGGGACGATTGCTGAATATAGATGTTCGGATGATGGTCATTTTATGCAATTGTTCGTTGCCCTTTCAGTGTCAATACATGGGTTTCAAATGGGATGTCGGCCTATTATATCAATAGATTCATCCCACATGAGTGGGCCATACAAGGGTGCTTTATTTTCAGCTTCTTCCTATGATGCTGACAATGGCATGTTTCCACTTGCTTATGGCTTATTTAGCTCTGAGAATTACGAGGATTGGCTTTGGTTTTTAGAGAAATTGAAGATGGTCATAGGTGAAAGAGATGTTATAATAATATCTGATAGGCACCAAGGGATTATCCGTAGTGTTTCAAAGGTATTTGGTAGTGAAAACTATGCACATTGCTATCGTCACATTAAAGAAAACTTCAGTAGCTTTCTAACAAAGCTGAACACTAAAGGGAGGAAAGGAAAGGAAAATGCTTTGCAAATGCTTGATTCTATCGCCTATGCTAGGTTAGATTGTGATTATGAGATTGCAATGGATACTTTAAGGACATTTAATCATGATTTGGCGAAGTGGGTTGAAGAAAATAACCCTTAACATTGGGCAATCTCTAAATTTAAGAAGATGCGTTGGGATAAGATGACAAGTAATTTGGTTGAGTCTTTCAATTCTTGGTTAAGACATGAACGACACCATAACATTTGTGTTTCTTCATCAAGCATATGGATAAGTTATGATCTCTTTTTGTTGAGCATAAAAATGGACTTGTAAAATGGAATGGGTGTATTGGTCCTAAAACAGAAGAAAAGATTGCATTGAACATTGGAAAAGGTGAAAATTATATCACTTATTTACACTTGGGTAGTTCGATGAAAGTATCCAATGGAAAAGCATTCCTGGAAGTGGACTTAATGGAGCGAACTTGCACATGCAAAGCATGGCAAATGTCTGGAATCCCATGTGATCATGCTTTTGCAGCTATACGGCGAATGGGTTTTGATGTATCTGATTATGTTGATGACTGGTATAAGTACAATTTGCAAGAGAAGATATACTTTGGAAGCATGCGTACTTTGGTAACACATGACATGCCAATGATTGATGAAGATGGAACCGTTCGTGATGCCTTGGGTCATACTTATCCCTTTCTTAATCCTCCAACCACCAAGCGACCTCCTGGAAGACCTAGGAAACGTCGAATCGAGTCTCAATTCATGTAAAAAAAAACCGTTCATTGTTCTCGTTGTAATCAGCCTAGGCATAATCGTGCGACATGTAACAACCTATTGCTGTAAGTTTTTTTTTATTAAACTTCATAATGTAATATCGACTTTATATTAGTATGAAATAGTTTGGTAATCTTCGTTGTTATTTCCTTGATTATAAGCAATGAGTAATTTATTGGATTTGAAGTGTTTGGTGTACATATATTGTGATTGTATGTTGTTCTTCAATATTATGGGATATGTTACATGATAATGTAATTGTAATAGCAAAATATGTACCTTGGTCATTATTGTTCAAAGATGGCATTGAAGTGACATAGATTCATATGGCGTCCTTGGCAAAAAAACGAGATTGTTAACTAGTGGGCAGAATCGTGGCCAACCTTTACATGTAGGGGCTGCCGCTTTTTGGCTGATGACCCTTAAGCATATTATTTAATTTTGTGTGAAATGGGTAGTAGCCAAAATAAGGTTGTGTCTATTAGATCATAGGCAACCCTACCATTTCTCTTCTTTAAAATTGGTTTCGTGTTATGTGAGGTGTTTGCAAAAGGAAGGTTGAACCATTAACACCATGGGAAGGCATTCGAACATTAGTTTAGTATGTTATGTGCAGAAGGCAATCTAGGGGCGCACCTTCCATTTGAAAGGCATGCCTATGTGTTAATGATATTATATAACTATGCTACATGCAGAAGGCAAAGCAAGGGTGCACCGTTGGTTGCATAGGTATGCCCATGGGTATGATTACTTTATTGGGAAATTCTATATGCAGTATGCAAAGTAGGGGCACACCCTTGATTTTAGGGGCATGCCTATTGCTAAAACCATTATATTGGTAGGCTATGTGCAATAGTCAACCTAAGAGCAAAACCTTGATGGAAGACGCATAAATGTGGGTAAAAAACTTCTTTTTGTTAAGCTACTTGCAGTAGGAAAAAGAAAGACATGACTCTTTGTCAAAGGCATACCTTTAGGATGATTAGAGTTGAGGTGTGGGTTGGGCAGTAAGGCAAATGGAGGCATACTGATAGCTTGAAAGGTTGGCCCTTGATGTTCATATGAAATAAACGTTGGAAATGATTCCTTGTTGATTCAAAATCATAGATTTTTTCTAAATATTTATCATTTTTTAAAAAAATTAATTGTTCAATTTTTAATTTATTTTTTATTTCAAATTTATATTATCATTTTATTTTATATTATCTTAATTTTTTTAACTACTTTTTTTATTTAGCTCATTAATATTTTTTTTTATTTATCCGTTTACTTTTATTTAATTTCAAAATTTTGTATTTTTAAATATTACAAAAATAGTTGTACTCAGAATATGCTACAATATAACAAAAAAAAATGATGAAGTCGTAATATTTTATAACTTAAAATTAATTTGATTTGATAAATGATTAATAATTTTAACTATTTAAATAAATTAATGTTAATAGAAAAATTGCCACCACATATTTGTAATAAATTTTTAGAAATCATATCTCAAATCAAATATTTGATATAAATCAATTTAGTTTTTATTTAAAATGTAATAAAATATATTTTAATAAAAGTATTTTTTTAATTTTAAAATAAATAACTTAAATATATTAAATGAAATTATGACCCATCCATGCTCAGATGGGGGTCCCGGAATCACTAGACTCGGATGTACTAAATTTAATGAAGGATGTACCAAATTTTGTGAAGGATGTACCAAGGGTTCGAAAATGCGTTCCGAAGTGGGGATCGACCCCCAATCACTTTGTTATGGGTTTCTAAATGAAATTATGGTCCATCCATGGTCAGATGGGGGTCCCGAAATCATTAGGCTCTGATGTACCAAATTTAATAAAGGATATACCAAGGGTTCGAAAATGCGTCACGAAGTGGGGATCGACCCCCAATCACTTTGTTATGGGTTTCTAAAAGAAATTATGGACCATCCATGTTGAAATGGGGGTCTCGGAATCTATCGGATCCGATGTACCAAATTTAATTAAGGATGTATCAAATTTTGTTAAGGATGTACCAAGGGCTCCAAAGTGTGATCCGAAGTGGGGATCGGCCCCAAATCACTTTGTTATGGGTTTCTAAATGAAATAGTGGATCATCCATGGTCAGAAGGGGGTCCCAGAATCACTAGGCTCGGATGTACCAAATTTAATGAAGGATGTACCAAATTTTGTGAAGGATGTACCAAGGGTCCGAAAATGCATTCCAAAGTGGGGATAGACCCTCAATCACTTTCTTATGAGTTTCTAAATGAAATTATGGCCCATTCATGGTTAGATGGGGGTCCCGGAATCACTAGGCTCGGATGTACCAAATTTTGTGAAGGATGTACCAAGGGTCCGAAAATGCGTTCCGAAGTGTGGATCGACCCCCAATCACTTTGTTATGGGTTTCTAAAAGAAATTATGGACCATCCATGTTGAAATGGGGGTCTCGGAATCTGTCGGATCGGATGTACCAAATTTAATGAAGGATGTACCATATTTTGTGAAGGATGTACCAAATTTTGTGAATGATGTACCAAGGGTCCAAAAATGCGTTCCGAAGTGGGGATCGACACCAAATCACTTTGTTATGGGTTTTTAAATGAACTTATGGCCCATCCATGCTAAGATGGGGGTCCCAGAATCACTAGACTCGAATGTACCAAATTTAATGAAGGATGTACCAAGGGTCCTAAAATGCGTTCCGAAGTGGGGATCGACCCCCAATCACTTTGTTATGGGTTTCTAAATGAAATTGAAGACCATCCATGTTGAAATGGGGGTCTCGGAATCTGTCAGATCGGATGTACCAAATTTAATGAAGGATGTACCAAATTTTGTGAAGGATGTACCAAATTTTGTGAAGGATGTACCAAATTTTGTTAAGGATGTACTAAGGGTTCCAAAGTGCGATCCGAAGTGGGGATAGGCTGCAAATCACTTTGTTATGGGTTTCTAAATGAAATAGTGGCTCATCCATGGTCAGAAGAAGGTCCCGAAATCACTAAACTCGGATGTACCAAATTTAATGAAGGATGTACCAAGAGTCCGAAAATGAGTCACGAAGTGGGGATCGACCCCCAATCACTTTGTTATGGGTTTCTAAAAGCAATTATGGACCATCCATGTTGAAATGGGGCTCCCGGAATCTATCGGATCGGATGTACCAAATTTAATGAAGGATGTACCAAATTTAATGAAGGATGTACCAAATTTAATTAAGGATGTACCAAATTTTGTTAAGGATGTACCAAGGGCTCCAAAGTGTGATCCGAAGTGGAGATCGGCCCCAAATCACTTTGTTATGGGTTTCTAAATGAAATAGTGGCCCATCCATGGTCAGAAGAGTGTCCTGGAATCACTAGGCTCGGATGTACCAAATTTAATGAAGGATGTACCAAATTTTGTGAAGGATGTACCAAGGGTCCGAAAATGCGTTCCGAAGTAGGGATCTACCCTCAATCACTTTCTTATGGGTTTCTAAATGAAATTATGGCCCATTCATGGTTAGATGGGGGTCCCAGAATCACTAGGCTCGGATGTACCAAATTTAAAGAATGATGTACCAAGGGTCCGAAAAGGAGTCACGAAGTGGGGATCGACCCCCAATCACTTTGTTATGGGTTTCTAAAAGAAATTATGGACCATCTATGTTGAAATGGGGGTCTCGAAATCTGTCGGATTGGATGTACCAAATTTAATGAAGGATATACCAAATTTTGTGAAGAATGTACCAAATTTTGTGAATGATGTACCAAGGGTCCAAAAATGCGTTCCAAAGTGGGGATCGGCACCAAATCACTTTGTTATGGGTTTTTAAATGAACTTATGGCCCATCCATGCTCAGATGAGGGTCCCAGAATCACTAGACTCGGATGTACCAAATTTAATGAAGGATGTACCAAGGGTCCAAAAATGCGTTCCGAAGTGGGGATCGGCCCCAAATCACTTTGTTATGGGTTTTTAAATGAACTTATGGACCATCCATGCTCGGATGGGGGTCCCGGAATCACTAGGCTCGGATGTACCAAATTTAATGAAGGATGTACCAAATTTTGTGAAGGATGTACCAAGGATCCGAAAATACGTTCCGAAGTGGGGATCGACCCCCAATCACTTTCTTATGGGTTTATAAATGAAATTATGGCTCATTCATGGTTAGATGGGGGTCCCGAAATCACTAGGCTCGGATGTACCAAATTTAAAGAAGGATGTACCAAGGGTTCGAAAATGAGTCACGAAGTGGGGATCGACCCCCAATCACTTTGTTATGGGTTTCTAAAAGAAATTATGGACCATCCATGTTGAAATGGGGGTCTCGGAATCTGTCTGATCGGATGTACCAAATTTAATGAAGGATGTACCAAATTTTGTGAAGGATATACCAAATTTTGTTAAGGATGTACCAAGGGTTCTAAAGTGCGATCCGAAGTGGGGATCGGCCCCAAATCACTTTGTTATGGGTTTCTAAATGAAATAGTGGCTCATCCATGGTCAGAAGGGGGTCCCGGAATCACTAGGCTTGGATGTACCAAATTTAATGAAGGATGTACCAAATTTTGTGAAGGATGTACCAAGGGTTCCAAAGTGCGATCTGAAGTGGGGATCGGCCCCAAATCACTTTGTTATGGGTTTCTAAATGAAATAGTGGCTCATCCATTGTCAGATGGGGGTCTCGGAATCATTAGGCTTGGATGTACCAAATTTGGTACATCATATCCGACCGATTCCCGAACCCCCATTTCAATATGGATGGACCATAATATCTTATAGAAACCCATAAGAAAGTGATTGGGGGTCGATCCCCACTTCGGAACGCATTTTCGAACCCTTGGTACATTCTTCACAAAATTTGGTACATCCTATTTGGCACATCCTAGCCTAGTGATTACGGGACCCTCTTCTGACCATGGATGAGCCACTATTTCATTTAGAAACCCATAACAAAGTGATTTGGGGCCGAGCCCCACTTCGGAACGCATTTTTGGACCCTTGGTACATGATTCACAAATTTTGGTACATCTTTCACAAAATTTGGTACATCCTTCATTAAATTTGGTACATCCGATCCGACAGATTTCGAGACCCCCATTTCAACATGGATGGTCCACAATTTCATTTAGAAACCCATAACAAAGTGATTGGGGGTCGATCCCCACTTTGGAACGCATTTTCGGACGCTTGGTACATCCTTCATAAAATTTGGTACATCCTACATTAAATTTGGTACATCTGAGCCTAGTGATTCCGGGACCCCCTTATTGCCATGGGTGGACCATAATTTAATTTGGCAACCCATAAGGAAGGGATTCATGGTTGATCCCCACCTCGAAACACGATTTGGAAACATTTGTACATCCTTCACAAAATTTGTAATATATATGTGTGTGTGTGTGTGTGTGTGTGTGTGTGTGTGTATTAAAGATGTTTTGTAAGTATAACTGATACAAGTACAATTAAAGATAATATTTATTAAATTTTTATCAAAAAATTAACATAAATTCATTTAATATATTTAAGTGATTTATTTCAAAATTAAAAAAATACTTTTATTAAAACATATTTTATTACATTTTAAATAAAAACTAAATTGATTTATATCAAATATTTGATTTGAGATATGATTTCTAAAAATTTATTACAAATATGTGGTGACAAATTTTCAATTAACATTAATTTATTTAAATAATTAAAATTATTAATCATTTATCTAATCAAATTAATTTTAAGTTATAAAATATTAGGACTTCATCATTTTTTTTATTGTAGCAAATTCTGAGTACAATTATTTTTGTAATATTTAAAAATACAAAATTTTGAAATTAAATAAAAGTAAACGGGTAAATAAAAAAAATTAATAATGAGCTAAATAAAAAAAGTAGTTAAAAAAATAAAGATAATATAAAATAAAATGATAATATAAATTTGAAATAAAGTATTAGGTAATGACAACGTTTTTTTGTAGGAATCAGCATGAAGGAAAACTATGGCCACCGCCTTCATGTCATACACATCCCCAATGGTATGATAAACTTTGGAATCTTATGTTATATGCAATACACAAAATAAGGGCCCACCCTTTATTTCACAGGCATGCCAATGTGTCGAAGATGCCATGTGCAGTAGCCAAATTAGGGGCACACCTTTCATATGACATGCATGCGAGTGGGTGAAAACCTAATCATAGTTATTATTTGTGCAGTATCAAAATGATAGGCATGCCCCTTGTGTAGGTGGCATGCCTTCATAGTAACTTTATCTTACTTGTTGATTGGACAGTATGATCATGGGAGGTAGACCCAAAGCATGAAGGGTTGGCCCTACACATTCACATTGAAATAAAATGTATGGAGAATTGCTTCATATGTGTTGAAGCCTAAGATATAGAGTCAATACATATTAAGATTGGAAAATAGGCAAAATGTCATTCAGACATTCAAAATAACTTAAACCAACCTCATAACTAGCATCACATTTACACATAAATATTGCATAGAGTGTTGACAATTGGTGCAAGAGAGTATAAAGTTTACTGATGTTTAATGAAAGCATGCATATCGATAAGCATTGGAAAGCGTTAAAGTAAAAGGAGTTAAGAAGTTGTTTGAGAACGAGATTTTATAAACTTATTACAAAATCCATGAAAATGTTGTGCGCACACATACGCATTCGGTTGTAAGACGGCCAGAAACTAAGGTTACTCCTCTCCATCAGTCGGCGCATCTTCGTCTTCTTCATCTCCACCATCATCATCACCATCTTCCTCGTCATCTGTCTGTGATGGTGTAGGAGGTAGAGCATCAGGGTGCAATGCTTTCCATGCTGCAATGGAACGATCGCATTGTTGATGCACAATCTTCAATTGATTGTTCATTGATTTGCACATTGCGTAAATATCCCCAAGCTGAGAACTTTTAGTTGACCTACGGGAAGAAGATGATGATGTTTGTTTATCTATCGACATTTTCATGCGCATAGGTTGCATGCGCGGGATTGACTCATAAGGCAGTGTCTTGAAATCCAACCCTGCATTTTGTAAAAGCAAGCAAACAGTTGAACCATATGGTAATGCACGTGTGCTCACATTACTATGCCGTGCCTCTATCATGTTATGGCAAATAAGTGCGGGCAAATTAATTTTAGAGCGACATGCCATGTGGAACAGAATATGCAGAACATATAGTGTAAGCTCATTAAGATGACCCTTCTTATTCAAGACAGTATGAAACAATATCAGACTTAGAATCCTGTATTTTGGAAGAAGAGATCTACGCTCAACACTTGTACCCAACTGAAAAGAATGGCCGCATAATTCCTTTGTTATTGTGTCTGACATTGCCTTTATATCAATCTCTGGAATACAAAAGTTAATAGCTTTCTTGGGTATTTCCAAAGAGAAGGTGCGTCCAATAAGGGATGGGGAAACTCGCACAACAACTCCCTTGAATGAAGTGTGAAATGAATATTTCTCCTCGTCAACATTTCTGATATTGCTATAGAATGCTCGCACAAAAGTTGGATAACATTCTTGCGTTAGCTGTATAAATGGTCTCAATTTGTAAAAATCTAGTAACTCAGCAACGCCATGTTCTTCAAACCTAGCAATTAGTATGACACGCTCAACGACAATTGGTCGTTTTGCTATGAGCTTATCACATTCGTGCTCATCAAGTGGGTGGCGAGGCATGAAATGGTCATGTTGGACTTCCTCAGGTACAGTTGACGTTAAGTCATGTCTAATCTTCTTTTTAGGCGGCATGATGTTTGGTCCTTGTAATGGCACTACATATTGTTAAAAATTCAGTGATGGAAGTTAGAGATGAAAATTTTCAATTCATTGCATCCAAGCCAACCACAAATAGCTTAAAAAGGAATTCAAGCAACTCCCAAAAGAGTGGTTGCCACAACCAAGAGAAAATATGTGCAGAAAACAATGAAAAACAAACCTTATTGTTGTTGTTATTGTAGCAAATTATTGATGATTATGCCGGTGAAAATCTTAGAGTGAAAGGGTATATTAACTACAATGAAGGAATGGGTGGGTGGAAGAGGGAGGTTGTGATGTGCAACGTGTATAGGTGGTAGAATATGAGGTGTAAATGGGAATGAATATGAGTTGATGAGGATGTGATGTCAACCAAACTGAGTAAATGGTTGAAGTTGGAATGGAGGTCCGCCTGTGCAAGAGATGTAGCTAGTACATACATGCATTTAATGTTCCATAATGAGTGCATAGTTACAAGTCACTAAAGTTGAATGGGATGAAACAACGTGAATAAAGTCTTCTACAAGCCTACAATTGGAGACTATCATTATGTGGAGTGAATGTGAAGTTATTATGTGGTAGGTGCATCATAAATATTGGTAATATGAAGTCTTCTACAAGCCTACAATTGGAGACTGTCATTATGTGGAGTGAATGTGAAGTTATTAT
Organism: Vitis vinifera; assembly: GCF_030704535.1. Lineage (NCBI taxonomy): Eukaryota > Viridiplantae > Streptophyta > Magnoliopsida > Vitales > Vitaceae > Vitis > Vitis vinifera. Next base: position 19,562,434 of record NC_081817.1, on the reverse strand, counting down.
GTGGTAGGTGCATCATAAATATTGGTAATATGTTGACCTCTAGTTATTAATTGTCCATTGTGGTACAATCAAATCAAATGCAACAAAAGTTTTTTAAGTTTTTGTTCTCTTTGACATAAAATGGCCAAATATTTATCAAATAAGTGTAATGTAGTTGATATAAGTATGAATAAATATAATATTTATTAAATTTTTATAAGAAAAGTAGCATTAATTGATTTAATATCTTTACGAGATTTATTTTAAAATTAAAAAATACATATATTAAAACATATTTTATGACATTTTAAATACTTTAAAAAATGTATCATTAAATTATTAAAAATGCTAAAAAAAACTTTCACAATTGACAAAAAATGCGCATGGACTCCAATTTTTTTCCACAAAAACAGTAGTAGAAGTCTATTTAATTCAATTTGGAAAAAAATGACCCATATCATTAAAAATAATTATTTTTAAAAATCATCCGTAAATATAAAATTCTATGGCTTTATTACTCTGATAGCTACACATAGAAGCTAATCACCTTGCTAAACAAAGATTTATTACCACTATGATATTTTCCATCATGTCAAACGCTGCACGAGTATGCAATTTCGTTTTGTAAATGCTTATATCATCCACAATCATTTAAACCTCCATAAATGATCAATAACTATTTGTATTTCATGGCATTGGCAGAATTGAACCTTTTGGGAATACAAGAAATAATGTTGATGGGACAAAATTAGAACTTCTAACAAAGTACATAAATTGGAAAGGTAAGACAAACTTGAGAAACCGAGAAAGAACCACTAGATTTAGCACACGTTTAGGGTTCCATTATGAACTTTCATCATGAAACATATCCTAGAATCAATAGCTAGCTATAGTCCCCAATGCAAATCAATTGGCATCTTTTGCAGTAGAAATACTGGTGGTTGATGAGCCCAATCACAGAACTTCATGAGCTTTCCCATAATACCTGTTTATAAACGGTGCCTGAAAGGCATTCCAAACAATAATAATTACTATTTAAAGATTAATGACTCATACTTATATCCTGAAAAATATGTAGAGAGGGCACAAATAAGATAATGCAATTAGCATTCATTAACATGTGTCTGCTCTAACAGAAGAGGCCAAATTCATTGATATGCTACAACCAATCAACTATTTTTTGTACTTATTCACAGAATGGATGGCAAAACATACCCTCAATAAACCATGGCCAAGTGAAAACAAGGTGACTCAACAGAAAAAACTCAACTTAATTAGCTAAGTAAAAGTCAAACCATTTAGAAATAGTGTCATATTGATCCATTTGGATACCAAGGAAAAAAATGGCCACATAATGACAAAGCTTTTGGGCGATCAGTTAGTTGATATTAAAAAGAGCAGACAGGTTATGTTAGCATGGAACAGATAAATAAATTAAACATATATTCCATCAAGAGATTATTTTTTGACTATTTATGTAGGGAACGACTTATAGCAATACACCATGATCTTGAATATCGCATCAAGGCCAACTTCAAAATGCACAAGATTCATAGGCTATCAATAGTCTCATATAGAGAAACAAAAATAGTGGTGTCGAAGATATTCTGTTCTTTCAATAGAAGAGATGTTCAAAATTGTATCTTAACATTTTAGAGTTTTTGTCAATGAAGAATAATCGGAACAAACTCTAACAAATTCTTTCTTATGCTTTCTCTGGCTTTTAACATGACTGTCCATATTAGATTGTGTTGATTGGTTGGGCTCTTGATGATTATAGAGAGGTGTTTTTGTTAATCTCTCAATCTAATTGCCTTTATGTCTCATTTCTAAACTTCTTGTGTACATTTGTGCACTTTCTTTTAATTAGGCGGTGTTAATAATATTAACTTTTGCCAAAGAAAAAATAAATTGTACCTTAACATTTGATATGTCAGGAGTATCATCGGTCTGGACTAAGTAGAACTTGTTAAACTTCATGTTTTCAAATGCTGCTTTAGTGTACTAACTCATTTCTGCAAGGCCTTTTTTCAGGCTTCTCTAGCCTACAAGAAAAGGAATTGACAAGTACTCAACATATTTGAAATTTATGTGCAAGACCAAAACTATTGCAACGATTGGTATCTGCTATAAAATACCTGTCTATTGGCTTTTTTTGCCTCCCAGACATTGTCTTTGACAAAATTCTGAGCAACCAAAACAATTTAAGTTCATGGTATGGTTAATTACATGTAAAAGCAATCAGTTACATGCATATCATCAATTACAGATCACCTTAAATGCATCCTTTTGATCTGCATCAAATTCATCCTCTTCAATCAACTTATCAGTGACCTCCTAAAGATAAGAGAAGTACAGTTAACCACAAGATGTAAATAAAACATAATAAAAACCTATAAAGCTTATGAGTAATGAAGGAACTTATTCTTTTAGAGGGTTCCTTCCACAACACTCCCCTAGGAAATATTAATGCAGGAACAAGTCATCCTTTGTCTTATTAAATGCCTAACCATCAAAAATCACTCTAAACTAAGTTTAGTATCAATTGCTTTATAGATGCGAGACAGCCAAACCCACAATAAGATGGTAACAAGGATTCTTTCAGCTAAACAGAAAATACAGCCATTTGACCAAATTGGTTTACAGGGTTGTTAAATTATCTAATAATTAGCTCATGATTATACATAAACATAGAAAATTGGGGATAAGTTTAAGCAACCAGACCATGTCATTACAATATTATCAACTGATTTAAACAGGTTATATAGAATAGCATAAACGATTTATGGAAGCATAAAGAAATTGTCAATAATATAACCTTAAAAAATAAAAATGTCATTTACTATAGTTTTATATATATAGGGAGGAGATAGCACCTAACCTAGTAGTCAAATGAACCATACATGCATTGGAAGCAGTCTTGATAACTTATCCCTTCTATTGTACCATAAAAAAGACATGACATAGCCTCAAAATCTATTATTCACTATCGATGACCAAGTTGAAGTTTAAATTTGAATGTATAGTTAAAAAATTGAATGAAATAAAACAAAAGAAATTAATTGTGAAGGTTACCCAATACTATTTTGCATCGTTGGTTGACCAAATATTAGTTGTAACCATTTCACCAATTTCATTTTCGCTATCAAGAACCATATGAGTTGCAAATTTCAATCTTTCAAGGCTCATGCATTCCTACACATTAAACTTATGTTAGACCCTACATCCCGGTAACATTTAACATGTACATTTGAAAATAAAAACATAACATCATATTTAACAACTTACAGAATTAATGATTTTATTAAGACCACTTCCATCCCAATGTTGCATATAGAGAATAGCATACATCCCAGTATGACATCTACAATAACAAGTATGATTTGTGACATGTTATTAACATAGGACCTAATTAGGATTGAAAATGAATACATGAAAAAAAAAATATATGTAACTAACAATTTTGGATCGCCAACGATATCTGCATACTGTGGATGTAAATTCTTTATATTCACATCATTCCATTTGAAGGAATTTTTTAATAACTGCGACATAAATCCAACTACTTTGAAAGCTTCATTAACAAAGTGAACACGTTGAATGCTATTATATGATGAAAGTAGATCAACCCTTTTAGCCTCCAAATTGATTACCATGATCACCCATTCATTAAATTGGAATAAGAGGATATAAAACTACAAAACAGACAATCATCATAACAACAATGAAGGCTTAAATATTTGAAATATAAATTCAAAATTATTAAAAAATTGTCATCAATCTATGTAATCAATACAATAGTCAAGCATTACCTGGTTGCAACATTCAAGATTAACACAATAGCTACCTAATCTTTTCTTGAGTGTTGATTTTGAGGTAGACTTGCTCATTGAACCACATATTTCCTGTAAAAAGTTGTTGAGATCATAGTAACAATGTATGACTAAAACTATACATGCATCTTATATTAGGGACAATATTTGGTGTACTCAAGGAAAAAACCTCACCCCAAAGTATGGATTAAAAAAGTGTCTGCGAGAAGGATTCTCTTCTTTTGCATTCATGTATCGACAAAACATGGAAATCACCTACATAATGCCTCTTCATTAGTTAAAATGATCAATGGAAAGATGAAGGTATTTTTTCTTATTTATCATAAACCTTACCGGAATATCAATGAAGTTCTCCCCTACTAAGCATTGAAGTTGTTCCCGTGTCACGCCATAGCCACCATATGCACAAAGCATCTCACTATTAATCACATGAAACACAAGACGTGAGTAATTTTTTTTGTTTTCTAGACAAATCCATAATCATAGTCTTTTAAGAACAATACTTGCTAAACATGTGATTTGGGACTAACCTAGGATCTTTTGACTCGTCAAACACATAGTCGGCAACATGTGTCTCTTCCTTCGTCAACCTTTTATATTTTGATACACATAATTGTACAAAATGTGACTTGCACGCAACTGCTCGTTGCCTATGATGACGTACTTTCATTTTTACTCTTCGTGGTCGTATTTCTTCTGAGGCTTGTGGTGCTACATCCACATTGTTGTTCATGCATGATTGCACTAACACTAACATATTGTGTGGCCTAGGGTGAAGGGGATCCTCATTTGAAAAGAACACACCATCTTCTACGTTGGGTCTTTCTGACACCCCTTCATTTGTACATCCAAGGTCATCTTCAGAAGATTTTCTTTGACCACCAGAATGAACAGGTGAATGCTGTGGATTATTTGTATAAAATGGTGCACCACTTTCATTAACATGTTCATGAAAATTTGACGATTGGCCTTCATCTGTGCGATAGTGTGAAGAGGTGAAACGAGTCCTCAACACTTTCACGTCACGGTTGTATGATGCAATAAGACTATTAAGATGACTTTGTGCATCGGTGATTTGACGTTGTGTTGCCTCCATGCGAGCACAAATAACCTAAGTCAAACATAATGAAGGAACATTAAATGACATATATTTAAACTAAGCCTTAATATAAGTTACTACTCATAGTAATTAGGTATGAAGGATTACATCAAAGTCTTCATTCTCATTTGGGTCAATTGGGTCATCAACTGCAGGAGCCTTATTTTTTTCTGTTTCATCTTGCTTCACCGATGTGCTAACCAACTATCATTGCAAAACATGTAAATTGTCATCCCAATAATCTAATTACAATGGTAATTAACTATCTTAATATAACTAAAAGCTAATTATACCTCAACTTTGTCAAATCCTCCAAGCATTTCTAACTCCAACTTGATGCGTTGCTTGACCAAAAAATCGTTCCATACAGTAATGCGAGGAGTGATAAGTTCCACATACATGGCTGAAAAATTAGATATTGAAAAGTAGAATATCTGTTGCATTATATAAGACATAATTAGTGGTAACATCATGGCCAACATAGTGTATAACCATTATTGAATATCTAATACATGGACATATACTTATAAATAAGACAAAAAGTTACCTGTAGAAACATCAAACACCCTTTAATCCAAACACTTTCCTTCCTCCTATGTTCATGTATAGCTTGAATAAAAAATTCTAAGACATATTCTCCCCAATTTATGTTCCCAAGTAACTGCTCTCGAGGTGTATACCATAACGAGTGACTACCTTCCAAACGAGATGTGGGTGCCAATAAGGTTGCACAAGCGAAAATCAAGAAGACCCGCTTAAATTCCTCCATATCATCGATGCCAACCATCATTGACTCTATATCTTGCAAACTCGGCATTTGACTAGCTTTAACACTTCCCTTCTCAACAATTAACTTTCTTCCACTATGTGGAATGCCCATCGTCATCCCAACATCATGACATGTCAAAGAAACCTTCTTACCCCCAAATAACTCGAGTTGGGAATAAGCAATGTTTGTGTTTTTTATCAACCAAAAACATAAATCTAAATTAACCTCCTTACAACCTAATTGCAATAGCCCACCAAAACCAAGTTCTCTTATTACATCCTTTTTCACTTCTGAGAGCAAATGGATTCCAGAGAGGAATCTACGGCCAGAACAACGACACCGTATGTTCATATTATCACTGCATTAAACAACCATAATTCATTAATAAATTAATCAAATGTTAAAGACATGTGAACGTGAATATAGTGTTCCTATATACATTCATCATAATTATTACACAAATATAACATATATTAACAAAGAAATGGGAAACATTTCGTTACATCATGTAAATGAAAATCATTGAGATCGGTTTCCTCTAGCCTTTCAATAATATGGTTATCAATAAGGGTGAAATTGTTATATATAGGGTCACCCACTATGATACCCACTGCAAAAAAAAAAAAAAAAACAGACAATGTGCATTTTAGTGGGTCAGCCAATTAAACAAATGGTATGCCTCAAAGTTACATACTCATCTAACCAAATCAATATAGTTTAGGGAAAAGTGGGATTTGATTCACTAATAAGAAAATATATGGTAAAAAGAATCCCAAATATTTTAAATTAGTATTATCTTCATAGATTTAAAAATAATTTGAAATACATGCACTGCGTTATCCAATTATTCCAAAAAATGTCATTTTATTTTTTATGTTATTCAAATCAATTGACAACTACACTCCTCCATATAAATGTTTCCTTATTATTTTAGATTTTTTTATTTTTATTATTTTATTATTTAAGATTTTTTTTCCTCTAGAAACAAACACCTTATAGGATTCTTATTTTAGTTTTCTAAAAGTTTAGGAAATATTGTCAAACAAATCATATTTAATCATAATTACCAATTCAAAAAGTAATAAGATTGTTTATTAAATAATAAAGAATAAACTTCGTAATATATAATTATTTTAATATTATAACAAATTTATTATTGAAAAACTCTAATAACAAATTTTATTCATTATTATATTAAACAATTATTAATATTATATAATAAATAGAAATTTATTATTGGTTTATTTATTATCAAGAATATGAATCTATTTTTAACTTATTAATACTATAATAAATTCTGTTTTTTTTTTCAAATTCTTACTTTATAATGTTTCTAGAGAAAAAAATTCCTAAATAATAAAATAATAAAATAATAAAGTAATAATAATAATAATAATAATAATAATAATAATAAAATGTCTAAAAAGAATGGAAATATTTATACAAAGGATTCTAATTGTCAATGGATTAGGATGACATGACAAGTAAAGGGCTATTTTTGGGAATAATTAAATCATAAATTAAAAAGTGCATGCATTTTAAATTATTTTTAAATAAATGAAGATAATATTGGAATTTTCTTTATCAACCAATCAGTTTTGAGAAAAAAAGTTCTTGTAACGGATAAGCTCTAGAATTGAGGAGGTTAGTTTTTGTGTGTGTATATATATATATATATATATATATATATATATAATGTATATATATAACAGTTCATGTAAATTTTGATTTTTTTGTAAATTAAAATATAATATTTTTTTATATTAATAACTAAAAGCCATATTGTTTTAAACTACTTTATTCAACAAACAACAAGATCGGTGGCCCCAACATTGATATGGTTACAAAAATAGCTATAAAAGAAAATATGACATATCAAAATCCAATTCAATAAAAATCATAGTCCTCAAACCTCTATTTCACTAAAAAGTACGTAATCCTACAATTCACTTCATATGACCCATGAAGTTGCACCATCAAGATGAATTGTCATAACTGAAACAAATCTACATAAACAAATAGAGACCATTTCACATTTTAAACTACAATATCCATCAAACAACAAAAAGACCAATGTTTACAAAATTAATGAAGTTACAAAACTACTGAAAG